>NC_136270.1:56222265-56494765 GCF_964187855.1 Myxine glutinosa
ACTTGGAGGGGATGTAGCTGGAAATGGAGATTTTGGGAATGGGAATGAAAGGGAATCTATCTTGTTTCACTTGGTGCAATGGAGTGTCATTTTAATGGAAGACAAAGCCTTAACCTAATACACAGAATAAGGAAATAAACTACTGAACAGGGATATTATAGTGTCCTTCATGTATGCTTTATGGAACTAACTACGGGAACACCCTTTGACCGTTATACAACAGACTGGAGGCAGGAGGGTCCAGAATAAAGCAATAATAATAAAAAACACACAATAAAAAAACACAATCCTCATATCCACAAGTGTGTGTGTGTGTGTGTGTGTGTGTGTGTGTGTGTGTGTGTGTGTGTGTGTGTGTGTGTGTGTGTGTGTGTGTACGTGTGTATACGTGTGTGTACACACAGTTGTGGCCAAAATTATTGTCACCCTTGTACTTTTTCAAATAATGCACCATTTCTTCCAGAAAATTGTTGAAATGAAAGAATATTTTGGTATCCACATTTGTATTTCTTTGGTTTGCAGTGGAACAAAACAATAAAAGCTGAAAGAATTACCAAATCTTTGCTTATTCCCCACAGAAATCCCAAAATGGCCTGGACAATATTATTGGCACCTTTCAGAAGTTGTTGGAAATGATTAGATTTCAAGCAGGTGCTTCTCCTTTACTTTGTAATTGAACTCACCTGTAGTGAGTTGCAGGTGCTTGCAATAGAAAAATCACTCATTCAACCAGTTTGAAAAGAGAAATGGAGTCATTCTGCTGTTTCGTGTCACTGTGTACCACAACGAGCATGGAGAAAAGAAAGAAAACGAGAGAATTGTCTGAGGACGTCAGACACAAGATTGCAGCCAGCAAGGATAATCTCAAGGCTACAAGTCCATCTCCAGAGACCTTGATGTTCCTGTGTCTACTGTATGCAATGTTATCAGGTAGTTTAAAGCCCATGGCACTGTCGACAACCACGCTGGACGTGGGCGCAAGAGAAGGCTTGATTGAAGATTGCAGCAACGGATTGTTTGAATGGTGGAGAAAGCACCTCGATCAACTGCCAAACAGATTCAAGCTGACCTTCAGACACAAGGAATGACAGTTTCAACTCGCACCATCCGTAGCCAACTTGATGAATGGGGATTCTCTGGTAGGAGACCCAGGAGGAGCCCACTACTGAGAGAGAGAGAGAGACAGACATAAGAAAGTCCGACTGGATTTTGCTGCAGAATTTTCTTGATTGCTTCCGCCCTGCCACGCAAACAGCTGCAGTGACAAAAGGTCGCCACAACAACCGTATCAGTGTCTCTACTGTGCGGAGGTGCTTGAGAAGTCAGGGCATGGTGGCAAGACGTCCTTGCGGAGGTCCAGTGTTGAACGCAGTGCATCGGCGGAACAGACTAAGATGGTGTCTGCAGCATCACCGCTGGGCACAGCAACAGTGGAGTGCAGTCTTGTTCAGTGATGAGTCCACATTTTGCCTCCATGCTGCTGATGGGGGTCAACGGGTATGGCGCAGAGGTGGGGAAAGGTATGCATCATGCTGTATTCGCCAGATCAGTTGTTGGAAAGGACCCAGTGTGATGGTATGGGCCAGCATTTCCACTCATTTCAGGACACCTCTGGTCGTCATCGAATCTCACCAGTCTGCGTCATGTCAATGAAATTTTGAGACCTCATCTGCTGCCATTTCTCCAGGCTCATCCTGACATCGCAGTTTTCCAGCAGGACAACGCTCGACCCCATGCTGCTCGCCTGACCACCAACTTCCTCCAGGAACAGGGTATTAAAGTGATGCCTTATTCCTCTGACTTCAAACCCATTGAGCATTTCTGGGAAGAGCTTGGTCGACGTCTTGCATCGAGGAGATCAACGGCTGTCAATCGGCAAATGCTCATTCATAGCTTGCAGGAGGAGTGGGACAGACTTCCCCAGGACCGCATCAGACGTCTGGCACAGAGCATGCGTCGGAGGTGTACAGCCTGCATCACAGCTCAGGGAGGACACACACGATATTGAGGACTGCTGTCATTCTGTCCTTGACTGTTACGAGTGTTGTGTCCATTCCTGTGTCATTTTGCTTTGACTGTTTGCAGGTGTGTGTGCCTTTGTATTGCAGTGCTGTGACTTTTGTTGCACCACCCCTTGTGATGTTCATGCTTTTTGTTTTTTTGTGATTGAGGCAACCTCTTGTTTATTGACGTGTTTCGTAAAGATAGCTGAACTTTACCTCTGTTCAAATATTTTTCATTTTTGCATGGAGGATCTCAATGAGTATCCTTCTAAAGATTTGATCAGTTTCTTTTGACGTTGAGTATATGTAGTCGTGGCCAAAAATATTGGCACCCTTGCACTTTTTTTTTTTAATGCACCATTTCTTCCAGAAAATTGTTGAAATTAAATAATATTTTGGTTTCCACATTTGTATTTCTTTGGTTTGCAGTGGAACAAAACAAAAAAAAGCTGCAAAAACTTACTAAATCTTATCTTCCAAACAGAAATCCTAAAATGGCCCGGACAATATTATTGGCACCTTTTAGAAGTTGTTAGAAATAATTCGATTTCAAGCAGGTGTTTCTCCTTTATTTTGGAATTGAACACACCTGTAGTGAGTCACAGGTACCTGCAATATAAAAATCACTCATTCAACCAGTTTGTGCAGAGAAAATGAGTCATTCTGCTGTTTTGTGTCACTGTGTACCTCAATGAGCATGGAGAAAAGAAAGAAAACGAGAGAATTGTCTGAGGAGGTCAGACACAAGATTGTTGCCAGCATGGATAATCTCAAGGCGCCAAGTCCATCTCCAGAGACCTTGATGTTCCAGTATCCACGGTACGCAATGTTATCAGAAAGTTTAAGGCTCATGGCACTGCAGCCAACCTCCCTGTACATGGCCACAAGAGAAAATTTGATCAAAGATTTCAGCGAAAGATTATTCGAACGTTGGAGAAAGCACCTCGATCAACTGCGAAACAGATTCAAGCTGACCTTCAGACACAAGTAATTACAGTTGCAACTCGCACCATCCGTTGCCAACTCAATGAAAGTGGGTTCTATGGTAGGAGACCCAGGAGCACCCCACTGCTAAGAAATCCCGACTGGAGTTTGCCAAAACACACCTGAACAAGCCAAAATCCTTCCGGGAGAATGTCCTGTGAACACATGAGACCAAAATTGGAGCTTTTTGGTGAAGCACATCATCTCTATTTTTATAGAAAACTAAATGAAGCCTTCAAAGAAAAGAACATCTTCCCTACAGTCAAACATGGAGGAGGTTCAGTGATGTTTTGGGATTGCTGTGCTGCCTCTGGCACTGGGTACCTTGAATGTGTGCATGGCATCATGAAATCAGGAGATTACCAAGGCATTTTGGAGGCAATGTTCAACCCAGTGTCAGAAAGCTGGGTCTCTGTTGAAGGTGATCGGTCTTGCAGCAGGACAATGACCCCAAACACACTTCAAAAATCACCCAGGAATGGTTCAAGACAAAATGCCCATTGTTCTGAAGTGGCCAGTCATGAGTCCAGATCTGAATCCCATTGAACACCTGTGGGGAGATCTGAAAACAGCAGTTGGGAGAAGGCACCCTTCAAATCTGGGAGAATTGGAACCGTTTGCACAAGAAGAGTGGGCCAAACTGCCAGTAGAGAGGTGTAGGAAGGTCATTCATGGCTATAGGAAGCGCTTGACTGCAGTTATTGTGTCCAAAGGCCGTGCTGCCAAATATTAAGCCACGGGTGTCAATAATTTTGTCAATGCCGTTTCTTTTTATTTTCTGATTTGAAAGGATATCTTAGGTACTGAATCAAAAACAAAGGTTCTGTAATATTAACAGTAAATATATAGGATTGTGGAGACCAAATACTTTAGATTATTCGAGAAGATTGTGATTTGAAAAAGGTGCAAGGGTGCCAATATTTTTGGCCATGACTATACATGTATGTATGTATTTGTATGTATATATGCATGTATCCATGTGCAGTCACGTGAAAAAGTAAGTACACCCCATGTAAAGTTTTGACTTTTTCAACATATTTCAACATACAGCTATTTGATCTTAATTTCAAAAATATTGATAGATAAAGGTGATATAATATAACAAATATCATGAAACATTTACATTTTGTCATCCATTGTATAATTTAAATAAACATAAATGCAAATTTCACATGTGGAAAAAGTAAGTGCACCCTTGGCTCTAATAGGTGGTATTGCCCCCTTTCGCAGACAGCCTCAAGTAGGCGTTTCTTATAACTGTCTGCCAGTCTCTGACATCGACTGGGAAAAATTTTTTCCCACTCCTCCATGCAGAATTCTTTCAGCTGTGCGAAGTTTGAGGGGTTTCTTGCATGCACAGCTCGTTTCAAATCCCCCCACAACATCTCGATGGGATTTAGATCCGGGCTTTGACTTGGCCATTCCAGAACCCTCCATTTCATTCTTTTCAGCCATTCCTTGGTGGATTTACTGGTATGTTTAGGGTCATTGTCATGCTGCAAGGTCCACCTTCGGTTGAGCTTCAACTTTCCGACATATGGCCTCACATAATCCTCAAGCACCCTCTGGTACAATGAAGAATTCATAGTGGATTCTATGATGGTGAGCTGCCCAGGCCCTGATGCAGCAAAGCTGCCCCAAACCATAATATTTCCACCACCATGCTTTACAATTGGTATCAGGTTATTGTGGTCAAATGCTGTCTTTGGTTTTCGCCAAACATGTCTTCTGGTACCGTGGCCAAATAGCTCTACCTTTGACTCATCTGTCCAGAGCACATTGTTCCAGAAGTGCTGGTCTTTGCCTTGGTGTTCATTGGCAAACTTTAGTCTTGCCCTGATGTTCTTTCTGGACAGCAAAGGTTTCCTCCTGGCACACCTCCCATGTAGATCAAATTTGTGCAGCCCCTTTCTTCTGGTGGACTCATGCACTTTGACATCAACAGTGGCAAGAGCTACCTGTAGGTCCCGTGATGACATTCTAGGGTTCTTAGAGACTTCTTTCAGCATCTTGTGGTCTGCTCTCGGGCTGAACTTGCTGGGGCGGCCTGGCCTGAACAAGTTGGCAGTTGTTTGGAATCTTCTCCACTTGTAAATGATCTTCCGGACAGTCGAATGATTGATTTCAAATTGTTTGGAGATCTTTTTAAATCCCTTCCCAGACTCGTAGGCATCTATAACCTTCTTTCTGAAGGCCTCAGACAGCTCTTTTCATCTAGGCATGGTGATGCCGCACACTTCAACAACAAAGAGCAAACCAAACTAAATGTCTGAGGTTTAAATAAGACAGGTTCCTCCAAGATCCTCTCTAATGATGTTCTAATCATTTGCATCTGAGCTGGTGCACCTGATTCTAATTTTAGGTATTTGAAGTAGTGATAAATGTAGGGGTGTACTTACTTTTTCCACATGCCAAATTTACATTTATGTTTATTTCAATTATACAATGGACGACAAAATGTAAATGTTTCATGATATTTGTTATATTATATCACCTTTATCTATCAATATTGTTGAAATTAAGATCAAATAGCGGTATGTTGAAATATGTTGAAAAAGTCAAAACTTTACATGGGGTGTACTTACTTTTTCACATGACTGTATGTATGTATATGCATGTATGTATACATGTGTGTATGTGTATATATATGAACCGCCTTTCGAGGTCATTTTTCCCCGCAGAGCGGGGGTTGGCCTTTTTTGGGCACCATGGTCCCCTTTTTTGGAGCAATGTTTTATGGCCGGATGCCATTCCTGCCGCCAACCCTGTTGGTCGCCTGTTGCGACACACAGGGAATTACCAGTGGGTTGTTGCTCAATTTGCCGACCTCGGAAGGATGACAGGCCGAGTCAACCCCCCTGGCGTTAATTCAGCGATCGACCGGGATTCAAATCCTGGGATCCCAAGCTGCACCTTAACCGCGAAGCCAACACCAGGCTTTGGTATATAATTATAATATACATATATAATTAAATTTATATATTTTGGGAAAAATTACATGCCCATACCAGGAATTGAACCCAGGTCCTCTGAAAAACCGTGCCAGTGTTCTGCCAACTGAGCTATCTGGGTGACCCTGACTGAGCATGCAATTTTCCCACACATATGATTGCCACTCTCGTCAATGCTTCCTGGGCATTCGCTACCAACCATATATAGCCTATATAAAACAAACTGTTCAGTCTGGCCTCAGGTATGCGTTCTACTGAGTGCTGCTTTCGTGTTCTTGCTGTAGTTGTGCTGGTAGACATTGTAATTGCATTTCTGATAAATTATTGGAAAGCTCCATTGGTGTTGTTTGGAAAATGGGGGTCAGGGTTTGGGAGAGGAGTTTAGAGTGGTGTTGAAGAACGAGAGAAGTTCTGGCATTTTGTGTCCTCATTATGTGGATGTCCCCTCGCTGGAGTGATTGCCAGATTAGGTTAATGTTTTATATCTCCTGCACATCAGTATTATATGTCTTTTTTTTGCTCACCATATTGCTTTCTTGGTTTTTTTTACTCTATTTACTCGACTTGTTTTATCTCTTCCTCACAGGAGCAGAAGCTGCAAATCAGATAAATACCCATGAAATTAGTATTCCAAATGATGTAAGTATTGCCATCCTGCTGCTCTCTAGGATGCTGAGCAAGCTCAATTATTTGTGAAATTTATTTATGGCCTCCACTCTCCAAAATAATGTTCAGTCTGTCATTTTTGGTGTTGTTAGAAATGTTTTGGTTCAGAGGTTGCAAGAATAATAAAAAAAGAGTGGCTTGGGGTTGGTCAGGCCCTGCCGGCCGGTGGGGCCCCCGCTGGCTCGTGGGGTCCCCCTACTGGTTCCTGGGTCCCTGCTGGCTGGTAGGTTTCCAGCTGGCTGGTAGGGGCTGTACTGGTTGTTAGGGGCCCTGCTTGTTGTTGGTCGATGCTCAGCTGGTTTGTCGTGGCCTGGCTGTACTTGGCCCTTGCACTTTTACACACCGATGAGCTTTCCAGCAATTCATTGCTTCTGGGAGAATATTCAGTCCTTCCGACTCACAATTTGCATTTTACATGACTAATATAATAAACAAAGGTCGACCACTTGGTGCCTCTTCATTGCTCCAAGTTGATTTTTTTCCATTCTGTGTGCACTCTTAAATGGGGTGACTGGGCTATATTTTTTTTTCTCTCCCCTTCCCCTCTTCTTCTTCCTCCCCGCCTTCATTCCCCTCTCCCCATCCCTTCCCCCGATTTAGCTCATTGGAGCAATCATTGGGAAGCAAGGCAGCAAAATTAATGAAATCAGGCAGTTATCTGGTGCTCAAATCAAGATAGCGAACCCTATTGAAGGCTCGACAGATCGCCAAGTGAACATCACCGGTTCTGCAGCGAACATCAGCCTCGCCCAGTACCTGATTAACGCCCGGTAAGATGAAACGTTTTTTTATTTTGCCATACCATACTTTATTTACGGAGCGTTTGTGCTGCCAAAGGAGTTTCTTGGTAAAGGTTATACCGGGTGGTTTGCCATCGTCTTCCTAGCAGTAATTAGGGTAGGAAATTGGAATTTGATCATGGTGCCGGCGATAGCTTACCTATTCTTCATGAAGGACACCGATGGATATTTAACGCCCAGCAATAATGTCGGTAGATTGGACACCCAGTTTGACGTCCGTCCGAGGGTCGGCATACACATTGATGAATCACAGTGACTGTGAAATACCAGGATGACAGTTTATACCTGGGTTGGAATTCGAACCAAAGCAAGGCAACTTGGAGGAGAACATGTGCGTGCACCTCTAGGCCATTCCTGCTAGCTCAAGATGAAGCACACACTTTGCATAATCAAAACTTGACAACTTTGCACCAAAGGAAACGTACGAAATGTCGTCCTTTTTGTTCTCTCTTTTCCTTTGCTCTCTCCTTTGCAGGCTTACTTCGGAAGCATCCGGCATGGGAACTTCTGGAATGTGATTCCTTGAAAACTGCAAACAGCCTCAAAAGAGTGATTACCTGTTCGATCCAAGGACGTTTTTAGTTTTGTGTTTAAATCTCCTTTCCCCTTAAACCATTTTTCTTCTCTTCCTTTAAAGCAGTTTAAACCTGTTGTTGAAATAATATTATTGGTATATCTTAATTTTTAGAATCCCACCATACTGCTGTGCTGTTGCATGTTTTGTGTTTTTTTTTCATTTTGTAATAAAACGTTCATCAAACCGTAAGAAGCTTTGTAATAATAGCTGGGGTTTTGATTTCTGCTATCCATTGTTTTCTGAGTAAGTTGTATGTAATACCTGTACACAGGAGATCGATGGGAAAAGTTTGGACGTGTTTGTTGCAAGAATGTGTAGCTATGCATAAGGTTGTCAACTTGTTTAGGACCAATCACCAACTAGAATCTTTATTTCACCCACATGTGATCGTCCCTCGTGGATGAAAACCTTTTCTACTTAACAGTTGGAAAGCTGCTGACAGCTTCTCAGTAAAGTTGATTATGCTGTTTGTGCAATAAAGTTTGAAAACCAAATTTGCAACAATAAATTCTGTTCAATTTGGTGGATGGAAAGGATTTTATTTGAATCGTTTGGAAGGGGTACTTTAGGAGAGTTGAAGTAAAAATGTGTCTGGGAAAATAAAATGTTTCTCCTTATTACCCTCGCCAGAGGAGAGGGTATTGCATTTGAGTCCGTCCGGGTTTGTCTGTCTGTCTGCACAGCAAAAGTATGATTTTTCACTGCAAGTGTTGGTCCGATTGACAGGAAATTTTCACCATAGTTGCATCTCCTGTAGAATTTTAAATAATTATGACGTCCGAGGACACATGGTACGGGCACCATCCTTTGAAAAAAAACAAAAAACTTTGCAACCCCATATCTCCAAAAGCGCTGCATAGAAATAAATTGACATGATTCATTGTAAAGAACTCTGCATGGGGAATAACATGTTGATTGTCATCGGTGCCTCCATTATGATCTCATAATTCGACAAGTGCAAAACTTCATCCGATCAAGATGAAATTTCTTAGGTGTCACCAACGGATAAATTGGTGGAGAAAAAAAATTAATGTTATCAGTCAATCCCTAGTGTTGGGCTAGCGGCTAGGGTGCCGGCTTAGGATCCTAGGATCCTGGGTTCGAATCTCGGTCGATCGCCGAATTAATGCCAGGGGGGTTGACTCAGCCTGTCATCCTTCCGAGGTCGGCTAATTGAGTACCAGTTCACTGGTAATTCCCTGTTTGTCGTTGAAGGTGGCAAAAAGGGTTGGCGTCAGGAAGGGCATCCGGCCGTAAAACATTGCTTCAAAAAGGGGACCAAAAAACAACTACCACGGTCCCCGAAAAGGCCAACCCCCGCTTTGCGGGGAAAAATGGCCTCTAAACGGTGGGTAGTCATGTGGTTTGGCCGCCATATTATTCTTATTATTTTTTGTATACATGATCGAGGCTCGTGCAAGGGCTAACATTAATCACAATATAATACATATAATATAGGGAGCGGGAGGCAAGAGGGGGAAGCGCACAAGTACAACATTTGAGAGCAGGGAGATCTGTGGGAGGAAGAGGGTGTGGGAAAGATATAAAACACACGGACACTGCACGGACTTCCAGGAAAGAAGTGGTATTTAAAAAAAAAGTGGATCTGGGGTGAAATTAACGGGTAGAAAAGATCAAGGTTTTCGATGGAAGATAAGAGATGGTGGTGAACAGCTGTTTTAAAGACCTGGAGGGAGGAGTGGGATTGAAGAGAGTGAGGGAGTTTGTTCCAGAGGTGGGAGAAAAGAGGAGTGAAGGTGAGCAGAGAGTCTTGATTTTGGCAGTTTAACCATAAGAGGGTTGCTGGCAGATCTTGTGCGACGTGTAGGAATATTAGGGGGACGGAGCACAGAGAGAGCTGGGGGAGCAAGGCCGGAGAGGAGTCGGTAGAAGACAGAAAGACCACCAACCTGCCTGCAGTGAGTGAGTGAAAGGCCCTCGGAGTTAGCTTCATCGTGGGAGATTCCAATGATTCTGAAAGCTTTGGTTTCAACAGCGTGAAGACGAGCTAGGTGTGAGGCAGGAGCACCAGCCCAGAGGGGGGAACAGTATTCCATTGAGCTGCGAATGAAAGCCTTGTATGTGGTGAGGAGCTCAGGTGTGCCATGGAAGGACCACACGATGAAGGAGTCCAGTCGGTGACTGGCTTTGGAGGCCAGCTTGGAAATGTGGTTTTCCCAGGAAAGATCATGGCAGATAGTGAGACCCAAAAGCTTGAGTGACAGAACTTCTTGGAGAGGATTGTTGAGAAAGTAGATGGGAGGGTTTTCCAGTCGGTCTTTTCGGAGACATCGTAAGAGTGTGAGATTTGTCAGGATTGAAAGACATGTTCCACTTGTTTCACCAGTCTGATTTTGTCCAGGTCTGCAGAGAGTGAGGAGGCTGCAGACTGCCGATCTGAGGGATGAGGAATGGAGCGGCAGAGAGTAGAGTCATCAGCAAAGAGATAGAGAGGATTTTCCAGAGAGTCGGAGAGATCATTGATGAAGACCAGAAAAAGCACAGGGCCCAGAACACTCACTACCTTGGGGAACTCCAGCCAGAACAGGAAGGGGAGATGAGAGAAATCCATTCAGGGCCACACGTTGACCGACTAGAGAGGAAGTCCGCAAGCCCTGAAATATTTGTTTTTTAACAAAAGCCTTAAAAAAAACACTAAAAGGATGTCCTGGTGAGGGTCTGCAATCTGATTGCTCTTTCTTGTTTGGTAATTAAGGTTGTTCCTTTGGTAATTATTTTGACCGAGTGAGTCTTTCTTTTAATTTTCACTTGGTGCGATTCGTGCAGGCTGGCCGTACGTGTTCGTTTTCGCTCGGATTTGAATTCGGTTTTCGGATTTGGTCGTGGCTCGGGGATGTTAACACTCGAACTCCACAAACCCGGGTCAATTGGGATAAACTTTGACCGAGTTACCTCAGGTGGCGAGTGGGTAATTATTTAATTTTTCACTTGGCGCAATTCGTGCAGGCTGAATGTCCGTGCTTGTCTTAACTCGGATTTGAATTCTATTTTCGCTTTTCATGGAATGTTGGGAGTGTGCAGCCGCTGATAACTTTTAATTGGTCAAAATCGGTCAAACAGCCACTGAAATACCCCGACAGTACTCGAACCATGCATGCTATGTACTGTGAATGTGTGCAGGAAATGTCCACCAATGCTATATATATCGCTGCATGCTATTGTTGGTTGTTGGAATATATGATGAAGTTGTGGCAGGCCTGCTGACACGAGTGTGCTGATTACTACAACAGGTGGGCTCAGGTAAGCTGTGTACCAAATGTCCTCACACCCTCATCTCATATCCATGGGTATTTTTTTGTAGTCACTTATATAGCTTGAGATTGGACAGTGACAAAATCCATGAGCTATTGAATAAAACCAGCTGGTTTTGCGTTTGTGGGGTGGGATAGCGCCTGGGCCTTCTGGTGAAAGTGGGGTTTTATCAAAGTGTGTCCGATCAAAGCGGGGTTGTATCAGTGTGGTTGCATCAAACCGGGTTGTTTCAATGTGTGGTTGCATCAAACCGGGGTTGTATCAATGTGGGGTTGCATCAAACCGGGGTTGTACCAATGTGGGGTTGCATCAAAGTGGGGTTGTATCAGTGTGGGGTTGCATCAAACCAGGGTTGTATCAATGTGGGGTTGCATCAAACCAGGGTTGTATCAATGTGGGGTTGCATCAAACCGGGGTTGTATCAAAGTGGGGTTGCATCAAAGTGGGGTTGCATCAAAGTGGGGTTGCATCAAAGTGGGGTTGCATCAAAGCAGGGTTGTATCGATGTGGGGTTACATCAAAGCGGGGTTGTATCAAAGTGGGGTTGTATCAAAGCAGGGTTGTATCAATGTGGGGTTGTATCAATGTGGTGTTACATCAAAAGGGGGTTGTATCAAAGTGGGGTTGCATCAAAGCGGAGTTGTATCAATGCGGGTTTTTTTTTCTTTTGGGGGGGGGGGGGGGGGGGGGAGCAAAGTGGGGTTGTATCAATGTGGGGTTGTATAAAAGTGGGGTTACATCAAAGTTGGGTTGTATCAAAGCGGGGTTGCATCAATGTGGGTTTGCATCGAAGCGGGGTTGCGTCAAAGCGGGGGTTGCGTCAAACCGGGGTTGCATCCAAGCGCGGTTGCGTCAAAGCGGGGTTGTATCAAAGCGCGGTTGTGTCCAAGTGGGGTTGTTTCCAAGTGGGGTTGCATCAAAGCGTGGTTGTGTCCAAGTGGGGTTGCATCAAAGCGTGGTTGCGTCAAAGCGGGGTTGCGTCAAAGCGGGGTTGCATCCAAGTGCGGTTGCATCTAAGCGGGGTTGTGTCAAAGCGCGGTTGTGTCCAAGTGGGGTTGCATCAAAGCGCGGTTGCATCCAAGCGGGGTTGCGCCAAAGCGGGGTTGCATCAAAGCGCAGTTGCAACAAAGCGCGGTTGTATCAAAACAGGGTTGTGTCAAAGCTAGGTTGTATCCAAGCGTGCTTGCGTCAAAGCACGGTTGCATCCAAGCGGGGTTGCGTCAAAGCGGGGTTGCGTCAAAGCGCGGTTGTATCAAAGCAGGGTTGTGTCAAATCTAGGTTGTATCCAAGCACGTTTGCGTCAAAGCGGGGTTGCGTCAAAGCGGGGTTGCGTCAAAGCGGGGTTGCGTCCAAGCGGGGTTGCGTCAAAGCACGGTTGCGCCAAAGCGAGGTTGTGTCAAAGCGAGGTTGTGTCAAAGTGGGGTTGTGTCCAAGCGGGGTTGTATCAAAGCGGGGTTGTGCCAAAGCAGGGTTGTATGAAAGCGGGGTTGCGTCAAAGCGGGGTTGCATCAAAGCGCGGTTGTATCAAAGCACGGTTGCATCCAAGCGTGGTTGTGCCAAAGCGGGGTTGCGTCAAAGCGGGGTTGCATCAAAGCGCGGTTGCATCCAAGCGCGGTTGCATCCAAGCGCGGTTGCGTCAAAGTGAGGTTGTGTCAAAGCGGGGTTGTGTCAAAGTGGGGTTGTGTCAAAGCTAGGTTGTATCCAAGCGCGCTTGCGTCAAAGTACGGTTGCATCCAAGCGGGGTTGCGTCAAAGCACGGTTGCGTCAAAACAGGTTTGTGTCAAAGCTAGGTTGTATCCAAGCACGCTTGCGTCAAAGCACGGTTGCATCCAAGCGGGGTTGCGTCAAAGCACGGTTGCATCAAAGCGCAGTTGCATCCAAGCGCGGTTGCACCCAAGCGCGGTTGTGCCAACGCGAGGTTGTATCAAAGAGGTTGTATCAAAGCGAGGTTGTGTCAAAGCGGGGTTGTGCCAAAGCGAGGTTGTATCAAAGAGAGGTTGTGTCAAAGCGAGGTTGTGTCCAAGCGGGGTTGTGTCAAAGCGGGGTTGTGTCAAAGCGGGGTTGTACCAAAGTGGGGTTGTATGAAAGCAAGGTTGCATCAAAGTGGGGTTGTATCCTAGATGTTACCATAATCTAAGTTTGGCAAAGAAGGAGTCATGTGACCTCTCAAATGCACTAATTATTGAAAAACTGGAAATAGTACAAAAACAACCTACACATGGATTTAAAGGTAATTTTACTGCTCATCTAGCAACATCAGCCTCAAGGGTGAAAAAATAGTTTTCAGAAAAAAGGACCCACGTGACACCAACTCTAAACCGCCACTTGCCAACGGGTGAACCTCCACCGATAGTTGTTGTTTTGCTGTTTGTTTGTGACCTTACTGCTTTGAGCTCCCAAGGTTAATCACAAGTAAACTTTCTACCATCAGATTTTTAACAACGATAAACCTGAGTAGGGGTTTATACCGCGACTGTGACGGGGAGGTCATGTGGCCCATTATTGTCGTGTTGCACTCCTGAGTTGATTTATTTATTAACCCGAGGGAATTTCTTTACTGCAAGTAGTACAGCTTCACTCCTTTAGACCCTTTGCACCCCTTATACCCTTTAGACCATTTACACCGTTTTGATCCTTTGGCCCCTTTCAACTGTTTACACCCTGAGCCCTCTTTAGACCCTTCACACCCCTGAGACTCTTTACATCCCTTTCGACCCGATACACCCCTTTCGACCCTGTAATGTACCTCTTTACACCCCTTTAAGCCCTATACGCCCCTTAAATCCCTTTAACCATTTACACCCCTGAGACCCCTTTTGACCCTTTATATCCCTTAGAACTTTTACACCACTTCGACCTTTACACCCTTGAGACCCTTTCATACCCATTTACACTTTTCAGATCTATTGACTTAAGACCCTTTGGACACTTTTGACCCCTTTTGCTGTTTTGTCCTTGGACACCTTTCGACCCCATTTGGCCATTTTAAGAGCTTGGATTCTTTAAACTCTTTAGACGGGGTTGTATCAAAACACCCTCAGACAATTCAAAAAAAGAAAATCCTCCAAAAATCGGTTTTGCATCACAGGTTGAAATGACGAATCTAAACTGACATCTCAAAATGAAACATGATGAAAAGTGAAACAAACTACAGTCGTGGCCAAAAATATTGGCACCCTTGCACTTTTTTCAAATAACTCGCATCACAATTCAAATAAATTGACAAAAGTATTTGGTCTCCACAATTCTTTATTTCACTGTTAATATTACAGCACCTTTGTTTTTGATTCAGGACTTAATAAATCCTTTGAAATCAGAAAATAAAAAGAAATGGCATTGACAAAAAATTATTGACACCCCAGACTTTACTTGGTATCACGGCCTTTCGACAAAATAACTGCAGTGAAGCGCTTCCTATAGCCATGAATGAGCTTCCTCCTCTCCATTGGCAGTTTGTCCCACTCTTCTTGTGCAAACTGTTCCAATTCTCCCAGATTTGAAGGGTGCCTTCTCCCAACTGCTGTTTTCAGATCTCCCCACAGGTATTCAATGGGATTTAGATCTGGACTCATTGCTGGCCACTTCAGAACAGTCCAGCGTTTTGTCTTGAACCATTCCTGGGTGCTTTTTGAAGTGTGTTTGGGGTCATTGTCCTGCTGCAAGACCCATCACCTTCAACAGAGACCCAGCTTTCTGACACTGGGTTGAACATTGCGGTCCAAAATGCCTTGGTAATCTCCTGATTTCATGATTCCATGCACACATTCAAGGTACCCAGTGCCAGAGGCAGCACAGCAATCCCAAAACATCACTGAAACTCCTCCATGTTTGACTGTAGGGAAGGCGTTCTTTTCTTTGAAGGCTCCATTTTGTTTTCTATAAAAATAGAGATGATGTGCTTCACCAAAAAGCTCTAATTTTGTCTCATCTGTGGACAGGACATTCTCCCGGAAAGATTTTGGCTTATTCAGGTGTGTTTTGGAAAACTCCAGTCGGGCTTTCTTATGTCTCTCTCAGCAGTGGAGTCCTGGTTTTTCTACCACTTCGAATCCCCTTTCATTGAGTTGGCGCCGGATAGTGCGAGTTTAACCTGTCGTACATTGTGTCTGAAGGTGAGCTTGAATCTATTTGGCAGTTGATCGAGGTGCTTTCTCCACCATTCAAACAATCCCTCGCTGCAGTTTTCAATCCAGTTTTCTCTTGTGGCCACGTCCAGGGAGGTTGGCTGCAGTGCCATGGGCCTTAAACTTCCTGATAACATTGCGTCCGGTGGACACAGGAACACCAAGGTCTCTGGAGATAGACTTGTAGCCTTGTGATTGTCCATGCTTGGCTACAATCTTGTGTCTGACCTCAGACAATTCTCTGGTTTTCTTTCTTTTGTCCATGCTCGTTGTGGTACACAGTGACACAAAACAGCAGAATGACTCCTTTTCTCTATTCAAACTGGTTGAATGAGTGATTTTTATATTGCAGGTACCTGTGACTCACTACAGGTGAGTTAAATTCCAAAGGAAAGGAGATGCTTGAAAATCACCTGTTTGAAACCAAACAACTTCTTGAAGGAGCCAATAATATTGTCCGGGCCATTTTCGGATTGATGTGTGGAATAAGTTCAGATTTCGTAGTTTTCATTCCCTTGTTTATTTCATTCCCTTGATGATTTCTCACTGCCAGTTCAACTTTGTTCTTCGATGAGCCTCGATCTTGTAAACAAAGTAATTAAAACGTGTGTGTACGAATAAAATAGGTAAATTTTTACAATCAAACAGGTTTTTTGATGAAATTCATTCGAATACGACATTCATTTCGGCGGCAAATGACTCATTTTTAAGATAGGACTGACCCCCCCCCCCCCCCCCCCCAATCATCAAAAATGAGGTATTTTGACAGATAAATATCAAATTTGAATGAATCTCATGTAACCGCGAACCGTGGAGGCCGCTCATTGGCCTATATGATCACATGATGTATCGCTGCTCTATGATTGGCTCTTTCTCGTCGGAAGGAGGTAATTTATATTCGTATTCTCTCAGTTAATATTTTGCTGCGATATTACTTGATAGAAAAGTTGTCTGAAATGACAGAATATATAATTGATTCTGGGTCTAAAAATTGTGTACGAAACTATGAGCAACTTGTAAAAAAAATACCATAAAATATACGGGCTGCAAAATACTTGTGGGCGATGATTCCATTGGCATGATAAAACGCTTCTTCTTCACTCCGCTCCCCCTTGTGTTGCATGTACGAGTACAATTTGAGTGGAGCATGAAGCACTCGTCCTCTTCGATTCCCGTCTGACCCCCACTCACTCATCCAAGAGATGGCGGCCTATTATCGCCAGCATCCTCGCCAGATGACTGTCCGACCGATCTCAGGGCAGAGCGTCCGCGTCACAGCCGTGCAAGCGGCTGATGATGTCACCACGTAGCCTTGTGCTCCATTCATAAGAAGAAGAAGAACCTAGACAGGAAGTTTTATTTTTGCAGCATTGTGGAGTCGGCTGCTCATCGGAAGGATTTCAAAGCGGTCTTTAGACAAAAAAACTCGTTTTAAGATCGCAGGAAAATCGTCCGGCGTTTCAAAATAAATATTAATACTGTGCGAACATTGTTTATAGTAAATGAGAGCAGCAAGTATATGTTTGCTTTCGTCTCGATGACGCAATATCGTATTTCGACTGCAATTGGCTGGACTGGCTCAGCTGAGGGATGGCTCCGCCCATTGGTTTGGCGGTAGTTGTTTGAGGCGTCGTTTTGATGTTTGATCACCAAATCTACTTGTGGATGTGGTCAACACCAGTCGTGGTGAGTTCATTGGTGTGGTACTCCTGGTATGTTATTGTGGTACTCGTACTATATTCGTGTGGAACTCGTACTATGTTCTTGTGGTACTCGTACTATATTCGTGTGGAACTCGTACTATGTTCTTGTGGTACTCGTACTATGTTCTTGTGGTACTCGTACTATATTCGTGTGGAACTCGTGCTATGTTATTGTGGTACTCGTTCTATATTCGTGTGGAACTCGTGCTATGTTATTGTGGTACTCGTGCTATGTTATTGTGGTACTCGTGCTATGTTATTGTGGTACTCGTGCTATGTTATTGTGGTACTCGTACTATGTTATTATGGTACTCGTGCTATGTTATTGTAGTACTCGTACTATGTTCGTGTGGTACTCGTACTATATTCGTGTGGTACTCGTGCTATGTTGTTATGGTACTCGTACTATATTCGTGTGGTACTCGTACTATGTTCGTGTGGTACTCGTACTATGTTCGTGTGGTACTCGTGCTATGTTATTATGGTACTCGTACTATATTCGTGTGGTACTCGTGCTATGTTATTGTGGTACTCGTACTATATTCGTGTGGTACTCGTGCTATGTTATTGTGGTACTCGTGCTATGTTATTGTGGTACTCGTACTATGTTATTATGGTACTCGTGCTATGTTATTGTAGTACTCGTACTATGTTCGTGTGGTACTCGTACTATATTCGTGTGGTACTCGTACTATATTCGTGTGGTACTCGTGCTATGTTATTATGGTACTCGTACTATGTTCGTGTGGTACTCGTACTATGTTCGTGTGGTACTCGTACTATGTTATTGTGGTAGTCGTACTATTTTATTATGGTACTCGTACTATGTTATTGTGGTACTCGTACTATGTTCTTGTGGTACTCGTACTATGTTCTATGTTCTTGTTCTTGTTCTATGTTCGTGCTCGTACTATGTTCTTGTGGTACTCGCACTATGTTCTTGTGGTACTCGCACGATGTTCTTGTGGTACTCGTACTATGTTCTTGTGGTACTCGTACTATGTTCGTGTGGTACTCGTACTATGTTCTTGTGGTACTCGCACTATGTTCTTGTGGTACTCGTACGATGTTCGTGTGGTACTCGTACTATGTTCTTCTGGTACTCGTACTATGTTCTTGTGGTACTCGTACTATGTTCGTGTGGTACTCGTACTATTTTCTTGTGGTACTCGTACTATGTTCTTGTGGTGCTCGTACTATGTTCTTGTGGTGCTCGTACTATGTTCTTGTGGTGCTCGCACTATGTTCTTGTGGTACTCGCACTATGTTCTTGTGGTACTCGTACTATGTTCTTGTGGTACTCGTACTATGTTCGTGTGGTACTCGTACTATTTTCTTGTGGTACTCGTACTATGTTCGTGTGGTACTCGTACTATGTCCGTGTGGTACTCGTACTATTTTCTTGTGGTACTCGTACTATGTTCTTGTGGTACTCGTACTATGTCCGTGTGCTACTTCTTTGGTTTCACTGTAATTGTGATGTTCAATGCGCAGTTTGTCTGTTATTTGCTCTTTTTCACCCCTCAGCCCAAATTGGGCTAAGGGGTATTGTCGTCCGGGCGTCCGTCAATGTCATGTATGCAGTGCAAATGTTCACCGTTGTATCCCTACACCGGGACCGGGTTGTATCCCTACGCCAGAGCTCGGATGGCGCTGCTGTGAATCGGGCCTTGATCGGCAGAGTGAATAAACGCGTACGACAATTGATCGCAGTTTGTCGAGATACTTTACATGGCGACGAAGGTAAACATCTAGACCATGACATCTTTCGGCCATTTCGATGAATTCGACCCTCATGAGGGGGATTTTGACACGTATTCTGAGCGATTGTCTTTCTACTTCGAGGCGAACGGCATTGCGACCGAAGGCCTGATGAAGGCCGTCTTCCTGTCCGTTTGCGGAGGTGAGACGTTCACACTCGTTAAAAACCTGATTCGGCCTCGGACAATCCAGGAGCTCACGTATGCAGAGCTCAAGGCCGCTTTGAAGGAACATTGCAACCCATCTCCTTCAGTCATCCTGCGTCGGTTTAATTTTTACATGTGCAGACAGCAGCAAGGTCAGTCGATCGCAGACTTCATTGCACACCTCAAAAAACTGTCATCTGTGTGAGTTTGGGGACACGATTGATGACATGCTTCGTGATTTGCTGGTGGTTGGCATGTCCGATGACCGCACTCGTAGACGCCTGCTTGCTGAGAGAAGACTGACGTTCCAAAATGCCAGAGACACCGCAATTTCCATGGAAAGTGCTGAACGCAACGCTACAAGCATCGGTGCCACTCGCTCATCTGGTACCAGCCCTGCTGTGAATCGGTTGGATCATGTTCAGCCACAACGTTGGAACAAGGCTCCTCGTCAGAAGCCAGTGCAGTCTCAAACCCACAACAACTGTTTTCGGTGCAACGGAAAGCACCCTCCGGAGACGTGTCGGTTCAAAGATGCCACCTGCCATTTCTGTTCGAAAACTGGCCATATTGCTCCAGCTTGCATCACTCGCAAATCGGGAAAAGGAAAAGCTGCTGACAAGATTCATCAGTTTATCGGTTCGGAGGAACCCGAGCTTGACCAGGTGAGCTCTGTTTCCGACAACTCAGAATCGTATGACCTGCTTCATATTGATTCTCACCATAGGCGGGACCCTCTTCTTGCCAATGTTGTCGTCAACAATCGACCATTGCAAATGGAGGTCGACACTGGTGCGGCCGTCTCGCTCATCAGCCATGCTGTTTTCACAAACCTGTGGAGTGATGCTGACCGACCCCATCTGAAACCTACTACCTATGGACTCTCCACCTATACAGGTGAGAAGATTGTTCCCTGCGGTACATGTGATGTCACGGTGGGCTACGATAACCGTGAGTTTCACCTACCCCTGATCGTCATTCCTGGAAAGGGCCCTTCCTTACTCGGCAGGAACTGGTTGAGCATAATTCGACTGAAGTGGGAAAGCATTCATCAACTCCGGGCAGCCAACGTTTCTCCTACCGCAGCATACACACTCAAAAATGTGCTGGATACGTACCCGGATGTCTTCAAGGATGAGCTTGGAACCTTGAAAGGACATACGGCTAAACTCAGGGTTGACCGGGATGCCAATCCTATATTTTGCAGGGCTCGCCCAGTCCCTTTCGCCCTGCGTGAGCGGATTGACAAGGAACTGGATCATCTTGAAAATCTGGGGATCATCGAGCAAATCCAGTATGCCGAATGGGCGGCGCCCATCGTTCCAGTCATAAAATCGGACCAGTCCATCCGCATATGTGGAGATTATAAAATGACCGTGAACAGGTGTTCTTCATTGGATAAATATCCAATCCCGAGGATCGAAGACCTCTATGCTCGTCTCACGGGAGGCAAGACTTTTACGAAACTCGATCTCAAATCCGCCTATCTACAGCTCTGCTTGGACGAGAATTCGAAACAGTATCTTACCATCAACACGCATCGTGGGTTGTATAGGTACCACCGACTTAGTTTTGGAGTGAAATCTGCACCTGGAATTTATCAGCGTGTCATGGACAGTTTGTTTGCCGCCGAACGCAACGTCGTTTGTTACCAGGATGATATTCTGGTTACTGGTCGTACGGACGCGGAACATCTACAGAACCTGGAGAGAGTTCTGAAGAAGATTTCGGACTCCGGCCTACGTTTGCGTCGAGACAAGTGCAAGTTTATGGTGCCATCAGTCACGTACCTGGGTCATACGATTGATGCCGAGGGTCTACACCCGACAGATGAGAAAGTCCGAGCTATCAAGGATGCTCCTTCTCCACGAGATGTGACCGAATTGAAGTCATACCTCGGTTTGCTTCAGTTCTATGGTCGTTACATCCCGAATGTGACCGACGTTTTGGGCCCCCTTTATCGGCTTTTGAGGAAAGGAGTCTCCTGGAGCTGGGGGTCTAGTGAACAATCAGCATTCCAGACCTCTAAGGATCTGCTCAAATCGTCCAATGTTCTCGTTCATTTTGATCCAGAGAAGGATCTTGTGCTGACATGCGATGCCTGTCGGTATGGAGTGGGGAGTGTATTATCGCACGTGATGCCTGATGGTACAGAAAGACCGGTTGCATTTGCATCCAGAACGTTGACCCCGGCAGAGAAAAACTATTCCCAACTTGACAAGGAAGGATTGGGAATCGTTTTCGGCGTTGGCAAATTTCGCCAGTACCTTCTTGGACATCATTTCACGATTCGCACTGATCACAAGCCGCTGATCAGTCTGTTTGGTCCAACTAAGGCGACATCTGACACACTACCGCCCAGGATCATCCGCTGGTCCCTGTTTCTCGCTGCTTATGACTACACCATATGTTATAAGCCCGGTTCGTCTATCACAAATGCAGATGCCATGAGTCGGTTACCCCTTCCAGAATCCGTTGATGATTCGCCTACACCAGGATCCATTATCGCACTGATGGATCATCTGGAAGATTGTGCTGTCGATTCTGGCCAGATCCGCACTCATACTCGACGAGACCCCGTTCTGTCCAGAACTGTCCAGGCTGTACAGCTTGGATGGCATTTGCTACCTGAGGGTGACCCAGATTTTGCGGCTTTTAAAGCACGTAAAAACGAACTCAGCGTGGAAAATGGTTGCCTACTCTGGGGATGTCGTGTCGTGATCCCGAAAAATCTGCGTTCCAGGGTCATGGATGAAATCCATGACTGTCACCCCGGGATTGTGAAGATGAAGTCACTCGCCAGAAACTATGTGTGGTGGCCGAATCTTGATGCTGATATCGAACATCATGTTCGACATTGTTACCCCTGCCAGAGCACCCGGAATACACCTGCGAAAGCGCCACTGCATCCCTGGGAATGGCCCAGCGAACCGTGGCATCGCCTACATCTCGATTATGCCGGGCCTATTAACGGCAGCATGATTCTAATAATTACGGACGCGCACACAAAATGGATTGATGCCTATGTGACGCGTGGTACTACGTCAGCCATTGTCATCGAAAGACTCAGACGCTGTTTCGCCACTCATGGTCTGCCCAGGATGATCGTGAGTGATAACGGTTCGTGTTTTTCCAGTACCGAGTTTGCCAAGTTCACACGTCGGAACGGCATCAAACATAAGTTTGTCAGCCCACATCACCAGGCTTCAAATGGCTTGGCCGAACGATCCGTGGGAATCATCAAATCCGGATTGCAGAAACTTCAGGAGGGAACCCTGGAAACAAAGCTGTCTCGTCTCCTGTTCAAATACCGCATCACGCCACAATCAACAACCGGTGCAGCTCCGTCTGAGTTATTGATGAAACGACACTTGAGATCGACACTTGACAATCTCAAACCAGACATATCATCAAATGTTTATCAAAGCCAGCTTAATCAAAAGTTGGTGCATGATAAGACGTCCAACAGTCGATGTATCAACATTGGAGATCCAGTGTTTGCCCGAAATTTTGGTGCAGGTGCGACGTGGCTACCGGGAGACATCATCGAGAAGCCAGGTCCACTGTCCAGTGTGATTCGCCTGCAGGACGGCCGCGAAATTCGTCGACATCAGGACCACATAACCTACCGTCACTGTGAGTCGATGGAGCCTGTAGCATCGTCACAGTCAGGACAACAGTTCGACCCGCCACTGCCGGAGATCGTCGTGGCCGCTCCAGCCGGCTCGGATGCCCCGAAAACCTCTGCAAACGCTACACCCTTCGTGGAGACCAAAGGAATCACCTCGGACTCTGTATCCACTGGTACACCGCGACCCAAAGGAATCACCTCGGACTCTGTATCCACTGGTACACCGCGACGCTCAATGCGTGAGAGAAAAGCACCCGACCGGTTGAATCTTTGAAGATGTTTTTTTTTCACGTTGACACATGTTCTATTTTCACGTATTTTCATTATTCTCATAACCGTTTGCACACATATTTTCACATGTTTTGGAAATGTTGCTTTTGAAATGTCAATTCTGGAAATCTAGCACGTATTGCTCTTGGTAATTTTGGACTTAAAGGGGAGGATGTCATGTATGCAGTGCAAATGTTCACCGTTGTATCCCTACACCGGGACCGGGTTGTATCCCTACGCCAGAGCTCGGATGGCGCTGCTGTGAATCGGGCCTTGATCGGCAGAGTGAATAAACGCGTACGACAATTGATCGCAGTTTGTCGAGATACTTTACAGTCAACTTTTGGTTTCCGTCAATTTCAAGCAGAACGGCCTGTCTGATTAAATCCATGTTTGCAGTGTGTGTTGGGGTTGAGTCGAGGAAGGTTCCTTTCGAAAATGGGCGCGCTGCGATTTTCAATATGGCCGCCACGGCAGCCATCTTGAAATTGGTTTCCACCATGCATGGGCTGAGGGGTTACGCCCGCTTTGCGGTGCTATTTATTTATGGTTTCATTCCCCCCCAGGTTCGTTCGTGTGACGTTTCCACACCACCTGGTAAAAAACGAGGCCATTGTGGCGGTCGGGGAAATGTTTGTTTATTTGTTTTATAATCAATTGGTTTGGAACAATTATTATTATTGTGATATTGACAGGACAAGGACATGCAGCCTGCGAATGTTAAAAGAGGACATTTCGGACGGTAGTAAAAGGCAGGACCGGGTCTTTGACTCCCTCAACAAGGTAGTTGATGCATGGACTCGGTGTCGGATATGTACCTTCCTGCTTCGGGGATAAAGAGGTACATGTCGGGTTGCCATATTTGATTTTCAAAACAGAGGACAATAATAAATAAATAAATAAATAAAAGTCTTCTTAAGAATACAAGTCATGTTGTATTCATGTGTTTTATATATAAACTGTGCACCACAACATGTCATCCAGATTGAGTATCTCGAAATAATAACAAGTGTTATGGCCACAAAAAATCTATGTTATTGAAGGAACTGCGCTCCAACGCGAGTCGAAAGAATTGACGCGACCAAAGACGGAATTCGTCCGAGTTGCTTTATTGAAACAAAACAGCTCAGGTATTCTGACAAGCCCGTTTATCGGGCAGCAATATATATACACATTTATGTCGAAGTTTGCCCGGCAAAAGCTATACCGGGCATGCCCGGGTGTCAAGGGCGAGCCTTGGAAAGGCGAGTCTGGACCTGCCCGGGCGTGTTTGGCTGCGACCTGGCAAGTCGAGGCTGGGCGTGCCCGGGCGCTCTGGACGAGCCCTGGAAAGGCGATAGCGGGCATGCCCGGACGCTCTGGGCGAGCCCTGGAAAGGCGATAGCGGGCATGCCCGGACGCTCTGGGCGAGCCCTGAAAAGGCGATAGCGGGCATGCCCGGGAAAGACGAGACCGGGCGTGCCCGGGAGGTTCGGGCGTGCCCGGGAACAGTGAGTCCGGGCATGCCCGGGAGAGGCGCGTCTGGCCGTGTTCTGGCCGGTGCAAGGCGATTGTGTGCATCCAGCGGTAACCGCTACACACGCCCCTCCAGAATCGACCTGCACCGGCAGGGTTAATTTAAGGGGGGTCCGGATGACCCGGCCGAAGCGACCCCTGGAGGGTCGTGGGGAGGGGTCCGACGTGGTGGTGGGTGGTCGAGCGGGGGGAACTGTGGACGGGGGGCGGCCTCGCCGCGGAGGAAGGGCCAACCGTGGTGGCCGGTCGACGTCCATGTGCACCGGTTTGAGGCGGCCCACAGAAATCCGGTCCGGCCGTCCGCCAAAGTCGACGATGAAAGACTTGTCGCCCTGTCGCAGGACCCGGAAGGGCCCGTCGTACGGCGGCCGGAGTGGCCCCCGGTGCGCGTCATGACGCACAAAGACGTACTCCGCTGTGCGAAGCGCCGGGGGGACGTAGGACTGGGGGCCACCGTGGCGGCACGTCGGCACGGGGGCAAATCGTCGGGCGGCCTCCTGGAGGTCCGAGCGCTGGCGAGCGGCGGACCAGGGACTGGTAGCGTCGGGCACGAATTCGCCCGGGACGCGGAGCGGCTGGCCGTAGACGAGCTCGGCGGCGGACGCCTGGAGGTCTTCCTTGGGGGCCGTGCGAAGGCCCAAAAGGACCCACGGCAGCCGGTCGGCCCAACCGTCGTCCTGAAGGCCGGCCATGAGTGCGGCCTTCATGGAGCGGTGAAACCGCTCGCACAACCCGTTGGCTTGGGGGTGGTAGGCCGTGGTGTGGTGCAGCGTGACCCCCAACGAACGGGCGACCGCGCCCCAAAGCTCAGACGTGAACTGTGGGCCGCGGTCGGACGAGATGTCCGCTGGTGCGCCGAAGCGCGCGACCCAGGTGGCGAAGAACGCCTGCGCCACGTCGGCGGTGGTGGTGGAGGCGAGGGGCACGGCCTCCGGCCACCTGGTGGTCCTGTCCACCATGGTGAGCAGGTGGGTGAACCCCCGCGAGGGGGGCAGGGGACCCACCAGGTCCACGTGGACGTGGTCGAAACGCCGTTCAGGCACGGCGAAAGGTGCCAGCGGGGCCTGGGTGTGGCGGTGGACCTTGACCCGCTGGCAGGCCGTGCAGGCGTTGGCCCAGTCGCGGATGTTTCGTCGAAGGCCGTGCCAGACGAAACGCGCCGACACCAGCTTCTGAGAAGCTTTCCGGCCCGGGTGAGAAAGGCCGTGGATGGAGGCGAAGATGCGGTGCTGCCAGGAAACGGGCACGATGGGGCGAGGCTGGCCCTGGGAGACGTCGCAGAGCAGGACGGTGCCCGCGAAGGGAATGTCGGCCAGGCGGAGGCCCGTGTCCGCAGCACGGAGTGCCTGCACCGAGGCGTCGGTGGTCTGGTCGGCCGCCATGAGCGCGAAGGCCACGCCGAGGTGGACCGCGTTCGCGCTGGCCCGAGAAAGACAGTCGGCCACGGCGTTGTCTTTGCCGGCGACGTGCCGGACGTCCGTGGTGAACTCCGACACGGCGGAGAGGTGGCGCTGCTGGCGGGCCGACCACGGCTCCGTGACCTTAGCCATTGCGTAGACCAACGGCTTGTGGTCGACGAAAGCCGTGAATGGGCGGCCCTCCAGGAGGTGTCGGAAATGGCGAACGGCCAGGAATAGCCCGAGCAGCTCGCGGTCGAACGTGCTGTAGTTTAACTCGTTCGGCCGGAGTTGCCGGCTGAAAAAAGGGAGTGGCTGCCAAACCCCGTCCACCCATTGCTCATGGACGGCGCCCACCGCGTAGTTGGAGGCGTCCGTAGTGAGGGCGATGGGCGCGTTGAGCACCGGGTGAGCCAGCAGCGTTGCGTCGGCGAGGGCCCGTTTGGCGCTGGCGAAGGCCGCGTCCATGGCCGCGGACCAAACAATGTCATGCTTGGCCGGCTTGCCCCGGAGGGCCTCGTAAAGGGGCCGCATGAGCTGAGCAGCGCGGGGCACGAATCGGTGATAAAAATTCACCATGCCGAGGAACTCTTGGAGGGCCTTGATGGAACGGGGACGCGGGAACGTGGTGATGGCCTCGACCTTGGTCGGCAGCGGCACGGCCCCGGTCTTGGTGATGCGGTGGCCCAAAAAGTCAACGGTCGTCGCGCCGAAGTGGCATTTGACCGGGTTGACAATTAAGCCGTGCTCGCTGAGGCGACCGAACAGTGTTCGGAGGTGGAGGAGGTGCTCGGCGCGGGACGTGCTGGCGACGAGGATATCGTCCAGATAGACGAAAAGAAACGGCAGGTCGCGCAGCACGCCGTCCATCAAGCGCTGGAACGCCTGGGCCGCGTTCTTGAGGCCAAACGGCATCCGCAAAAATTCGAACAGGCCGAACGGCGTGATGACTGCCGTCTTCGGGACGTCGGCCGCCCGGACAGGTACCTGGTGGTAGCCCCGTATCAGGTCAATTTTCGAAAAGATGACCCGTCCCGCCAAACGGGCGGAAAAGTCCTGAATATGCGGGATCGGGTACCTGTCGGGGGTGGTAGCGTCGTTGAGACGGCGGTAGTCGCCACACGGGCGCCATCCACCCCCCGGCTTTGGCACGATGTGCAGTGGCGAGGCCCACGCGCTATCGGAGCGCCGCACGATGCCGAGGTGCTCCAACGCGTCGAACTCGGCCTTCGCCACGGCGAGCTTGGCCGGGTCGAGGCGGCGGGCCCTGGCGTAGACCGGCGGGCCCGTAGTGGGTATGTGGTGCTCGATCCCGTGCCGCACCGCGACGGCCGAAAACGTCGGCCGCGTGAGGGCCGGGAATTCCGCGAGCAGGCGAGCGAACTCGTTCGGCTGCCGGGAGGGCGCACGCCAGTTCGGTCGGCGCGGAGCTGCTCATCGTGCACGCCAGGGAGCTGAAGGTCTCGGCGTTGACAAGGCGACGACGTTTGACGTCGACCAGCAGCCCGTGCGCGCAGAGGAAGTCGGCGCCCAGCAAAGCCATGGGGACGCAGGCGGTCACAAAAGTCCATTGAAAACGCTGGCTGCCGAAGCAGAGGGTGACGACGCGTGGGCCGAAAGTGCGTATGGCCGAGCCATTAGCAGCGACCAAAGAGGGGCCGCAAACGGCGTCCCGCCTGTCCTGCTCGGAGGCGGGTATGACGCTCAGTTGGGCGCCGGTGTCACACAGGAAACGCCGCCCAGACGCTTTGTCCTGAATAAACAGCAAGTTGCCCGAGTGGCCGGCGCTCATGGCTGGGAATGAACGCCGGCCCGGCCGTTTCCCGACCTGCCGAAAGTGCACGGGGGCCGGCACGTCCGAGCCTTGTGTCCGAACCTGGCGTGGTAATAACACCACGCCCGGTCAGGTGGAGGCCCCGGCCGTCGTGTCGGAAGCGGGCGGTGCGGCGTGGCGGCCGCCAGTTGCACCGGCAGTTCGGCCTCCAACCGCGCAGGGCGCTCGGGTGTCGTGGGCGTCGCCTCGGACGGCGGCGGGCTCCAGGTAACCGTGCCGATGTGCTGGCCCGCCGAGGAGATCTTATCGGCTTCCCTGGCGAGGGCGCGGGAATCCGTGATCAACGTGCCAGCCAGGGCGAGGCGTACCGGGTGAGGCAGCTGGCGAAGGAACAGCTCGCGGAACAGAAAATCTGGAGAGTGCTCACCGAGCAACGAGAGCATATAGTCCATGCGCTCGGACGGGCGCGTGTCGCCGAGCTCGGGCAGAGTGAGCAGGCGCCGTGCGCGTGCTGCCGGTGAGAGGGCGAAAGCGTCGAGGAGGAGCGTCTTCAGCGCGTCATACTTGTCGGCAGCCGGCGGGTGCTCGAGGAGGCTCAAGGCGCGGGCCACGGTGGCGGAACCGAGCGCCGCCACAACATGGTGGAAGCGGGTGTCGTCCGCGGTGATGCCTCGCAGGGCGAACAGAGTCCGCCTGAGCGAACCAAACAGCCGCGTGAGCCTCCCAGAAGGTAGGCAGTTTAAGCGTCACTGCCGTATCCATGTCGGTAGGTCACCAATGAAGGAACTGCGCTCCAACGCGAGTCGAAAGAATTGACGCGACCAAAGACGGAATTCGCCGAGTTGCTTTATTGAAACAAAACAGCTCAGGTATTCTGACAAGCCCGTTTATCGGGCAGCAATATATATACACATTTATGTCGGGAAGTTTGCCCGGCAAAAGCTATACCGTGCATGCCCGGGTGTCAAGGGCGAGCCTTGGAAAGGCGAGTCTGGACCTGCCCGGGCGTGTTTGGCTGCGGCCTGGCAAGTCGAGGCTGGGCGTGCCCGGGTGCTCTGGACGAGCCCTGGAAAGGCGATAGCGGGCATGCCCGGACGCTCTGGGCGAGCCCTGGAAAGGCGATAGCGGGCATGCCCGGACGCTCTGGGCGAGCCCTGAAAAGGCGATAGCGGGCATGCCCGGACGCTCTGGGCCAGCCCTGGAAAGGCGAGAGCGGGCATGCCCGGGAAAGACAAGACCGGGCGTGCCCGGGAGGTTCGGGCGTGCCCGGGAACAGTGAGTCCGGGCATGCCAGGGAGAGGCGCGTCTGGCCGTGTTCTGGCCGGTGCAAGGCGATTGTGTGCATCCAGCGGTAACCGCTACATTATAATAATTCAAATTTCAATGTACCCCTTTACATGTGGTGAGGCTTTTCCTTTGACCAGTTCTTCAATTTTGTGAGTGAGGATGATGGGCTCCACTCGAGCTCCACAATGTGATTGTAAATCGCACCTTTATTTGCCACAGAGACTACGTACCAGCTCTACGTACCAAGAACTCGGCTTCCCAATCTTCTCGACCACTTTGAAACGCAGGAAGTTTGTCTTTGGTTCTGCAGCGAATGTGAACTTTAGTTTTGGCATTTTAAAGAAGAAAATCGAATAAATGTATACGGTATCACGGTATGGACTCAGAAAAGACTGAGTGAGCACACCACGGAACTCTCTCACTACGAGGTTGGGCAGGAAGTGAACGAATGAAGTTCGAACATGTCCATTACGCCATGACGGAAAAGTAGAGACCTGTACGTAGCTGCCCCGGTCCAAACATCACTTAACCGCATTTTATAACCATAAAAAAACGTACAAAAATGGTTTCATCCACTAAATAAGGTAAAACGTATCCCAAATCTTAAAATTTGTACCTTTGAAAATGCCAAAAAAAACCGGTAAAACCCGGGTATTTATTAATATTTTAAAAAACCCGGCCGGATGGAAATTTATGGATCGAAATGGAGATGTCCATGAAAAACCGGACTATGAATTGTTTTCTATCCTCCAACACTTTGCTTTTCCATGATCTTAGGCGTTGTTTCCCAAAAATCATTTCAGGTGTTAAGGGGGGGGGGGGGGGGGGGGGTTCTACTCTGACCCCAGTCGGCATTGCTAGGCCTAGAGTGGGTAGATTATGTTTTTACTTTGCTATCCAAAGGAGAGTGTGTTCTGAGATGCAGCCATATTCTGGTATTGCTGCAGCTACAAACGTGAGAGGCAGTTTAGAAGCTGGGAAGTTTGCATCCGCGCAGCTACCATCAGCATGTGTGACCTAATAATGGCGTCTTACACCAGTGCGGTGTTAATGATTTCTCTTCCACAGCTTCTTCTCATGGAGTAATTACTTTGATCATGAATATCTTCTGCATGTTTGCCTTGTGCACCAATTTTTATATACAGTCAGACGCCGACGTTCGCGAGGGATACGTTCCTGGATACGATGCATCGTTCCACAACATGGTCTCGGCTTGTGGAAGAGCTAGGACACGGGACAAATCAGGAATCGGGACAAACAAGGGATGTAAGTAACTATGAGTGGTAAGGGAGAACGCAAAGATGGAAACATAAGCAGATATTTTCGGAGTAATGAGGGTGGTTTAACAGGTGTAGAAAAGATCAAGGTTTTGGATGGGGAAGATAAGAGATGGTGGTGAACAGCTGTCTTGATGACCTGGAGGGAATAATGAGATTGAAGAAAGTATGGAAGGTGCTTCCACAGGCAGGGAAAAAGAGGAATAAATGAGTGGAGGTGAGCAGAGGTTCTGGATTTGGGCAGTTTCATGAGGGGGGAGTTGCTGGTGTACCGTCTGCATCCTGCAGATACCTGAGGGGGACAAAGCATGGAGAGGGCAGAGGGTGCAAGTCTTGACAAGGCACCACCAGGTTTTAGAGGAGGGAGACTAGTTTGAAATCTCATTCTTGAGATTGGACAGATGTTGTTGTTTTTGGCTCTCCAGGGAGTAGACACACCTGTTGCGAGCTGTGTGGAATGATCTGAGGTTGTCTTCAGTTGGATTTGCCTTCCCAGAGGGAAATGCAAGTTGTTTTAACGCAACTACTTCACCATAGGATTCAGAGTACCAAGAGCAGGAGGATGGGTAAGATAATTGAGGAGATGGGACGAATCTGTGGATAAGAGAGCAGGTTTCTGTGGAAGAATTCCCAGGCTGAATTGATATCAGCGGCGGTGGATACAGGAGACCAGTTCTGATGTATAAAAAAAAAAAACTGTGAATACGCAAAGCACGAATGTAGAAGCAGGTCACATGTTATGAACCGTGAATACGCGGGGTCCTCAAATGTCGGCACAGCGAATGTCGAGGTCCGACTGTACCTATTTTAATTAATCTTTTTCTTTTTTTTTCTATTCTCATTCTTCACCTGTAGATTTTTATACCGTAGCGGTTGGTACGATCCTTGTCCTGTCCGTACACATGGGCGCACTGCTCTGGCCGCCTGGTGGGCCAAGCCTCGTCTCCCGCATCCTGCTGCTCTTCCTTGTGGGCGTGCTGCTCGCACTCGTACTCGACCTTCTGCACATCCAACGACGAGTCGTCCTCTTCCCTCCTGAGGTGGTCGCGGGATTATGTCCTGGCGCATGGTGGCTGCCTCTTTGCTGTGGATCAGCTGCTGGTAAGAGATGGCATCGAGCCTATTAGTATTGACTATTGTATTATGTCATTGAAATGTACAAGCTGTGCATTCCTCGTAATCTAACATCGAAAGCTCTTTCTGTCCACTCACTCACTGAATCGCTGATATAAATGTTTCGAGGAAATTTTGCATTCTTGTTCAACCTGAAGCCAATATTCCAGGAAAAATGACTAAACTGTCCGTGAATGCAAATACCCGTGAACAGAGGTCTGCCCGTGTTTCCTCTCTTGCTCATGGAGGGTTATGTGACAGAAGATGGCACGTCACATGATCGCTCGTGGGTGTTTCTAGGAAGTATATAAGATGGGAGGCTTGGTGTTGGCTTAATGGTTAAGGTGGCTGGCTTAAGATCTTAGGGTCTTGAGTTTGAGCCCCTGTCGTGCCGTTTAAATAACAGGTGAGTTGACTCAGCCTGTCATCCTTCCGAGGTTGGCAAAATGAGTACCAGCTCGTTGGGGTAATAAACCATTGGAGTATCCTGCGTCGGAGTGGTGACCCTTCCAGGATTGTCCTCCTTAGCCAATGAAACTGCCTCAGCAGCTCAAGACGTGAAGAAATGGTTGTTTTTACATAGGAAGGTGGTGATAAAAAATACCATTCTGTCAACCTGGAGTTACATAAGGTGTTTCTAGGTTTATGGGGGTTTGATTTGAAAAGTTTAGGTGGGTTTTTTGTCATATACGGACACTGTGTCAGAGACTGGGAACAATCATATCCTTGGACATTGTGTGGTTCTGCTCTGCTTCCCCAAAATTTACAATTACTTTGACCAGTAAAGAACCAATCCTCATGATAGGGTTAACTCTCCCACTTTTATGATGTTTATATCGTATTGTGATGGATGTGGCCCGGATAACTCCGAAAGGTCGAATGCACTGATGTCAGTCAGTTCACCGAGAGACCTCGATCAGGTCAATCATTGGTCATAACCCCTCATGAGGATTATCTTGGCAATTGCTGGAAGGAACTGCTTTTCAATTGCTCCAGAATGGCCTAAAATGCAGTAAGCAGACTCTGTGGCATTGTGGTTGGAGCGTCCACTCGGAGTCTGGAAGGTCAACGATTCGATCCCGACTCTGGGTGAGTCATATCAAAGAATATCAAAATGGTAGGTGCTGCTTTCTCGCTTGACACTTGGTATTTAGAGGATAGAACAGGATAAACTTTCTTGCTTGACACATCATTTATATTTTATAAGATAGAATACGGATAAACCCAGTGGGTCAGTATCCCTTGGGGATGGATATTTCTCCCTGAAAAAGACCCCGTTTACTGCGAAGAGAAAAGCACCATCACGAGATGGCACCATGGGCGCCCTGATGTGTTCCAGGAAGTAAATTCCCCCAAGGCCATGTCCTGTGTTGTCTGCTGTCTCTGCATATGAGTGCATGATTTGTATGTGGCAGCTCTTCCAAGAGCCCTAGAAATTGTAGAAAGTGAGAGAAAAAGAAAAGAAAAAAAAAGGTTGACGCTTCTATAAAAAGACCACAGACACTTTAGGTCGGATCCTCGCGCCCAGTGTCGGTTTACCATACCTTTAAGAAGACTGTGGGGATGAGGTAAATGTGGGGAATAGGGAGGGAAACAGTGTAAGCGGGTGTGCAACGGATGTTAATTGGCCGAGCAAACCAGGTGCTGGCTTAGAGGCCAGGTGTTGGCTTAGAGCCTGGTTGAGGAGCCTGGTGTTGGCTTAGCGGTTAGGGTGCCGGCTTGGGATCCTAGGATCCTGGGTTCGAATCCCGGTCGATCGCTGAATTAACGCCAGGGGGATTGACTCAGCCTGTCATCCTTCCAAGGTCGGCAAATTGAGTACCAGCTTGCTGGGATAAATGATCACGGTGTGTACCCCGGTTTAGAATAGGTACACTGTATCCCTGCGCATCGTAAGAGCGTGACCAAGGGTTGGCGTCAGGAAGGGCATCCGGCCATAAAAACATTGCCTCAAAAAGGGAACCATGATTGTCATGGGGCCCGCAAGGCTAACCCCCGCTGTAGTGGGGGAAAATGGCCTTAAAACGTTCATTCATTCATTCATTCATTCATTCAAACCAACGTTACACGCTGCACCCCTTTGGCTACCAAAGGCCAATCAACGGCTTGGGCTAATTAGATCCAGGAGTCCTATCTCCAACCAAACTCAAACAAGATAAGTCAAGACACGATCCTTTATATCACATGAGGTTTAATGAGCAAGCAAGGTGAGATTTGGCAGGAAAACGAGCAAGGACAATTTTGATGATGATAATTATACAGGAAATGGAGTGAAAGTGAGCATCGGCAATACAATAATTATATTATATGCAAATACTACAGGTCAGGTCAGGTATGAGAGCATGCGTCGGAGCAGCGCGTCGCCACATCCACTTTCCGACGTACTCCAGGGGCCTCCGTCTGGCCATCCCAAGGCTGATGCCTGGCCCATCTCCATCTCATTGAGATTCCGATCAACCTGCTGCAACCACGAGGGACACAGTCGGCCGGTTGGCCTACTCCACTCACGAGGCTCCCTTGCTGAGAGTATCTTGTGAGCTGGATCAGCGTCCGGAAAACGAGCCACGTGTCCATACAGCTGCAGCTGACACTCACGGACCAGCTGACACTGCAGATGACGCTCAAATACTACAGCACGCATACATTTCCCCTTATCCCCTGCGTGACAGTGAGGGATCATCTACGAGCCCCAAATACCTTGCCACAACCCGGCTGGATTGTGTCCACCCAATGTTCTGGCCCGATGGTCTGCATCTTGTTCCCCTCGTGCTTCCTCCCAGATTCTCCTCTCTGCTTGGCTCGTGCCCCCAATCTCCTGGGGCGCTTAATGATCTCTGATTGGAGACGATGGACTATGTAGCTCTGGCGGTAATGTTGCTGGTGAGGAGATTGCAAGGTGAGGTGGAATGAGGTGAAATTGCGCATGTCTTGGTGTGATAAGTGTGTGCGATGAAGTGAGGAGAAATGAAAGTACGACAAGAACCAATTGTGAGAAAGAGGCGGGCGTAGCAAAGCGAAGCGAGCGAGCTGCAGAAAGGGAAATAAAGGAATACAACAACAACATGCATTTTAAGGCCATTTTCCCTGCTAGAGCGGGGGTTAGCCTTGCGGTCCCCATGACAATCTTCTCCATTTTGCCATATTATCTGCATATCTCCTTGTTAACCCCCTTGCCCGCATTTCTTCTTCCACCATCTTTAGCCAAGTCTTTCTCGGTCTTCCCCATCCTCTACTTCCTTCTACATTCATTTCCATCACTCTTCTCAACCAGTCACTTTCATCCTTCCTCAACACATGACCAAACCATCTCAACCTGTTTCTCTTCACAGCATCAATCACAGGCTCTATTCCCATCATCTTTCGCAATTCATCATTTGTCTTCCTCTCTCTCAACGATACTCCACACATCCACAGAACCATTCACATTTCCACCCTTTCCAGCCTTCGTTGCTGCTCTACGTTCATTACTCATGTCTCGCTCCCATAAATCATAACACTTCTCACACATGCAGCATACACCTTTCCCTTCAGCTTCAACGACACTCCCCTCCTCATCAGCACGCCACTCAGTTCCCAAAACTTCTTCAATGCACATCTCACTCTAGCAACCGTTGCCGAGTCTGATCCACCTTCTCCATTCAGCATGTCTCCTCGGTAACAAAATGTTTTCACACCTTCCAGCTTCACGCCGTCTCCAAGATCCACCTCAACATCTCAACATTTCAACATTTTCTCGCCCTGGATTTTGCCAAAGTAGACAAACGTGCTTATAGGCCACAGGCTTTCCAATAACGATGAGTTCAGAGGTACATACACTTATATGGGACTTGTCCAAATACCACTTTGGCTTCCTTCTTCATCTATCGGGTGCACATCCTCCTCTGAGAGAAGCTCTTATCGTATCTGATGCATGAATTCCAAAAGGCCACTGATTCCATGGCGAGCAGCATTGCATCCACCGATTCCATGGCGAGCAGCATTGCGTCCACCGATTCCATGGCGAGCAGCATTGCATCCACCGATTCCAAGGCGAGCAGCATTGCATCCACCGATTCCATGGCGAGCAGCATTGCGTCCACCGATTCCATGGCGAGCAGCATTGCGTCCACCGATTCCATGGCGAGCAGCATTGCATCCACCGATTCCATGGCGAGCAGCATTGCGTCCACCGATTCCATGGCGAGCAGCATTGCGTCCACCGATTCCATGGCGAGCAGCATTGCGTCCACCGATTCCATGGCGAGCAGCATTGCGTCCACCGATTCCATGGCGAGCAGCATTGCGTCCACCGATTCCATGGCGAGCAGCATTGCGTCCACCGATTCCATGGCGAGCAGCATTGCGTCCACCGATTCCATGGCGAGCCGCATTGCTTCCACCGATTCCATGGCGAGCAGCATTGCATCCTGGAAGTTGCTTTGACACATAATTATGGATTACCTCGGTTTGCAAATTTGTGCAATAGATGCAAAAGCATGTTTTCTGTATGTTGTGCATTCCTGTGAATAAATGTCACATTGGACGAGCATGACATGTATGCTAACTGCACCAATGATCTGTTGCAGTCGCCATCGGCCTCCTCTACCCCTGCATGGACAGGTGCCTTGGTGAGCCGCACAGGTTCAAACGTGAATGGTCTAGTGTCCTACGGTGTGTTGCCGTCTTTATGGGCATCTACCATGCCAGCGCTGTATCCTTTTTAATCCTATCTTGTGATATCTTGATATGTTGTCCCCTGACTTTTAATATAGATGCTTCATTACTCTCCCTCTATTTATCTCTGCCACTGAAGGTGGGCGCTGCTTATGTCTTCGCCCTTGTATGTCTGTCTGTCTGTCTGTCTGTCTGTCTCTCTGTGTGTCTCTGTCTGTAAGCAAGATATATCAAAAACTATGGACGGATTTGGACGACACTTGGTGGACGGTTGGGTGTGCGACAACGATAAATTGATTCAATTGTGGTAAAAATCCAGATCTGCATCCGGTATTTTAAGCGACACTTTTCACCATTGAGATCGTGCCATAAACGATAGATATGGCACATTGGCACATCTCAAAAACGATAGATATGGCACATTGGCACATCTCAAAAACGATAGATATGGCACATTGGCACATCTCAAAAACGATAGATATGGCACATTGACACATCTCAAAAACGATAGATATGGCACATTGACACATCTCAAATACGATAGATATGGCACATTGACACATCTCAAAAACGATAGATATGGCACATTGGCACATCTCAAAAACGATAGATATGGCACATTGGCACATCTCAAAAACGATAGATATGGCACATTGGCACATCTCAAAAACGATACATATGGCACATTGGCACATCTCAAAAACGATAGATATGGCACATTGGCACATCTCTAAAACGATAGATATGGCACATTGGCACATCTAAAAAACGATAGATATGGCACATTGACATCTATCGTTTTTGAGATGTGCCAATGTGCCATATCTATCGTTTTTAAGATGTGCCAATGTGCCATATCCATCGTTTTTGAGATGTGCCAATGTGCCATATCTATCGTTTTTGAGATGTGCCAATGTGCCATATCTATCGTTTTTGAGATGTGCCGATGTGCCATATCTATCGTTTTTGAGATGTATGGCACATTGGCACATCTCAAAAACGATAGATATGGCACATTGGCACATCTCAAAAACGATAGATATGGCACATTGGCACATCTCAAAAACGATAGATATGGCACATTGGCACATCTCAAAAACGATAGATATGGCACATTGGCACATCTCAAAAACGATGGATATGGCACATTGGCACATCTCAAAAACGATAGATATGGCACATTGGCACATCTCAAAAACGATAGATATGGCACATTGGCACATCTCAAAATGTTGTGGACACATTTGAACAAAACTCGCCCGTTGAGTTGGGTGGGAGATGAGAACGAGCGGATTATATTCAGGTCAGTTGCGAATACAGATCGGGCCTATTGGTGGGATAGCAAACGTTACAGATCGGGCCTATTGGTAGGATAGCAAACGTTACAGATCGGGCCTATTGGTAGGATAGCAAACGTTACAGATCGGGCCTATTGGTAGGATAGCAAACGTTACAGGTCGGGCCTATTGGTAGGATAGCAAACGTTACAGATCGGGCCTATTGGTAGGATAGCAAACGTTACAGGTCGGGCCTATTGGTAGGATAGCAAATGTTACAGATCGGGCCTATTGGTAGGATAGCAAACATTACAGGTCGGGCCTATTGGTAGGATAGCAAACGTTACAGATCGGGCCTATTGGTAGGATAGCAAACCTTGCAGTTGGGGCCTATTGGTAGGATAGCAAACGTAACAGATTGGGCCTATTGGTAGGATAGCCAACGTTACAGATCGGGCCTATTGGTGGCATAGCAAACGTAACAGATCGGGCCTATTGGTAGGATAGTGTGGATCATGAATGTGTGGATCACGAGGATCATGAATGTGTGGATCACGAGGATCATGAATGTGTTGATCACGAGGATCATGATTATGTGGATCATGAATGTGTGGATCACGAGGATCATGATTGTGTGGATCATGAATGTGTGGATCACGAGGATCATGATTGTGTGGATCATGAATGTGTGGATCACGAGGATCATGAATGTGTGGATCACGAGGATCATGATTGTGTGGATCATGAATGTGTGGATCACGAGGATCATGATTGTGTGGATCATGAATGTGTGGATCACGAGGATCATGATTGTGTGGATCACGAGGATCATGATTGTGTGGATCATGAGTGTGTGGATCACGAGGATCATGATTGTGTGAATCATGAATGTGTGGATCACGAGGATCATGATTGTGTGGATCATGAATGTGTGGATCACGAGGATCATGATTGTGTGGATCATGAATGTGTGGATCACGAGGATCATGATTGTGTGAATCATGAATGTGTGGATCACGAGGATCATGATTGTGTGAATCATGAATGTGTGGATCACGAGGATCATGATTGTGTGGATCATGAATGTGTGGATCACAAGGATCATGATTGTGTGGATCAGGAGGATCATGATTGTGTGGGTCATGAATGTGTGGATCACGAGGATCATGATTGTGTGGATCATGAATGTGTGGATCACGAGGATCATGATTGTGTGAATCATGAATTTGTGGATCACGAGGATCATGATTGTGTGAATCATGAATTTGTGGATCACGAGGATTATGAATGTGTGGATCACAAGGATCATGATTGTGTGGATCATGAATGTGTGGATAACGAGGATCATGATTGTGTGGATCATGAATGTGTGGATCACGAGGATCATGATTGTGTGGATCATGAATGTGTGGATCACGAGGATCATGATTGTGTGGATCATGAATGTGTGGATCACGAGGATCATGATTGTGTGCATCATGAATGTGTGGATCACGAGGATCATGATTGTGTGGATCATGAATGTGTGGATCACGAGGATCATGATTGTGTGGATCATGAATGTGTGGATCACGAGGATCATGATTGTGTGGATCACGAGGATCATGATTGTGTGGATCATGATTGTGTGGATCATGAATGTGTGGGTCATGATTGTGTGGATCATGATTGTGTGGATCATGAATGTGTGGATCATGAGGATCATGATTGTGTGGATCACGAGGATCATGATTGTGTGGATCACGAGGATCATGAATGTGTGGATCATGAATGTGTGGATCACGACGATCATGATTGTGTGAATCATGAATGTGTGGATCACGAGGATCATGATTGTGTGAATCATGAATGTGTGGATCACGAGGATCATGATTGTGTGGATCATGATTGTGTGGATCATGAATGTGTGGATCATGAGGATCATGATTGTGTGGATCACGAGGATCATGATTGTGTGAATCATGAATGTGTGGATCACGAGGATCGTGAATGTGTGGATCATGATTGTGTGGATCATGATTGTGTGGATCATGATTGTGTGGATCATGAATGTGTGGATCATGATTGTGTGGATCATGAATGTGTGGATCACGAGGATCATGAATGTGTGGATCATGATTGTGTGGATCATGATTGTGTGGATCATGAATGTGTGGATCATGATTGCGTGGATCATGAATGTGTGGATCATGATTGTGTGGATCATGATTGTGTGGATCATGAATGTGTGGATCATGAATGTGTGGATCATGATTGTGTGCATCATGATAGTGTGGATCATGATTGTGTGGATCATGATAGTGTGGATCATGAATGTGTGGATCATGATTGTTTGGATCATGATTGTGTGGATCATGAATGTGTGGATCATGAATGTGTGGATCATGAATGTGTGGATCATGATTGTGTGGGTCATGATTGTGTGGGTTATGATTGTGTGGGTCATGATTGTGTGGATCATGATTGTGTGGATCATGATTGTGTGGGATCATGATTGTGTGGATCATGAATGTGTGGATCACGAGGATCATGATTTTGTGCATCATGAATGTGTGGATCATGAATGTGTGGATCACGAGGATCATGATTGTGTGGATCATGAATGTGTGGATCACGAGGATCATGATTGTGTTGATCATGAATGTGTGGATCACGAGGATCATGATTGTGTGGATCATGAATGTGTGGATCACGAGGATCATGATTGTGTGGATCATGATTGTGTGGATCATGAATGTGTGGATCATGATTGTTTGGATCATGATTGTGTGGATCATGAATGTGTGGATCATGATTGTGTGAATCCTGAATGTGTGGGTCATGATTGTGTGGATCATGATTGTGTGGATAATGATTGTGTGGATCATGATTGTGTGGGATCGTGATTGTGTGGATCATGAATGTGTGGATCACGAGGATCATGATTGTGTGCATCATGAATGTGTGGATCATGAATGTGTGGATCACGAGGATCATGATTGTGTGGATCATGAATGTGTGGATCACGAGGATCATGATTGTGTGGATCATGAATGTGTGGATCACGAGGATCATGATTGTGTGGATCATGAATGTGTGGATCACGAGGATCATGATTGTGTGGATCATGAATGTGTGGATCATGATTGTGTGGATCATGATTGTGTGGATCATGAATGTGTGGATCATGATTGTGTGGATCATGAATGTGTGGATCATGATTGTGTGGATCATGATTGTGTGGATCATGAATGTGTGGATCATGATTGTGTGGATCATGAATGTGTGGGTCATGATTGTGTGGATCATGATTGTGTGGGATCATGATTGTGTGGATCATGATTGTGTGCATCACGAGGATCATGATTGTGTGGATCATGAATGTGTGGATCACGAGGATCAGCTTGTGTATTATTCCTTGTTTGATTTGTTCCTGGAAGGAGGAGTAACGTGAACAGGACATGATGCATGATGTTAGACCATCCTGGTTTTGTGTACATTGTCATGTACCTGAATACCCAAAACACCCCGAAGACCCAAAACACCCCGAAGAACCAAAACACCCCGAAGACCCAAAACACCCCGAAGACCCAAAACACCCCGGAGACCCAAAACACCCGGAGACCCAAAACACCCCGGAGACCCAACACACCCCGGAGACCCAACACACCCCGAAGACCCAAAACACCCCGAAGACCCAAAACACCCCGAAGACCCAAAACACCCCGAAGACCCAAAACACCCCGAAGACCCAAAACACCCCGAAGACCCAAAACACCCCGAAGACCCAAAACACCCTGAAGACCCAAAACACCCCTGAAGACCCAAAACACCCCTGAAGACCCAAAACACCCCTGAAGACCCAAAACATCCCGAAGACCCAAAACACCCCGAAGACCAAAACCACCCCTGAAGACCCAAAACACCCCGAAGACCAAAAACACCCCTGATGACCCAAAAGACACTGAAGACCAAAAAGAGCCAAAGACCCTTAAAGACCAAGAAGACCCAAAAGCCCCTGAAGACCCAAAAGCCCCTGAAGACCCAAAAGACCCTGAAGACCCAAAACACCTCAAAGACCCAAAATACCCTTAAAGGCCCAGAGGATCCAAAAGACCCTGAAGACCCAAATGGCCCTGAAGACCCGAAACACCATGAAATCCAAAAGACACCGAAATGGTCAAAGATGCCTACCCCTCTGAAACGAAGTGTCGTGAGGCGTGCGGAGCGCGCCGAGTCACGCTAGTAAGCTTGAATTTGAAGGTTAAATGAGTTTGAATTATCCTGCCAAGTTTGAGTGTGGCCTCGCTGTTTCCATCAAATTCCTGCCTTCCCTCCATTTTTCCAAGGTGGTGCTGACCACTACCACCTGATCTCCATACAGTGTCAGCAGTGTTGTTTTTCGTCCCCTTTCAATTCTTCCTTCCCCTGTGCTCCACATACCTACTCGTACCCATGGCAGTCTGTAGTCTACCACTTTCTCAGCATACCCTGTACACCTTTAGTAAACTTTGTCCATGAGTATTGATTTCTCTACTAGTCAGGTATGGTAGTAGCCTTTGTCAAATTGATGGTGATTGCTCAGGTAGATTGGCCTAACCTTTTGCATTAGGTTCAGGGTATCATTTCACGGCTGGGATTGGAGGCCGATGGATTGCATCGTTGAGATGGCGGCTGCATATACGACGTTGTGGAAGGATCATCTTGGCACCTCCATCGGGAGCTTTTGGCACACTTGATGCTATTTTGGGAGTTGAACACCTGAGTTTGCTTCAGTGGCTTTCTGCGAAAGGTAAAAGGGCCTAGTTGGTATAAGCTAGAGTCCCTGTATAAAGAGTTGCGCCGAGATGCGCTGACCCGAGATTTCTGGTCACGTGATTTCGTGGCGCCATTTTGTGTCTAACTTCACCGTGCGTGAACGTCAGCTTGGTACGGGAATGTTGTTTATTGCCAAACAAAATGACTGGTTGTTCTGCTTTTGGTTGTTCAAACCAATCTGGGAAATATAAGATGTATAGATTTCCAAGTGATAAAGTCAGAAGACAAATTTGGGAAGCGAAAGTCAGACGAAAGAGCTGGAAAGCGATCGACTCCTCGAGACTCTGCCAGGTAGGCCCACGCCGCTTGATGATCGATGTTCAAAAGCAATTCTATCTGCTCGGTTTTTTTTTGGTTGTCTGTCCGTTGAAAACCCTTTTAAAGGGAAGTGATTTGTGTTTGTTTATAATCTTCAAGGAGCTGACCAAAAATGCATTTCCGTGGGAAGAACCCTGCTCAATTTTTTTCGGGTAGTCCTAGTGGACCGCATATTGTCCTTGATTGATGAAATGTCCTGGTACAGTGACATTGCCTGGTCTGCGGTTGGGTAGTCTGCGGGCAATGTCACTGTACTTTTTCAGAGGGAATTAATTTTGATTTTATAGGGGTGGGAAACCCATGGTCCGTTTTGTTTTCAGTTGTCTGTCCGTCCATTCAAAACTTATTCCGAGGCAAGTTATTTTTTTGGTTTAAAATCTTTAGCCTAATCGGCAATCATAAAAGCAATTTTAGGGGGGGACCTGCTTAATTTTTTTGCGGGTTGTGCAGCCAAGTCGCCAGCTATGAAACATATTAATCGATCAGGCAATATCCATCAGAGTTCTGGGCAAGGGTGTAGTAATAAATGAACGTTTCAATCTTACAAGATGCCGATGACGTTTTCCTTATGTCAGAGACAGAAGCTGACTTGCAGCTTGTTAAATCATTACAATGGAAATTGTATATAAATGTCGATAAAACTAAAGTTGTACACTATAGAAATATGGCAATACCACGTACAGAATTTGTTTTAAGTGTGTTAGACTATATGTCGGCTGGAAGTCCTACACCGTAATTGCTCTCGGCACCCTTTAAAAAATATTGGATATGCCCACACTCCTTTCTAAAAGTTATTAAAATTCAGAGAACGACAGCATTGGTTTGTCTTACTTATAATGTTAGCTCTTATATGCAGTGTTGGCTTGTAATATGCATTGCCATACCACTTTTAATATCACCACACAGCTCTTTTTCACGGCAATAGCTGAGTTTTTGACAAAACAAATATCACCTGTATGTAATAATGAGACTAAATATGTGTAGTAAAATTTTTTTTGGCAGGTTTAGAATATATCACCCCATATCGCGAATGTACATGTATATCTAATCCGACACACTTAGACACAAAATGGCGTCCAAATTTGAGTTGACACAACTCTCTATATACAGGGACTCTAGTATAAGCCGTGTCCTGCCCTGCTGTACCGAAGGTCGCCCGGTGTTTTGTGCACACTGTTGCTTACCTTTGTTCACTGCACCTCAATTTAGAGCAGCTTCATCCAAGGTACACTCTCTCCCTCATCTCCATGGCATTTCCTTTGTATTCATTGCAACATCTTTACCTGCACCACCAAAGGTGGACGGAGTGTATTCACCCCTATTTGTCTGTGACTAGCACAGGTACGTCCGCAGCACAGGTTCGGACGAACCTTGGTGGACAGGTTAGGTGTATGACGAGGAATAATCGATTCGATTTTGCTGCAGATCCAGATCCGGATCCGGATATGAGAGTTTTTTAAAGTGATTCTTCACCATTGAGAGATTTGTCAAAAACGAGATATAACTTGATATCTCAAAAACTTTGTGGACGACTTATGACAAAACTTGGTGGATGAGTTGTTTCGGTGACGAGGAAGCCGTTTCAATTTCGGTTCAGGTCCGGATCCAGATCTGGCCTATCAGTGGGAAGCAAAATGTAAATTGTTCACACCTGGCGGCGGAGGTATGCGCTCTCCCAAGTGCCCTTTTTTTTTCTTTTCTTTTTTTTATAACAACCCTTCTAGTTTTGTTTCATTTTTATTTTCAATTCCTTCATTGTCTTCCGAGCTATGTCCTTAAACACTTTGGCGGGTGACACAGAAGATCGACTTCGCCAACAATGGGCAGCTGCTGCTTACTCTGGCAGCTCTGTCAGTCGGGCTGTGGTGGATGTTTGATCGGTCATGCAGCGGCCTGGGCCTTGGGATTGGGATCGCTGCGTTCGCCACCCTCACCACGCAGATCCTGCTGTCCTCCGGCGTTTTCCAGTAAATTATTGTTCACATCATACTCTTAACCTGTCCTTTAATTCCACCGTCTTTAAAACGGGAATTTCACAATTGTTTTTGTTTTTCTGAGCATCCCGCTCCCCACCCTAGGTCTGTGTTGCCAGACATCCTCTACGTGCACTCCTCGCTGCCATGCATCTTCTTTGCGGGTGGAATCACGATAGGAAACATTGGGAGGCAGCTCGCTTTGGTGAGAGACCGTGTGGGTTGTCTTTCTTTTGCCTTGCGGATTTGTAACGGGTAGCACAGTAACAGGCAGCAGCCTTTGTAATTCCCTGTGAAGGCCTTGTAATTGTGCTTCCTTAATGGGTTGCTATTGACATTTATAATTTGCTTCATCACGATTTTGTAATTAGCAGGTATATCATCTACCCCCTAGAGCCTAGACCTAGTAGGTGTTACTGAAAACGATGAAGTTAGTGCCCCACTTGATAAAGTTGATCAAACATCGTCAAATGGCCTAATTAGGTCACAGGCTTGCTTTGTTTGGAGAGTCTGACTAAATCCGTTGATATCTTCTAAACGGAGCCCCGGAGACCCCATAAATGTATGACCAGCAGATAGACACATAGCTTTAATACTCATTTTGTCAGTCTCTCAGAAACTGAGCCCCGGAGACCCCATAAATGTATGATCAGCAGATAGAAACATAGCTTTAGTAGTCATTTTGTCCGTCTCTCAGAAACTGAGCCCCGGAGACCCCATAAATGTATGACCAGCAGATAGAAACATAGCTTTAATACTCATTTTGTCCGTCTCTCAGAAACTGAGCCCCGGAGACCCCATCTATTTATCTCCCTCTATTTATCTCTGCCACTGAATGTGGGCGCAGCTTATGTCTTCGCCCTTGTATGTCTGTCTGTCTCTCTGTGTGTCTCTGTCTGTAAGCAAGATATATCAAAAACTATGGACGGATTTGGACGACACTTGGTGGACGGTTGGGTGTGCGACAACGATAATTGATTCAATGGTGGTGAAGATCGAGATCTGCATCCGGCATTTTAAGCGACACTTTTCACCATTGAGATCGTGCCAAAAACGATAGATATGGTACATTGGCACATCTCAATTGGCACATAGATATGACCAGCAGATAGAAACATAGCTTTAATAGTCATTTTGTCCGTCTCTCAGAAACTGAGCCCCGGAGACCCCATAAATGTATGACCATCAGATAGAAACATAGCTTTAATTGTCATTTTGTCCGTCTCTCAGAAACTGAGCCCCAGAGACCCCATAAATGTTTGACCAGCAGATAGAAACATAGCTTTAGTAGTCATTTTGTCCGTCTCTCAGAAACTGAGCCCCAGAGACCCCATAAATGTATGACCAGCAGATAGAAACATAGCTTTAATAGTCATTTTGTCAGTCTCTCAGAAACTGAGCCCCGGAGACCGTGTAAATGTCGTATTATTCGATAGAAATAGATGGGCGCAGGCTGTGCTAAATTGTGCTTCGTTTCACGAGTAGGCCTCCAGGAAGTGAATAATGAAGCAACTGGGCTTATTGATCTCAGGACTAAGCATCAGTGATAACTCACCAAATGTTGAAGGATAGTGTGATTATGCTTGATATCTGGTTAGGAATAATCATTCCAAAGCCAAGTCGTGCCCTCCAAAGGCACGAGTGCTATGAAATGTGGGCGGTAGGCCGGACTATTTACATATCAATTTCACAATCTCTGTCATGGTCGGTACATTTGAATGGCACGCAGACAGACTTTTCCATGTTTTTTTGTACAATCCTGACACTTGCAAAGATCCATACACGGGACACCATTTGCACGACATGAGCAGCGCTTTGTGTCGTGAGTCTTTGCACATTTGCACAATGTTCAATAGTTCATCGTGGACTGAATCTTTCTTCATCCAGCAGATGGCGACGTGACTGCACCCATGGTCTTGAGGTCTTGGCACACCGATGTGGGCACGAAGAGCGTGGCAGTGAATAGCCGCTTAATAATTTACTTGAAGACGATGCTGCCACAGAGCGTCACCTGCAGGTGCTATTGCCCGATCCTCATTGGACCCGAGGCAGAAGATGCGGTAGCAGGCCTACTCGACAGACAGACATCTCTGGTCCTATAGCTGATAAACGAAATTCTCGACAGCAGGTCCTTCAGGCGAATTATCTTCTGCTGGGTAATGGGTTCTCCATCAAGCACATTCTCACAGAATTAGTTGAATGATGCAACATGGGGATCACGATCAGAGGAAGTGTCTCATTTTGATCACGATCAGAGGAAGTGTCTCATTTTGATCACGATCAGAGGAAGAGTCTCATTTTGATCACGATCAGAGGAAGAGTCTCATTTTGATCACGATCAGAGGAAGAGTCTCATTTTGATCATGATCAGAGGAAGAGTCTCATTTTGATCACGATCAGAGGAAGAGTCTCATTTTGATCACGATCAGAGGAAGAGTCTCATTTTGATCACGATCAGAGGAAGTCTCATTTTGATCACGATCAGAGGAAGTGTCTCATTTTGATCACGATCAGAGGAAGTGTCTCATTTTGATCACGATCAGAGGAAGAGTCTCATTTTGATCACGATCAGAGGAAGAGTCTCATTTTGATCACGATCAGAGGAAGAGTCTCATTTTGATCATGATCAGAGGAAGAGTCTCATTTTGATCATGATCAGAGGAAGAGTCTCATTTTGATCACGATCAAAGGAAGAGTCTCATTTTGATCAGGATCAGAGGAAGTCTCATTTTGATCAGGATCAGAGGAAGTCTCATTTTGATCAGGATCAGAGGAAGTCTCATTTTGATCACGATCAAAGGAAGTCTCATTTTGATCACGATCAGAGGAAGTCTCATTTTGATCACGATCAGAGGAAGTCTCATTTTGATCACGATCAGAGGAAGTCTCATTTTGATCATGATCAGAGGAAGAGTCTCATTTTGATCATGATCAGAGGAAGAGTCTCATTTTGATCACGATCAAAGGAAGAGTCTCATTTTGATCAGGATCAGAGGAAGTCTCATTTTGATCAGGATCAGAGGAAGTCTCATTTTGATCAGGATCAGAGGAAGTCTCATTTTGATCACGATCAGAGGAAGTCTCATTTTGATCACGATCAGAGGAAGTCTCATTTTGATCACGATCAGAGGAAGTCTCATTTTGATCACGATCAGAGGAAGTCTCATTTTGATCACGATCAGACGACGTCTCGTTTTGATCACGATCAGACGACGTCTCATTTTGATCACGATCAGAGGAAGTCTCATTTTGATCACGATCAGAGGAAGTCTCATTTTGATCACGATCAGAGGAAGTCTCATTTTGATCACGATCAGAGGAAGTCTCATTTTGATCACGATCAGATGAAGTCTCATTTTGAACACGATCAGAGGAAGTCTCATTTTGATCACGATCAGAGGAAGTCTCATTTTGATCACGATCAGAGGAAGAGTCTCATTTTGATCACGATCAGAGGAAGAGTTTCATTTTGATCACGATCAGAGGAAGAGTCTCATTTTGATCACGATCAGAGGAAGAGTCTCATTTTGATCACGATCAGAGGAAGAGTCTCATTTTGATCACGATCAGAGGAAGAGTCTCATTTTGATCATGATCAGAGGAAGAGTCTCATTTTGATCACATTCAGAGGAAGTCTCATTTGATCACGATCAGAGGAAGTCTCATTTTCATCACGATCAGAGGAAGTCTCATTTTGATCACGATCAGAGGAAGTCTCATTTTGATCACGATCAGAGGAAGTCTCATTTTGATCACGATCAGAGGAAGTCTCATTTTGATCACGATCAGAGGAAGAGTCTCATTTTGATCACGATTTTTTTTTTTTTTTTTTTTTTTGTATACAAGATCGAGGCTCGTGAAAGAGCGAACATTAATCACACAGAAAGACAAACAGACACATAAAACAAATAACATCGGGAGCGGTAGACAAGATGGGGAGAGAGGGGGAAGGACACAAACACAACATTTGAGAGCAGGGACCGAGAGACATGGAGACATCGAGAGATCTGTGGGAGGGAGAGGGCTTTGGGGGGGAGGCATGTGAAGGGGGGGAGGCATGTGAAGGGGGGGGGGGGGGTGGGAGAGGTATAAACATATGGACACTGCCAGGATTTCCAGGAAATAAGTTGGAATTTCAAACAAGGTGGATCTGGGGTGAATTAGTGGGGGTAGAAAAGATCAAGGTTATGGATGGGGGAAGATAAGAGATGGTGGTGAACAGCTGTTTTAAAGACCTGGAGGGAGGAGAGGGATTGAAGGGAGTGTGGGAGTTTGTTCCACAGGCGGGAGAAAAGAGGAATGAAAGAGTGAAGGTGAGCAGAGAGCCGAGATTTCGGCAGTTTAACCATCAGAGGGTTGCTGGCAGATCTTGTGCGACCTGTAGGAATATTTGGGGGACAGAGCACAGAGAGAGCTGGGGGAGCAAGGCCGGAGAGGAGTCGGTAGAAGACAGAAAGACCACCTACCTGCCTGCGGTGAGTGAGTGAAAGGCCCTCAGAGATAGCTTCATCGCGGGAGATTCCAATGATTTTGAAAGCTTTGGATTCAACAGCGTGAAGCCGAGCCAGGTGTGAGGCAGGAGCACCAGCCCATAGGGGAGAACAGTATTCCATTGAGAAAGGAAGTGTCTTCAAGAATGTGTTGTACATCTGAATATTGTACATCTTGTACATCATGTTGTACATCTTTGCACAACAGACAAAGTGAAGATCAGAGGAAGTGTCTCATTTTGATCACGATCAGAGGAAGAGTCTCATTTTGATCACGATCAGAGGAAGAGTCTCATTTTGATCACGATCAGAGGAAGTCTCATTTTGATCACGATCAGAGGAAGTCATTTTGATCACGATCAGACGACGTCTTATTTTGATCACGATCGGACGACGTCTCATTTTGATCACGATCAGAGGAAGTCTCATTTTGATCACGATCAGAGGAAGTCTCATTTTGATCACGATCAGAGGAAGTCTCATTTTGATCACGATCAGAGGAAGTCTCATTTTGATCACGATCAGAAACTGAAATTTTAAATTTGACGGTTTATCCGGTTTCTGTAGGTATAGAGACAATGCAGAGCTGCAAGGGCAAAATTCCCATTTGGGATCATTGAAGATGATCGGAGCAAGTATATTGTTACTCAGGAAAGAATGATGCATGCTGAAAAGCAACAGACTTGCACATCTTTTTTCCCTGGGAGAAATATTGTGGTACTGCCTGTAGAGTATGGGGTATTTGACATCCAAAGCAACACATTCTTGAACTCTTGTATCACGCAAGATGGAGTCAATGTCTTTCACAGTTGCAGCCTGATGTAACGGTCCTGAAAATTGAGCATTCATAGCATATTCAGATGCACGAAGACTTGACAGAATATCATCAATGTACTGTTATAGCACAAAAAAGTGACACATTGTCAACTGTCGGATAACCTCGGGCCGAGCTGAATCCAGTATACTGCTCATGTCATTGATAAGTGGATAACTAACCTGCATCAATCGTTTCAGCTTGAGCACGCTTGTCTCAGATGCAACGTCCTCCACTCTCGATCCATTTCGACTTCTTCTTGCAGATGATGCGCACTTCAGGAAGAATAAATCTAGATCTCTGGCCTGCAGCTGGAAGTGTTTTTGTTGATCGTAGTTGTTTCATTCGCTGAGCTGCTTCTGCCTGGGGTTTTGCAACCGGGGCAGGTGTCTTCACGGACCGTTTCTCAGAACGAGTAACTTTCGTTGAATCCATAAATCTGGCATAATATCGAGAGTGGAAACCACATCCTACTGCTATTTCTGGAATGAGAATGTTATCGATAAAATCTTATATAGGAGCTATATTCAGATTATCAACCATAATTACATGATTTAAAACTAGAACGCCACTCAGTAGAGCGCATGCTCCCGCCGTGGGTTTAGTTGGAATAATACGTTTTGTTTAACATCCCCTCTCCCCAAAACAATAAATGAAAAATAAAGTAAGCCCGAACTGTCAGAGAATTAATTTTGATATATCTCGGAATTAGAGGAGAAAAACATCATTTAAGAATAAGAATAAAAGCTTTAATGCAGCAAAACAGAAAAAATCTTTCCCAAAAAAATTCCTGGATCCAGGATAATATCCAGAGCTTCACCAAAAACTAATCAATTCTTCCTTGTCCCAAGGGCAATCATCCCACCAACTTTCATCCAAATCCGTTCATAACTTTTCCAGATATCTTGGTCACAAACACACGAACATATGAACACACACACACACACACACGGACGGACACGATCGAATGCATTTCTCCCTGGCGGGAGTAATAAACCTGAAAATCGCAGAGCCAGAACCAGAATTATTTATTTGGTCTGGGAAGCCCATGCGAGGTTTCATCTTCTTCAGCCTCTCACAACCCTGGGTGAATATGCGATCTTTTTTTTAAAAGTTGGAATTTTGCCAAATCTGTTTTATTCGTTTGTTAATATACCTCAGCCATTGACAAATCTGGAACTAAGTCTTTGTAAGTTCATCAAATAATGACACCGCGAATGACATTCGCTGAGCTAAATGTTGATATCTCTTCTGAGGTTAAAACAAACCAAAAAAAAACCAGTTTTAAAGCATTATACGTATCAAACGATACATTTTATTAAACGGGGAAACCTAATACACACTTTGGTGGTTTTAAAATGACAGAATATGTCTTTATTAGAAAAAAAAAAAATGAACATTGAAGACGACGCTGCTAAAAAAAATACACCACTCGAACGCATAACCACGAGTTTAAACTACCTTTACAACAAATATGAAAACTATTTTCATATCACAATGTTAAATATAGAATATATAGAAGATAATGTTTTAAAAAAATGAGCCCTATCTTCCAATGGTAAAAAAATCCTTCAAAAAATTCCTGGATCCAGAATAATATCCTGAGTTTCACCAAAAACTAATCAATTCTTCCTTATCCCAAGGGCAATCATCCCACCAACTTTCATCCAAATCCGTTCAGAACTTTTCCAGATATCTTGTTCACAAACACACGAACACACACACACACACACACAAACACACACACACACACACACACACACACACTCGGATACGAGTGAATGCATTACTCCCTGGTGGGAGTAATTACTATAAATACTTTTTTACATCCGAAAATATCCCTTCTGTGTCGGAAAGATACCTCCTAGTCTCGTACATAGGATAAATGATGCTGCCAGTACATCTCCAAAGCCCATCATCACCTCCCTCAATACAGTCGGTTGACAGCCCCCCAGACAAGTTGACAGCCCCCAGACAAGTTGACAGCCCCCCAGACAAGTTGACAGCTCCCAGACAAGTTGACAGCCCCCCAGACAAGTTGACAGCCCCCCAGACAAGTTGACAGCCCGCAGACAAGTTGACAGCCCCCCAGACAAGTTGACAGCCCCCAGACAAGTTGACAGCCCCCCTCCCCTCACACACAATACAATGTCATCAGCGGCAGACGCGTCCACAGAAAATGATGCAACCAGCAGCCGGGTGGCTGCACACCAACCACCCACCACATGTATTAATGTGAAAAAGCGTCAACTTGTGACGTTTAATGTGTGAGACATCAAAGATATGACAGAAGAACGAATTTCATCATCGCCACAACTACTGGCACTATTAAGCTTCCTGCCAATCTCAATTATTTCAAAATAATTTATTGGTACAAGGAAAACAGATGAAGATGAAGATTTTGGGGCTGTGCACATAGTCACTAACGTTGGTGTTAGTTGGTGTGATTTTATTCGCCAGTGAAGCGCCGATGTTAGTAAAGTTGGGATTGAACGAGTTCGCAACATCTCGAAGAATGGAGTGAATCTCCTGCCCATCGGAACCATTTCCCGGAATATCCACTTTATTTCCTTTACCAAGAATTTTAGTAATTTCACACAAACTATTTTTCACGTTATTTTTATTCATGTTAAATTTATTGATGTAATATTTTTTGTTGGCAAGTCGGATAGTAGCGGTTCATAGATTACGGTAACTCTTATAATGTCGCCCATTATTCTCGGAAGGATTGTGTAAGAAGCGCAGATGGAGCCCGTTTTTAGCCGCGTCGCAGACGCTGCTCATAGAGTGCACTCTGCTGTTGTTGTTGTTACAGGAGTTTGTCATGGCTTGGGTGAGCCAGGGATGATTAGTCTTTCCTCTTCCACTCCTTTTGGTAATAAGTGGGAAATGGCGATTGTTCGAGTTAGTGAGAAGAGAAAGGAAAGTATCATAAGCAGAGTTAGCTTCATGGGATTGATTGATTTTAGAGGCAATACTTATTAACCATACAGGTGATTTTAGAGGCAATACTTATTCACCATACAGGTGATTTTAGAGGTAATACTTATTCACCATACAGGTGATTTTAGAGGTAATACTTATTCACCATACAGGTGATTTTAGAGGTAATACTTATTCACCATACAGGTGATTTTAGAGGTAATACTTATTAACCATACAGGAGATTTTAGAGGCAATACTTATTAACCATACAGGAGATTTTAGAGGCAATACTTATTAACCATACAGGAGATTTTAGAGGAAATACTTATTAACCATACAGGAGATTTTAGAGGTAATACTTATTAACCATACAGGAGATTTTCGAGGCAATACTTATTAACCATACAGGAGATTTTAGAGGAAATACTTATTAACCATACAGGAGATTTTAGAGGAAATACTTATTAACCATACAGGAGATTTTAGAGGTAATACTTATAAACCATACAGGAGATTTTAGAGGAAATACTTATTAACCATACAGGAGATTTTAGAGGCAATACTTATTAACCATACAGGAGATTTTAGAGGTAATACTTATTAACCATACAGGAGATTTTAGAGGCAATACTTATTAACCATACAGGAGATTTTAGAGGCAATACTTATTAACCATACAGGAGATTTTAGAGGAAATACTTATTAACCATACAGGAGATTTTAGAGGAAATACTTATTAACCATACAGGAGATTTTAGAGGTAATACTTATTAACCATACAGGAGATTTTCGAGGCAATACTTATTAACCATACAGGAGATTTTAGAGGAAATACTTATTAACCATACAGGAGATTTTAGAGGAAATACTTATTAACCATACAGGAGATTTTAGAGGTAATACTTATAAACCATACAGGAGATTTTAGAGGAAATACTTATTAACCATACAGGAGATTTTAGAGGCAATACTTATTAACCATACAGGAGATTTTAGAGGAAATACTTATTAACCATACAGGAGATTTTAGAGGTAATACTTATTAACCATACAGGAGATTTTAGAGGTAATACTTATTAACCATACAGGAGATTTTAGAGGCAATACTTATTAACCATACAGGAGATTTTAGAGGCAATACTTATTAACCATACAGGAGATTTTAGCGGAAATACTTATTAACCATACAGGACATTTTAGAGGAAATACTTATTAACCATACAGGAGATTTTAGAGGTAATACTTATTAACCATACAGGAGATTTTCGAGGCAATACTTATTAACCATACAGGAGATTTTAGAGGAAATACTTATTAACCATACAGGAGATTTTAGAGGAAATACTTATTAACCATACAGGAGATTTTAGAGGTAATACTTATAAACCATACAGGAGATTTTAGAGGAAATACTTATTAACCATACAGGAGATTTTAGAGGCAATACTTATTAACCATACAGGAGATTTTAGAGGAAATACTTATTAACCATACAGGAGATTTTAGAGGTAATACTTATTAACCATACAGGAGATTTTAGAGGTAATACTTATTAACCATACAGGAGATTTTAGAGGAAATACTTATTAACCATACAGGAGATTTTTGAGGCAATACTTATTAACCATACAGGAGATTTTAGAGGAAATACTTATTAACCATACAGGAGATTTTAGAGGCAATACTTATTAACCATACAGGTGATTTTAGAGGCAATACTTATTCACCATACAGGTGATTTTAGAGGTAATACTTATTCACCATACAGGTGATTTTAGAGGTAATACTTATTCACCATACAGGTGATTTTAGAGGTAATACTTATTCACCATACAGGTGATTTTAGAGGTAATACTTATTAACCATACAGGAGATTTTAGAGGCAATACTTATTAACCATACAGGAGATTTTAGAGGCAATACTTATTAACCATACAGGAGATTTTAGAGGAAATACTTATTAACCATACAGGAGATTTTAGAGGTAATACTTATTAACCATACAGGAGATTTTCGAGGCAATACTTATTAACCATACAGGAGATTTTAGAGGAAATACTTATTAACCATACAGGAGATTTTAGAGGAAATACTTATTAACCATACAGGAGATTTTAGAGGTAATACTTATAAACCATACAGGAGATTTTAGAGGAAATACTTATTAACCATACAGGAGATTTTAGAGGCAATACTTATTAACCATACAGGAGATTTTAGAGGTAATACTTATTAACCATACAGGAGATTTTAGAGGCAATACTTATTAACCATACAGGAGATTTTAGAGGCAATACTTATTAACCATACAGGAGATTTTAGAGGAAATACTTATTAACCATACAGGAGATTTTAGAGGAAATACTTATTAACCATACAGGAGATTTTAGAGGTAATACTTATTAACCATACAGGAGATTTTCGAGGCAATACTTATTAACCATACAGGAGATTTTAGAGGAAATACTTATTAACCATACAGGAGATTTTAGAGGAAATACTTATTAACCATACAGGAGATTTTAGAGGTAATACTTATAAACCATACAGGAGATTTTAGAGGAAATACTTATTAACCATACAGGAGATTTTAGAGGCAATACTTATTAACCATACAGGAGATTTTAGAGGAAATACTTATTAACCATACAGGAGATTTTAGAGGTAATACTTATTAACCATACAGGAGATTTTAGAGGTAATACTTATTAACCATACAGGAGATTTTAGAGGCAATACTTATTAACCATACAGGAGATTTTAGAGGCAATACTTATTAACCATACAGGAGATTTTAGAGGAAATACTTATTAACCATACAGGAGATTTTAGAGGAAATACTTATTAACCATACAGGAGATTTTAGAGGTAATACTTATTAACCATACAGGAGATTTTCGAGGCAATACTTATTAACCATACAGGAGATTTTAGAGGAAATACTTATTAACCATACAGGAGATTTTAGAGGAAATACTTATTAACCATACAGGAGATTTTAGAGGTAATACTTATAAACCATACAGGAGATTTTAGAGGAAATACTTATTAACCATACAGGAGATTTTAGAGGCAATACTTATTAACCATACAGGAGATTTTAGAGGAAATACTTATTAACCATACAGGAGATTTTAGAGGTAATACTTATTAACCATACAGGAGATTTTAGAGGTAATACTTATTAACCATACAGGAGATTTTAGAGGAAATACTTATTAACCATACAGGAGATTTTTGAGGCAATACTTATTAACCATACAGGAGATTTTAGAGGAAATACTTATTAACCATACAGGAGATTTTAGAGGCAATACTTATTAACCATACAGGAGATTTTAGAGGAAATACTTATTAACCATACAGGAGATTTTAGAGGAAATACTTATTAACCATACAGGAGATTTTAGAGGTAATACTTATTCACCATACAGGTGATTTTAGAGGCAATACTTATTCACCATACAGGAGATTTTAGAGGTAATACTTATTAACCATACAGGAGATTTTAGAGGCAATACTTATTAACCATACAGGAGATTTTAGAGGTAATACTTATTCACCATACAGGAGATTTTAGAGGTAATACTTATTCACCATACAGGAGATTTTAGAGGTAATACTTATTCACCATACAGGTGATTTTAGAGGTAATACTTATTAACCATACAGGAGATTTTAGAGGCAATACTTATTCACCATACAGGTGATTTTAGAGGTAATACTTATTAACCATACAGGAGATTTTAGAGGCAATACTTATTCACCATACAGGTGATTTTAGAGGTAATACTTATTAACCATACAGGAGATTTTCGAGGCAATACTTATTAACCATACAGGAGATTTTAGAGGAAATACTTATGAACCATACAGGAGATTTTAGAGGAAATACTTATTCACAATACAGGAGATTTTCGAGGCAATACTTATTAACCATACAGGAGATTTTAGAGGAAATACTTATTAACCATACAGGAGATTTTAGAGGAAATACTTATTAACCATACAGGAGATTTTAGAGGTAATACTTATTAACCATACAGGAGATTTTCGAGGCAATACTTATTAACCATACAGGAGATTTTAGAGGAAATACTTATTAACCATACAGGAGATTTTAGAGGAAATACTTATTAACCATACAGGAGATTTTAGAGGTAATACTTATAAACCATACAGGAGATTTTAGAGGAAATACTTATTAACCATACAGGAGATTTTAGAGGCAATACTTATTAACCATACAGGAGATTTTAGAGGAAATACTTATTAACCATACAGGAGATTTTAGAGGTAATACTTATTAACCATACAGGAGATTTTAGAGGTAATACTTATTAACCATACAGGAGATTTTCGAGGCAATACTTATTAACCAGACAGGAGATTTTAGAGGAAATACTTATTAACCATACAGGAGATTTTAGAGGTAATACTTATTCACCATACAGGTGATTTTAGAGGTAATACTTATTAACCATACAGGAGATTTTAGAGGCAATACTTATTCACCATACAGGTGATTTTAGAGGTAATACTTATTAACCATACAGGAGATTTTCGAGGCAATACTTATTAACCATACAGGAGATTTTAGAGGAAATACTTATGAACCATACAGGAGATTTTAGAGGAAATACTTATTCACAATACAGGAGATTTTAGAGGTAATACTTATTCACCATACAGGAGATTTTAGAGGTAATACTTATTCACCATACAGGTGATTTTAGAGGTAATACTTATTCACCATACAGGTGATTTTAGAGGTAATACTTATTCACCATACAGGTGATTTTAGAGGTAATACTTATTCACCATACAGGTGATTTTAGAGGTAATACTTATTCACCATACAGGTGATTTTAGAGGTAATACTTATTAACCATACAGGAGATTTTAGAGGCAATACTTATTCACCATACAGGTGATTTTAGAGGTAATACTTATTAACCATACAGGAGATTTTCGAGGCAATACTTATTAACCATACAGGAGATTTTAGAGGAAATACTTATTAACCATACAGGAGATTTTAGAGGAAATACTTATTAACCATACAGGAGATTTTAGAGGTAATACTTATTAACCATACAGGAGATTTTCGAGGCAATACTTATTAACCATACAGGAGATTTTAGAGGAAATACTTATTAACCATACAGGAGATATTAGAGGAAATACTTATTAACCATACAGGAGATTTTAGAGGTAATACTTATAAACCATACAGGAGATTTTAGAGGAAATACTTATTAACCATACAGGAGATTTTAGAGGCAATACTTATTAACCATACAGGAGATTTTAGAGGAAATACTTATTAACCATACAGGAGATTTTAGAGGTAATACTTATTAACCATACAGGAGATTTTAGAGGTAATACTTATTAACCATACAGGAGATTTTCGAGGCAATACTTATTAACCAGACAGGAGATTTTAGAGGAAATACTTATTAACCATACAGGAGATTTTAGAGGTAATACTTATTCACCATACAGGTGATTTTAGAGGTAATACTTATTAACCATACAGGAGATTTTAGAGGCAATACTTATTCACCATACAGGTGATTTTAGAGGTAATACTTATTCACCATACAGGTGATTTTAGAGGTAATACTTATTAACCATACAGGAGATTTTAGAGGCAATACTTATTCACCATACAGGTGATTTTAGAGGTAATACTTATTAACCATACATGAGATTTTCGAGGCAATACTTATTAACCATACAGGAGATTTTAGAGGAAATACTTATGAACCATACAGGAGATTTTAGAGGAAATACTTATTCACAATACAGGAGATTTTAGAGGTAATACTTATTCACCATACAGGAGATTTTAGAGGTAATACTTATTCACCATACAGGTGATTTTAGAGGTAATACTTATTCACCATACAGGTGATTTTAGAGGTAATACTTATTCACCATACAGGTGATTTTAGAGGTAATACTTATTCACCATACAGGTGATTTTAGAGGTAATACTTATTCACCATACAGGTGATTTTAGAGGTAATACTTATTAACCATACAGGAGATTTTAGAGGCAATACTTATTCACCATACAGGTGATTTTAGAGGTAATACTTATTAACCATACAGGAGATTTTCGAGGCAATACTTATTAACCATACAGGAGATTTTAGAGGAAATACTTATTAACCATACAGGAGATTTTAGAGGAAATACTTTTTTTTTTTTTTTTTTTTTTTTTTTTTGTATACAAGATCGAGGCTCGTGAAAGAGCTAACAATAATCACAAAAAAGACAAACCGACACACAAAACACAAAAAAACAAGGGGAGCGGCAGACAAGATGGGGAGAGAGGGGGAAGGACACAAACACAACATTTGAGAGCAGGGACATCGGGAGGACTTGGGGGGAAGTGGGAGAGGAATAAAACATATGAACGCTGCAAGGACTCTGGGGTGAATTACCGGGGGTAGAAAAGATCAAGGTTTTCGATGGGGGAAGATAAGAGATGGTGGTGAACAGCTGTTTTAAAGACCTGGAGGGAGGAGTGGGATTGAATGGAGTGGGGGAGTTTGTTCCAGAGGCGGGAGAAAAGGGGAATGAAAGAGTGAAGGTGAGCAGAGAGCCTAGACTTTGGCAGTTTAACCATAAGAGGGTTGCAGGCAGATCTTGTGCGACCTGAAGGAATATTTGGGGGACAGAGCACAGAGAGAGCTGGGGGAGCAAGGCCAGAGAGGAGTCGGTAGAAGACAGAAAGACCACCAACCTGCCTGCGGTGAGTGAGTGAAAGGCCCTCGGAGTTGACTACATCGCAGGAGATTCCAATGATTCTGAAAGCTTTGGCCTCAACAGCGTGAAGCCGAGCAAGGTGTGAGGCAGGAGCACCAGCCCAGAGGGGGGAACAGTATTCCATTGAGCTGCGGATGAAAGCCTTGTATGTGGTGAGGAGCTCAGGTGTGCCAAGGAAGGACTTCGCACGACGGAGGATGCCCAGTCGGCGACTGGCTTTGGAGGCCAGCTTGGAAATGTGGTTTTCCCAAGAAAGATCATGGCAGATAGTGAGACCCAAAAGCTTGAGCGACAGAACTTCTTGGAGAGGATTGTTGAGAAAGTAGATGGGAGGGTTGTCCAGTCGGTCCTTTCGGAGAGACATTGTAAGAGTGTGAGATTTGTCAGGATTGAAAGACATGTTCCACTTGTTTGACCAGTCTGTGATTTTGTCCAGGTCTGCAGAGAGTGAGGAGGCTGCAGACTGCCGATCTGAGGGATGAGGAATGGAGCGGCAGATAGTGGAGTCATCAGCAAAGAGATAGAGCAAAGAGATAATAAGATAGATACTTATTAACCATACAGGAGATTTTAGAGGTAATACTTATTAACCATACAGGAGATTTTCGAGGCAATACTTATTTACCATACAGGAGATTTTAGAGGAAATACTTATTAACCATACAGGAGATTTTAGAGGAAATACTTATTAACCATACAGGAGATTTTAGAGGTAATACTTATAAACCATACAGGAGATTTTAGAGGAAATACTTATTAACCATACAGGAGATTTTAGAGGTAATACTTATTAACCATACAGGAGATTTTAGAGGAAATACTTATTCACCATACAGGAGATTTTAGAGGTAATACTTATTAACCATACAGGAGATTTTAGAGGAAATACTTATTAACCATACAGGAGATTTTTGAGGCAATACTTATTAACCATACAGGAGATTTTAGAGGCAATACTTATTAACCATACAGGAGATTTTAGAGGAAATACTTATTAACCATACAGGAGATTTTAGAGGTAATACTTATTAACCATACAGGAGATTTTAGAGGTAATACTTATTCACCATACAGGTGATTTTAGAGGCAATACTTATTCACCATACAGGAGATTTTAGAGGTAATACTTATTAACCATACAGGAGATTTTAGAGGCAATACTTATTAACCATACAGGAGATTTTAGAGGAAATACTTATTAACCATACAGGAGATTTTAGAGGTAATACTTATTAACCATACAGGAGATTTTCGAGGCAATACTTATTAACCATACAGGAGATTTTAGAGGAAATACTTATTAACCATACAGGAGATTTTAGAGGAAATACTTATTAACCATACAGGAGATTTTAGAGGTAATACTTATTCACCACACAGGAGATTTTAGAGGTAATACTTATTAACCATACAGGAGATTTTCGAGGCAATACTTATTAACCATACAGGAGATTTTAGAGGTAATACTTATTCACCATACAGGAGATTTTAGAGGTAATACTTATGAACCATACAGGAGATTTTAGAGGCAATACTTATTCACCATACAGGAGATTTTAGAGGTAATACTTATTAACCATACAGGAGATTTTAGAAGTAATACTTATTAACCATACAGGAGATTTTCGAGGCAATACTTATTAACCATACAGGAGATTTTAGAGGTAATACTTATTCACCATACAGGAGATTTTAGAGGTAATACTTATTAACCATACAGGAGATTTTCGAGGCAATACTTATTCACCATACAGGAGATTTTAGAGGTAATACTTATTCACCATACAGGAGATTTTAGAGGTAATACTTATGAACCATACAGGAGATTTTAGAGGCAATACTTATTCACCATACAGGAGATTTTAGAGGTGATACTTATTAACCATACAGGAGATTTTAGAAGGAATACTTATTAACCATACAGGAGATTTTCGAGGCAATACTTATTAACCATACAGGAGATTTTAGAGGTAATACTTATTCACCATACAGGAGATTTTAGAGGTAATACTTATTAACCATACAGGAGATTTTCGAGGCAATACTTATTAACCATACAGGAGATTTTAGAGGCAATACTTATTTACCATACAGGAGATTTTAGAGGTAATACTTATTAACCATACAGGAGATTTTCGAGGCAATACTTATTAACCATACAGGAGATTTTAGAGGTAATACTTATTCACCATACAGGAGATTTTAGAGGCAATACTTATTAACCATACAGGAGATTTTAGAGGCAATACTTATTCACCATACAGGAGATTTTAGAGGTAATACTTATTCACCATACAGGAGATTTTAGAGGTAATACTTATTAACCATACAGGAGATTTTAGAGGTAATACTTATTAACCATACAGGAGATTTTCGAGGCAATACTTATTCACCATACAGGAGATTTTAGAGGTAATACTTATTAACCATACAGGAGATTTTAGAGGTAATACTTATTAACCATACAGGAGATTTTCGAGGCAATACTTATTAACCATACAGGAGATTTTAGAGGTAATACTTATTAACCATACAGGAGATTTTCGAGGCAATACTTATTAACCATACAGGAGATTTTAGAGGTAATACTTATTAACCATACAGGAGATTTTCGAGGCAATACTTATTAACCATACAGGAGATTTTAGAGGTAATACTTATTAACCATACAGGAGATTTTCGAGGCAATACTTATTAACCATACAGGAGATTTTAGAGGGAATACTTATTAACCATACAGGAGATTTTCGAGGCAATACTTATTAACCATACAGGAGATTTTAGAGGCAATACTTATTCACCATACAGGAGATTTTCGAGGTAATACTTATTAACCATACAGGAGATTTTAGAGGTAATACTTATTAACCATACAGGAGATTTTAGAGGCAATACTTATTAACCATACAGGAGATTTTAGAGGTAATACTTATTAACCATACAGGAGATTTTAGAGGTAATACTTATTAACCATACAGGAGATTTTAGAGGTAATACTTATTCACCATACAGGAGATTTTAGAGGTAATACTTATTCACAATACAGGAGATTTTAGAGGCAATACTTATTCACCACACAGGAGATTTTAGAGGTAATACTTATTAACCATACAGGAGATTTTAGAGGCAATACTTATTAACCATACAGGAGATTTTAGAGGTAATACTTATGAACCATACAGGAGATTTTAGAGGCAATACTTATTAACCATACAGGAGATTTTAGAGGGAATACTTATTAACCAGACAGGAGATTTTTGAGGCAATACTTATTAACCATACAGGAGATTTTAGAGGGATTACTTATTAACCATACAGGAGATTTTAGAGGTAATACTTATTAACCATACAGGAGATTTTAGAGGTAATACTTATTCACCATACAGGAGATTTTAGAGGTAATACTTATTAACCATACAGGAGATTTTAGAGGTAATACTTATTCACCATTCAGGAGATTTTAGAGGTAATACTTATTAACCATACAGGAGATTTTAGAGGCAATACTTATTAACCATACAGGAGATTTTAGAGGTAATACTTATTAACCATACAGGAGATTTTAGAGGAAATACTTATTAACCATACAGGAGATTTTAGAGGCAATACTTATTAACCATACAGGAGATTTTAGAGGTAATACTTATTAACCATACAGGAGATTTTAGAGGCAATACTTATTAACCAGACAGGAGATTTTAGAGGCAATACTTATTAACCATACAGGAGATTTTAGAGGTAATACCTATTAACCATACAGGAGATTTTAGAGGTAATACTTATTAACCATACAGGAGATTTTAGAGGTAATACTTATTAACCATACAGGAGATTTTAGAGGTAATACTTATTAACCATACAGGAGATTTTAGAGGTAATACTTATTCACCATACAGGAGATTTTAGAGGGAATACTTATTCACCATACAGGAGATTTTAGAGGTAATACTTATTAACCATACAGGAGATTTTAGAGGTAATACTTATTAACCATACAGGAGATTTTAGAGGCAATACTTATTAACCATACAGGATATTTTAGAGGAAATACTTATTAACCATACAGGAGATTTTAGAGATACTTATTAACCATACAGGAGATTTTAGAGGTAATACTTATTAACCATACAGGAGATTTTAGAGGAAATACTTATTAACCATACAGGAGATTTTAGAGGTAATACTTATTAACCACACAGGAGATTTTAGAGGTAATACTTATTAACCATACAGGAGATTTTAGAGGCAATACTTATTAACCAGACAGGAGATTTTAGAGGCAATACTTATTAACCATACAGGAGATTTTAGAGGTAATACTTATTAACCATACAGGAGATCTTAGAGGTAATACTTATAAACCATACAGGAGATTTTAGAGGCAATACTTATTAACCATACAGGAGATTTTAGAGGTAATACTTATTAACCATACAGGAGATTTTAGAGATACTTATTAACCATACAGGAGATTTTAGAGGTAATACTTATTAACCATACAGGAGATTTTAGAGGAAATACTTATTAACCATACAGGAGATTTTAGAGGTAATACTTATTAACCATACAGGAGATTTTAGAGGTAATACTTATTAACCATACAGGAGATTTTAGAGGCAATACTTATTAACCAGACAGGAGATTTTAGAGGCAATACTTATTAACCATACAGGAGATTTTAGAGGTAATACTTATTAACCATACAAGAGATTTTAGAGGTAATACTTATTAACCATACAGGAGATTTTAGAGGTAATACTTATTAACCATACAGGAGATTTTAGAGGTAATACTTATTAACCATACAGGAGATTTTAGAGGTAATACTTATTAACCATACAGGAGATTTTCGAGGCAATACTTATTCACCATACAGGAGATTTTAGAGGTAATACTTATTAACCATACAGGAGATTTTAGAGGTAATACTTATTAACCATACAGGAGATTTTAGAGGTAATACTTATAAACCATACAGGAGATTTTAGAGGCAATACTTATTAACCATACAGGAGATTTTAGAGGCAATACTTATTCACCATACAGGAGATTTTAGAGGTAATACTTATTCACCATACAGGAGATTTTAGAGGTAATACTTATTAACCATACAGGAGATTTTAGAGGTAATACTTATTAACCATACAGGAGATTTTAGAGGTAATACTTATTAACCAGACAGGAGATTTTAGAGGCAATACTTATTAACCATACAGGAGATTTTAGAGGTAATACTTATTAACCAGACAGGAGATTTTCGAGGCAATTCTTATTCACCATACAGGAGATTTTAGAGGTAATACTTATTAACCATACAGGAGATTTTAGAGGTAATACTTATTAACCATACAGGAGATTTTAGAGGTAATACTTATTCACCATACAGGAGATTTTAGAGGCAATACTTATTAACCAGACAGGAGATTTTAGAGGCAATACTTATTAACCATACAGGATATTTTAGAGGTAATACTTATTAACCATACAGGAGATTTTAGAGGTAATACTTATTAACCATACAGGAGATTTTAGAGGTAATACTTATTAACCATACAGGAGATTTTAGAGGTAATACTTATTCACCATACAGGAGATTTTAGAGGGAATACTTATTCACCATACAGGAGATGTTAGAGGTAATACTTATTAACCATACAGGAGATTTTAGAGGTAATACTTATTAACCATACAGGAGATTTTAGAGGCAATACTTATTAACCATACAGGAGATTTTAGAGGAAATACTTATTAACCATACAGGAGATTTTAGAGATACTTATTAACCATACAGGAGATTTTAGAGGTAATACTTATTAACCATACAGGAGATTTTAGAGGAAATACTTATTAACCATACAGGAGATTTTAGAGGTAATACTTATTAACCACACAGGAGATTTTAGAGGTAATACTTATTAACCATACAGGAGATTTTAGAGGCAATACTTATTAACCAGACAGGAGATTTTAGAGGCAATACTTATTAACCATACAGGAGATTTTAGAGGTAATACTTATTAACCATACAGGAGATTTTAGAGGTAATACTTATTAACCATACAGGAGATTTTAGAGGTAATACTTATTAACCATACAGGAGATTTTAGAGGTAATACTTATTAACCATACATGAGATTTTAGAGGTAATACTTATTAACCATACAGGAGATTTTAGAGGCAATACTTATTAACCATACAGGAGATTTTAGAGGTAATACTTATTAACCATACAAGAGATTTTAGAGGTAATACTTATTAACCATACAGGAGATTTTAGAGGTAATACTTATTAACCATACAGGAGATTTTAGAGGTAATACTTATTAACCATACAGGAGATTTTAGAGGTAATACTTATTAACCATACAGGAGATTTTCGAGGCAATACTTATTCACCATACAGGAGATTTTAGAGGTAATACTTATTAACCATACAGGAGATTTTAGAGGTAATACTTATTAACCATACAGGAGATTTTAGAGGTAATACTTATAAACCATACAGGAGATTTTCGAGGCAATACTTATTAACCATACAGGAGATTTTAGAGGCAATACTTATTCACCATACAGGAGATTTTAGAGGTAATACTTATTCACCATACAGGAGATTTTAGAGGTAATACTTATTAACCATACAGGAGATTTTAGAGGTAATACTTATTAACCAGACAGGAGATTTTCGAGGCAATACTTATTAACCATACAGGAGATTTTAGAGGTAATACTTATTAACCAGACAGGAGATTTTCGAGGCAATACTAATTAACCATACAGGAGATTTTCGAGGCAATACTTATTAACCATACAGGAGATATTAGAGGCAATACTTATTAACCATACAGGAGATTTTCGAGGCAATACTTATTAACCAGACAGGAGATTTTCGAGGCAATACTTATTAACCAGACAGGAGATTTTAGAGGCAATACTTATTAACCAGACAGGAGATTTTAGAGGTAATACTTATTAACCATACAGGAGATTTTAGAGGTAATACTTATTAACCAGACAGGAGATTTTCGAGGCAATACTTATTAACCATACAGGAGATTTTAGAGGTAATACTTATCAACCATACAGGAGATTTTAGAGGTAATACTTATTAACCAGACAGGAGATTTTCGAGGCAATACTTATTAACCATACAGGAGATTTTAGAGGTAATACTTATTCACCATACAGGAGATTTTAGAGGCAATACTTATTAACCATACAGGAGATTTTAGAGGTAATACTTATTAACCAGACAGGAGATTTTCGAGGCAATTCTTATTCACCATACAGGAGATTTTAGAGGTAATACTTATTAACCATACAGGAGATTTTAGAGGTAATACTTATTAACCATACAGGAGATTTTAGAGGCAATACTTATTAACCATACAGTAGATTTTAGAGGTAATACTTATTCACCATACAGGAGATTTTAGAGGTAATACTTATTAACCAGACAGGAGATTTTCGAGGCAATACTTATTCACCATACAGGTGATTTTAGAGGTAATACTTATTAACCATACAGGAGATTTTCGAGGCAATACTTGTTAACCATACAGGTAATAGGTGGAGGTGGATCGGAGGAATAAAGAAAGTTGTAAGCAGTGGGTGAAAGATGTATTAGGTGTTACAGTGTCAACGTTATCTGTCACAATCTGCATAAAAATATGTTTACAGTAAAAGACCAAAAGTGCAGGTGGAGAAGAATATATTGTTATTGGTTTATTACTTGCTAAGTTTATTACTTACTTATGTTACTATTAGCAACACCTAAGCCTGGTGTTGGCTTAGCGGTTAGGGTGCCGGCTTGGGATCCTAGTATCCTGGGTTCGAATCCCGGTCGATCGCTAAATTAACACCAGGGGGGTTGACTCAGCCTGTCATACTTCCGAGGTCGGCAAATTGAGTACCAGCTTACTGGGATGAATGATCACGGTGTGTTCCCCGATTTAGAATAGGTGCACCGTATCCCTGCGCATCGTAAGAGGCGACTAAGGGTTGGCGCCAGGAAGGGCATCCGGCCATAAAAACATTGCCTCAAACAGGGAACCATGATTGTCATGGGGCCCACATGGCTAACCCCTGCTCTGGCGGGGAAAATGGCCTTAAAACGATCATTCATTCATTCACTTGCAAAATCCAAGATTTTTCAAGTATATTGGTCGGTTGCGTTTGTGGTTGTGTCTGTTACTTGGCAAAAAAAAAAAAAAAAATTAGCAAGTATGTTGATCACTCCGGTTTGTGTGTTTGTGTGTTTGTTTGTCTGTCCGCTCACTTATACTTGCCTACAGGAAACAATTTTAAGCCGATCTTCACGAAACTTTACCAAATGGTGGAGTTCGTGGTCCGACAAAATCCTATATATTTTTGGGGTCAAAAGTTCAACATAGGCTAAAGGTCAACCACTTTTTTCAAATTTCTAAAATCCTCAATTTTTATCCGATTGACTTGAAATTTGAAGAGGATTTGCATATCGGCTAACTGAATTCAACCACCAACTATTTTTGTCCCCCGTCGCACCGCTGAGCGAAAGGGGGACTATGGTTTTCCCCTCCATCCGTGTGTGCGTCCGTGCGTGCATGTGTGTGTGCGTGCGTTGAACCTTGTGAGCGGAATATCTTGAAAAATAAATGAACTACCAACTTCTAATCTGGTGTGTCGGTGTACCTAGGCATAAGGAAGAACGCTATTGAAAATTGGGTCGCCACGTCAAAATCCAAGATGGCCGCCACCATATATATGTCTGAACCTTGTGAGCGAAATATCTTGAAAAATAAACGAACTACTAACTTCTAATCTGGTGTGTCGGTGTATCTACGCATAAGGAAGAAGGCTATTGAAAATTGGGTCGCCACGTCAAAATCCAAGATGGCCGCCACCATATATATGTCTGAACCTTGTGAGCGAAATATCTTGAAAAATAAACGAACTACTAACTTCTAATCTGGTGTGTCGGTGTATCTACGCATAAGGAAGAACACTATTGAAAATTGGGTCGCCACGTCAAAATCCAAGATGGCCACCGCCATGTATATGTCTGAACCTTGTGAGCGAAATATCTTGAAAAATAAACGAACTACTAACTTCTAATCTGGTGTGTGGGTGTATCGACGCATAAGTGAGAACGCTATTGAAAATTGGGTCGCCACGTCAAAATCCAAGATGGCCGCCTTGCGTCTTCCACTTTGTCAACTCATCGCGTAACGCTTGTTGAGATTAGCTTTGGCCAAAAGGTCAACATAGGCCAAATGTCAACCACTTTTTTCAAATTTCTAAAATCCTAAATTTTCATCCAATTGACTTGAAATTTGAAAAGGATTTTCATATCACTTTACTGAAAGCAACCACCAACAATTTTTGAGGTCAACATAGGCCAAAAGGTCAACATAGGCCGAATTTCTAAAATTGTCAATTTTCATCTGATTAACTTAAACTTTGAAGACGGTTTACATATCAGGTCACTGAATTCAACCACTAATTATTTTTGAGGTCAAAAAGATGCTCCACTGAGTGCCATGCTACTTTGTTCTGTTTTGCCAAATGTCACTCGATGAGTGATTTTTCATTACTTGGCAAAAAAAAAAATAATTTGCAAGTCTGTTGATCACTCCGGTTTGTGTGTTTGTTTGTTTGTGTGTTTGTGTGTGTTTGTTTGTTTGTCTGTCCGCTCACTTATACTTGCCTACAGGTCACAATTTTAAACCGATCTTTACGAAACGTCACCAAATGGTAGAGTTCTTGGTCCGACAAAATCCTTTATATTTTTGGGGCCAAAAGGTCAAAAGGTCAACATAGGCCAAAGGTCAACCACGTTTTTCAAATTTCTAAAATCCTAAATTTTCATCCGATTGACTTGAAATTTGAATAGGATTTGCATATCGGCGAACTGAATTCAACCACCAACTATTTTTGAGATCAACATAGGCCAAAAGGTCAACATAGGCCAACATAGGCTAACAACCATTTCAAACTTCTAAAATTCTCAATTTTCATCTGATTGACTTGAAATTTGAATAGGATTTGCATATCGGCTTACTGAATTCAACCACCAACTATTTTTGAGATTAGCTTAGGACAAAAGGTCAACATAGACCAAAGGTCAGCCACTTTTTTGAAATTTCTAAAATCCACAATTTTCATCCGATTGACTTGAAATTTGAATGGGATTTACGTATCAGCAAACTAAATTCAACTACCAACTATTTTTGAGATCACCATAGGCCAAAAGAGCAACAGAGGCCAACGGTCAACAACAATTTCAAATTTCTAAAATCCTCAATTTTCATCCGATTCACTTGAAATTTGAATGGGATTTACGTATCAGCAAACTGAATTCAACTACCAACTATTTTTGAGATCACCATAGGCCAAAAGAGCAACAGAGGCCAACGGTCAACAACAATTTCAAATTTCTAAAATCCTCAATTTTCATCCGATTCACTTGAAATTTGAATGGGATTTACATATCAGTGAACTGAATTCAAACACCAACTATTTTTGAGATGAGCATTGGCCAAAAGGTCAACATACGCCAAAGGTCAACCATGTTTTTCAAATTTCTAAAATTCTCAATTTTCATCTGATTGACTTGAAATTTGAATAGGATTTGCATATCGGCTTACTGAATTCAACCACCAACTATTTTGAGATTAGCTTAGGACAAAAGGTCAACATAGACCAAAGGTCAGCCACTTTTTGAAATTTCTAAAATCCTCAATTTTCATCCGATTGACTTGAAATTTGAATGGGATTTACGTATCAGCAAACTAAATTCAACTACCAACTATTTTTGAGATCACCATAGGCCAAATGAGCAACAGAGGCCAACAGTCAACAACAATTTCAAATTTCTAAAATCCTCAATTTTCATCTGATTCACTTGAAATTTGAATGGGATTTACGTATCAGCAAACTGAATTCAACTACCAACTATTTTTGAGATCACCATCGGCCAAAAGAGCAACAGAGGCCAACGGTCAACAACAATTTCAAATTTCTAAAATCCTCAATTTTCATCCGATTCACTTGAAATTTGAATGGGATTTACATATCAGTGAACTGAATTCAAACACCAACTATTTTTGAGATGAGCATTGGCCAAAAGGTCAACATACGCCAAAGTTCAACCATGTTTTTCAAATTTCTAAAATTCTCAATTTTCATCTGATTGACTTGAAATTTGAATAGGATTTGCATATCGGCTTACTGAATTCAACCACCAACTATTTTTGAGATTAGCTTAGGACAAAAGGTCAACATAGACCAAAGGTCAGCCACTTTTTTGAAATTTCTAAAATCCACAATTTTCATCCGATTGACTTGAAATTTGAATGGGATTTACGTATCAGCAAACTGAATTCAACTACCAACTATTTTTGAGATCACCATAGGCCAAAAGAGCAACAGAGGCCAACGGTCAACAACAATTTCAAATTTCTAAAATCCTCAATTTTCATCCGATTCACTTGAAATTTGAATGGGATTTACATATCAGTGAACTGAATTCAAACACCAACTATTTTTGAGATGAGCATTGGCCAAAAGGTCAACATACGCCAAAGTTCAACCATGTTTTTCAAATTTCTAAAAGCCTCAATTTTCATCCGATTGACTTGAAATTTGAATTGGATTTTCATGTCAGCTAACTGAATTCAACCACCAATTATTTAAGAGGTCAAAAGGATGCTCTACTAACTGCCATTCTGCTTTGTTCTCTTTTGCCAAGTGTCGCTCTGAGTGATTTTTTCATCTGTCACCGGCCTACAGGTCACAATTCTAAACCGATCGTCACGAAACTTTACCAAGTTGTATAGGTCGTCCCAATTGAGAAGCCTATTGATTTTGAGGTCAAAGATCATCTGGAGGTCAAATTTCTAAAATCGCCATTTTATATCCGATTGACTTGAAAATTGAATAGCATTTGTATATCGAGTCACTAAATTGGGAAATGAACTATTTTTTAGGTCAAAACGTCAAAGGTCAACTCAAGGTCAAATTTTAAAAATCATACATTTTCATCTTAAAAGCCGTCAATTCTCAACCGATTGACTTGAAAATTGAACAGCATTTGCATATCTAGTCACACAATTGGGAAACTTACTCTTTTTGAGTTCAAAAGTTAAAAGGTCAACTCAAGGTCAAATTTTTTAAATCAGCAATTTTCATCTAAAAAGCTGTCAATTCTCAACCGATTGACTTGAAAATTGAACAGCATTTGCATATCGAGTCAGTAAATTGGGAAACCAACTATTTTTGAGGTCAAAGGTCAACTCAAGGTCAACCTTCCAAAATCATCATTTTTCAACTGAAAAAATCATTACTTTTCTTCCTATTGACCCGAGCTTTGATCAAAATTGTCAATTTAAATCTTGATGAAATGGACAATTTGCTGTATCAATGGAAAAAAAATTCTTGAGGAGAGGGGGGGGGGGGGGCGGATTTTGCAAGTATCGTGCTCCGCATGACGTCTTCTTGTTGGTTTATTGGTGTATTGGTTTCTTGATTTATTGGTTTATTGATTTATTGGCTTATTTGTGTATTGGTTTATTGGTTTATTGATTTATTGGTTTATTTGTGTATTGGTTTATTGGTTTATTGATTTATTGGTGTATTGGTGTATTGGTTTATTGGTGTATTGGTTTATTGATTTATTGGTGTATTGGTTTATTGATGTATTGGTTTATTGATTTATTGGTTTATTGATGTATTGGTTTATTTGTGTATTGGTTTATTGATTTATTGGTTTATTGGTGTATTGATTTATTGGTTTATCGGCGTATTGGCGTATTGGTGTATTGGTTGTCCTGATTGACATGTGAAAGATAAGAGCACAAATACTGCATGCCATAATTGCCATCCTTTCGGTGGAACAAAACTTGCCCTTTGATCAAGGTCTTTCTCTAATAGCTGTTGCTGTCTCTCTGCAGGGTAAGCAGCATGCAGAGTGAGCACTTCCTGGACACCGGAAGATGTTCCAGATATTTGTCCTCTCTCTGCGTGAATAGGAGAGGAGGCACATACCGAAGCCACAGCATTAATGAAGAATGACTGTTCTCTTGTGTTCATCAGCTTATGCAAAGAGCAATTTAAATGACTGGTACCTTCTCTTTCACCAGTTTGGTGTTGAATTATCGCACTCACCTTTGAGCCATCTCAGCTGAGTTTGATACCTGGCCCAACTAAAAAGTCAGAATGGTGCTTTGCAGACAGGCTGTTGCATCACAAAATGTGCCGTCCCTCGGAAGAACAGTAAGCCGGGTATCCTCGCCTGCCGGCATTAATCGGTGGACAGAAAATATCCCAGTATTTTTCATGCAAAGTTGCCGAATTATCGCCGGCATCCTGGACTTTATTTTTTTTTTTTTTGCAAATTCCTGTCACTTTAAGTTGAACGTCAGGCATGGCCAGCAGGTTTCTGAGACACATGGGCCAAAAACGTTCCCAGTGTGACCTCCCAAGGTGTGAATAATTGCAACTCGGTTGTAGTAGTAGTAATAGTAGTAGTAGTTTCTTTTTCAACAGACTGTAAATGTTCACTCTTTTCCTCAACGCTGGCATGGTGCTAACATGACATGATACTTGTTCCAAGCGAGAAAGCAGCGAATCTGTGCTTTCGGAAAGTGCATACCTTCTTCCTGGGTATTGTGTGCAGTTTTGCTGTTTATGATTAAACCCCATATGCTTTAACTGATCCCTTTTAATTAGGAATCAGGGTTCCTTTGTTGCTCTTAGCACTGAAATTGGTTCATTGGCAGGATGCAAAGGTGCGAAATGGTCACGTGAATGTGATGGCATGTTGTTGTTTTTTGTTTTTTAATACAAGATCGACGCTCGTGTAAGAGCGAACATTAATCACAAAAAAACCCAAAAACAAACGGACACATAAAACATATAATAAGGGGAGTGGTAGACAAGATGGGTAGAGAGGGGGAAGCACACAAGTACAACATTTGAGAGCAGGGACATTGGGAGATCTGTGGGAGGGAGAGGACTTTGGGAGGGGCGAAGCATGGGAAGGGGGCTGGGGGGTGGGAGAGGGAAAAAAAAACACATGGACACTGCAAGGACTTCCAGGAAAGAAGTCGGTATTTCAAAAAAGTGGATCTGGGGTGAATTAACGGGGGAAGAAAAGATCAAGGTTTTGGATGGGGGAAGATAAGAGATGGTGGTGAACAGCTGTTTTAAAGACCTGGAGGGAGGAGTGGGATTGAAGGGAGTGGGGGAGTTTGTTCCAGAGGAGGGAGAAAAGAGGAATGAAGGAGTGAAGGTGAGCAGAGAGTCTTGATTTTGGCAGTTTAACCATAAGAGAGTTGCAGGCCGATCTTGTGCGACCTGTAGGAATATTTGCGGGACAGAGCCCAGAGAGAGCTGTGGGAGCAAGGCCGGAGAGGAGTCGGTAGAAGACGGAAAGACCACCAACCTGCCTGCGGTGAGTGAGTGAAAGGCCCTCGGAGTTAGCGTCATCGCGGGAGATTCCAATGATTCTGAACGCTTTGGTTTCAACAGCGTGAAGACGGGCTAGGTGTGAGGCAGGAGCACCAGCCCAGAGGGGAGAGCAGTATTCCATTGAGCTGCGGATGAAAGCCTTGTATGTGGTGAGGAGCTCAGGTGTGCCAAGGAAGGACTTCGCAAGATGGAGGATGCCCAGTCGGCGACTGGCTTTAGAGCCCAGATTTGAAATGTGGTTTTCCCAGGAAAGATCATGGCAGATAGTGAGACCCAAAAGCTTGAGTGACAGAACTTCTTGGAGAGGATTGTTGAGAAACTGGATGGGAGGGTTTGTTTGATTATTGCTGCTTTTGTTGTCCAGTTTTGTACACCAGCTTCTGATTGACAATAATCATTGCAAAGAGAACATCACGTGCACGGATTTCTATCTTGTGTGAACCTTTCATACATCACCGAAACCTGTGCTCCAGTGAATTGATCCACGTCATCGTAAGTTGTGAAGAACTTCATTGACCATGTAATTGCTGCTCGTTTGTTGTTGTTGTTGTTGTTTTCTGCACAACACTATGGTTTCTTGTTACTACTGCTTGGTTTCATGGTGATTGCACGGCAGTCCTCTTGCACGACACCTGATTATTGTTGGTTTATCACCACGGCCTCGTTCCTTGCACACTCCGGCCTGGCTAGCTGCATCACGTTGGCATCTTGAGCCAAACCTGGTATTTCTTTCCGGTTTTTGAAGTTGGCACATGGCTGTGATGCGCAACCACGAGTTCTTGGAACATTATTTTTAATGACGTCACACTGAATGATGCTTGAGATGTTGATTGTCCTGTTGGCTACCTGCACATCATGTGGGTATCATGGAGGTGGATACTTTGAGACCTGGAGGATCTCCGTTCCATTTCCTGAGGCGCACACACACACACACACACACACACACACACACACACACACGCGCGCACAGTTGTACATGTACACACACACACACACACACACACACGCACAGTCGTACATGTACACACACACACACACACACACGCGTGTCAGTGTCAGTCATGTAAATTATAATATATTTTGCTATGAATATTCTAATAATTATTTTTAATGAAATAAACTCATATTTTTATTTGAACCCATTACATTTCAACAAATTATTTAATTGTAACTTGTGCATCCCATGTTCCAGATTTGCCCGATCTGCACACTGATCAATAGTATTGCGACACGAGAAGTACACCATTATTCATTTACAGTAATTATATTTCTGATTGGGTTTTGGTCGCTAGGTATCCCTTTGTGTCGTTGCATTAGTCGGTAAGTTTAGTAGACAATTCTGGTCTTTTGATTCCAGCTCAAAATGATGTTTGTCGACCCCAGAGTGGTCGGAATCAGGAGCTCCGAGCTGGTTATTACACATTACCAACATTGTTTCCAAGCACAAATCAATAGGGTCAAATGTGCATTGTCATGCTAGTCACCTTTAAAGGCCCTCGATGCATATTATGTCAAAGCCGTTAACGCAGATTTGTCTAAAATATCGACAAAAGCGGTTAATTTCTTTTTTTGCAAACTAATTTGTGTAACCTGCATTCGAAGTAGCTTCAAATTAATATTTATGTATTTATATTTATGGGGAGAGGGTCAGTCATTACAATTGAGTGATAGACCCCACTCAGCATGTGAATCCTATAGTTTTGGACATTTTCCTGCACGTTACAAGTACATGTGGTTCAGGAGAAGTTGGCTGATGTCACCGACTTCTTTCATGGAAGTCCAAGCAGTGTCCATGTGTTTTTTTTTTAACTCTCCCACCCCCCCCCCCCCAATTCCCATTCCTCCTCCCCCCAAGCCCTCTCCCTCCCACAGATCTCCCGATGTCCCTGTTCTCTACTGTTGTGCTTGTGTGCTTTTTCTCTCTCCCATCTTGTCTCCCGCTCCTTTTATTATCCGTTTTTAATGTGTTTTTTTTTTTTTTTTGTCATCAATGTTGGATCTTACACGAGCCTCGATCTTGTATACCAAAAAAATTAATGAATAAATAAAATAAAAGCTGGGTGGATGAGTCCATTTTTTAGAGTAGTCCATTTTTTAGAGTAGTCCAGTTTTAGAGTAGTTCATTTTTTAGAGTAGTCCAGTTTAAGAGTAGTCCAGTTTTAGAGTAGTCCATTTCTTATAGTCCAGTTTAAGAGTAGTCCAGTTTTAGAGTAGTCCAGTTTTAGAGTAGTCCATTTTTAGAGTAGTCCATTTTTAGAGTAGTCCATTTTTAGAGTAGTCCAGTTTTAGAGTAGTCCATTTTTTTTGGAGTAGTCCATTTCTTTTTAGAGTAGTCCAGTTTTTGAGTAGTCCCGTTTTTAGAGTAGTCCATTTTTAGAGTACGTAGTCCAGTTTTAGAGTAGTCCATTTCTTATAGTCCATTTTTAGATTAGTCCAGTTTTAGAGTAGTCCAGTTTTAGAGTAGTCCAGTTTTTGAGTAGTCCATTTTTGATAGTAGTCCATTTTTGAGAGTAGTCCAGTTTTAGAGTAGTCCAGTTTTAGAGTAGTCCAGTTTTAGAGTAGTCCAGTTTTAGAGTAGTCCAGTTTTAGAGTAGTCCATTTTTAGAGTAGTCCATTTTTAGAGTAGTCCATTTTTAGAGTAGTCCAGTTTTAGAGTAGTCCAGTTTTAGAGTAGTCCATTTTTTAGTGTTCCATTTTTTATAGTCCATTTTTTAGAGTAGTCCATTTTTTAGAGTTGTTTATTTTTAGTCTATTTTTAGAGTAGTCTATTTTTAGAGTAGTCTATTTTTAGAGTAGTCCAGTTTTTGAGTAGTCCAGTTTTTGAGTAGTCCAGTTTTTGAGTTGTCCAGTTTTTGAGTAGTCCAGTTTTTGAGTAGTCCATTTTTTAGAGTAGTCCATTTTTTAGAGTAGTCTATTTTTAGAGTAGTCCATTTTTAGAGTAGTCCATTTTTAGAGTAGTCTATTTTTAGAGTAGTCTATTTTCAGAGTAGTCCATTTTTAGAGTAGTCCATTTTTAGAGTAGTCCATTTTTAGAGTAGTCCATTTTTAGAGTACGTAGTCCAGTTTTAGAGTAGTCCATTTCTTATAGTCCATTTTTAGATTAGTCCAGTTTTAGAGTAGTCCAGTTTTAGAGTAGTCCATTTTTAGAGTAGTCCAGTTTTAGAGTAGTCCAGTTTTAGAGTAGTCCAGTTTTAGAGTAGTCCAGTTTTAGAGTAGTCCAGTTTTAGAGTAGTCCATTTTTTAGTGTTCCATTTTTTATAGTCCATTTTTTAGAGTAGTCCATTTTTTAGAGTTGTTTATTTTTAGTCTATTTTTAGAGTAGTCTATTTTTAGAGTAGTCCAGTTTTTGAGTAGTCCAGTTTTTGAGTAGTCCAGTTTTTGAGTTGTCCAGTTTTTGAGTAGTCCAGTTTTTGAGTAGTCCATTTTTTAGAGTAGTCCATTTTTTAGAGTAGTCTATTTTTAGAGTAGTCCATTTTTAGAGTAGTCCATTTTTAGAGTAGTCCATTTTTAGAGTAGTCCATTTTTAGAGTAGTCCATTTTTAGAGTAGTCCATTTTTAGAGTAGTCCATTTTTAGAGTAGTCCATTTTTAGAGTAGTCCATTTTTAGAGTAGTCCATTTTTAGAGTAGTCCATTTTTAGAGTAGTCCATTTTTATAGTAGTCCATTTTTAGAGTAGTCCCTTTTTAGAGTAGTCCCTTTTTAGAGTAGTCCCTTTTTAGAGTAGTCCATTTTTAGAGTAGTCCATTTTTAGAGTAGTCCATTTTTAGAGTAGTCCATTTTTAGAGTAGTCCCTTTTTAGAGTAGTCCCTTTTTAGAGTAGTCCCTTTTTAGAGTAGTCCCTTTTTAGAGTAGTCCCTTTTTAGAGTAGTCCCTTTTTAGAGTAGTCCATTTTTAGAGTAGTCCCTTTTTAGAGTAGTCCCTTTTTAGAGTAGTCCCTTTTTAGAGTAGTCCCTTTTTAGAGTAGTCCCTTTTTAGAGTAGTCCCTTTTTAGAGTAGTCCCTTTTTAGAGTAGTCCCTTTTTAGAGTAGTCCCTTTTTAGAGTAGTCCCTTTTTAGAGTAGTCCCTTTTTAGAGTAGTCCCTTTTTAGAGTAGTCCCTTTTTAGAGTAGTCCATTTTTAGAGTAGTCCCTTTTTAGAGTAGTCCCTTTTTAGAGTAGTCCCTTTTTAGAGTAGTCCCTTTTTAGAGTAGTCCCTTTTTAGAGTAGTCCCTTTTTAGAGTAGTCCCTTTTTAGAGTAGTCCCTTTTTAGAGTAGTCCCTTTTTAGAGTAGTCCCTTTTTAGAGTAGTCCCTTTTTAGAGTAGTCCCTTTTTAGAGTAGTCCCTTTTTAGAGTAGTCCCTTTTTAGAGTAGTCCCTTTTTAGAGTAGTCCATTTTTAGAGTAGTCCATTTTTAGAGTAGTCCATTTTTAGAGTAGTCCCTTTTTAGAGTAGTCCCTTTTTAGAGTAGTCCCTTTTTAGAGTAGTCCCTTTTTAGAGTAGTCCCTTTTTAGAGTAGTCCCTTTTTAGAGTAGTCCCTTTTTAGAGTAGTCCCTTTTTAGAGTAGTCCCTTTTTAGAGTAGTCCATTTTTAGAGTAGTCCATTTTTAGAGTAGTCCATTTTTAGAGTAGTCCATTTTTAGAGTAGTCCATTTTTAGAGTAGTCCATTTTTAGAGTAGTCCATTTTTAGAGTAGTCCATTTTTAGAGTAGTCCATTTTTAGAGTAGTCCATTTTTAGAGTAGTCCATTTTTAGAGTAGTCCATTTTTAGAGTAGTCCATTTTTAGAGTAGTCCATTTTATAGTCCATTTTTTATAGTAGTCCATTTTTTATAGTCTAGTTTTGGAGTAGTCCAGTTTTGGAGTAGTCCAGTTTTGGAGTAGTCCAGTTTTGGAGTAGTCCAGGTTTAGAGTAGTCCAGTTTTAGAGTGTTCCATTTTTTATGGTTTTCCATGCAAGATTGCTCCGCATCCGTAGTCATCGATCAGGGCTGTACCAAACCAGGCACCGACTGTCATTGGCTGACGGTCTTCACAATATTCCTAACCACGCTTCGAGGGCGGGAACTTGCGACGGCACAGAGGGCATTTTGACCATGTGAGACCGATGTCGCCTTCCTGCTGTGTCCTCGAGGGTATTACTCCTGGAGCTCGGGGGGTTTTATTTACCAAAAGGTCTGAGGGTTGTTTCTCGGGCAGAAATATCTGTAGAATTCAAAAATCAATTTCATACAAAAATCTACTTGGACGTTTTTCCACAATTTACTATTGAAGTGGGGGATACCCCCCCCCCCCCCCCCCCCAAAATAAAATAATTATCATATCCGAATCAATATTCAGATCTTCACCAAAATTGAATGGATTCTTTCTTGTCACACACACGACTTCTCCACCAAATTTCGTCCATAACTCTGAGATATCCTGCTATGTATCGTTTTTGGCCCTTGCTCCCAATGGTGAAGAATCACTTTTAAAATTCTAGGAGCCGGATCCGAATCCGGATCTTCACCAAAATCTAATAACTTCGTCCTTATCGCACACACTGCATCTCTGCCAAAGTTCGTCCGAGTCCGTCCACAACTTTTTGAGATATCTTGTTGACAGACAGACAGACAGGGGTGAAAACATAACCTCCATCCATCCACCTTTGGTGGTGAAGGTAAATATATACGTCACAAATGGTAGTTATTACCAATCACACAGCATAGTTATTAAAGGTCTGTTAGAGTAACATCATATTCTTGTACCACATTACCAATTGTGAATCTACTCCCCATCACCTCCCCATCTACATCCCCATTCATCACCCCCCATCACCTCCCCATCTCTATTCATAACCTCCCCATCACCTCCCCATCTACATCCCCATTCATCACCTCCCCATCTCCATTCATCACCTCCCCATTCATCACCTCCCCATCTCACCCCCATCACCTCCCCATATACATCCCCATTCATCACCTCCCCATCTCCATTCATCACCTCCCCATCTACATTCCCATTCATCACCCCCCATCACCTCCCCATCTCCATTCATCACCTCCCCATTCATCACCCCCCCCCCCCCCATCACCTCCCCATCTACATCCCCATTCATCACCTCCCCATATCCATTCATCACCTCCCCATCTACATCCCCATTCATCACCTCCCCATCTACATCCCCATTCATCACCTCCCCATCTACATTCCCATTCATCACCTCCCCATCTCCATTCATCACCTCCCCATTCATCACCCCCCCCCCCCATCACCCCCATCACCTCCCCATCTACATCCCCATTCATCACCTCCCCATCTCCATTCATCACCTCCCCATCTACATCCCCATTCATCACCTCCCCATCTACATCCCCATTCATCACCTTCCCATTTCCATTCATCACCTCCCCATCTACATCCCCATTCATCACCTCCCCATTCATCACCTCCCCATCACCCCCATCACCTCCCCATCTACATCCCCATTCATCACCTCCCCATCTCCATTCATCACCTCCCCATCTACATCCCCATTCATCACCTTCCCATTTCCATTCATCACCTCCCCATCTACATCCCCATTCATCACCTCCCCATCTACATCCCCATTCATCACCTTCCCATCTCCATTCATCACCTCCCCATCTACATCCCCATTCATCACCTCCCCATCTACATCCCCATTCATCACCTCCCCATCTCCATTCATCACCTCCCCATCTACATCCCCATTCATCACCTCCCCATCTACATCCCCATTCATCACCTTCCCATTTCCATTCATCACCTCCCCATCTACATCCCCATTCATCACCTCCCCATCTACATCCCCATTCATCACCCTCCTTCACCTCCCCATCCCCATTCACCATCTCCCCATCACCCCCCATCTACATCCCCATTCATCACCCCCCTTCACCTCCCCATCCCCATTCATCACCTCCCCATCACCCCCCATCTACATCCCCATTCATCACCTCCCCATCACATCCCCATTCATCACTTCCACTCTTCATCCGATTCATCTGAACTATACAGCACCTGTCCATGTACCCTTTCTTCATCCTCATCCCCTTCCATATATGTCGACTCGGTATCCTTTACAAGAACCTGGCATATAATCTGGGGCATCTGGTCACCATCAAACCACTTGAACTGGTAGTGGCCCTCCATGAGAATCCAACAATGTCTTTCAGGTAGCACTCCGGGATAGATAGATTAAACCACCAAAACTACTACTCCCACCCCGGGAGCCATAGCCACCCCTGAAACTACCTCCACGTTTTCCTCCTCTGTGGCCCATGGCCTGCCTTCTCTACTGTTATGGTCCGACCATCCAAATCCTTGCTATTCAAATCCTTTTCTGCATCTTTGGCATCCTTTGTGTTTTCAAACGTGACAAAGCCAAACCCTCTTGACTATTGCGTCTCCCTGGCTTTTATCAGCAGCACTTCCAAGAGTGGTCCATATTTGCCAAAGATAGAGTCCAGAACATCTTCCCTTGTGTTGAAGTTCAGTCCACCTACAAAGAGCTTGCCAACATTGCCTCCATCCATGACTTGTGTGTGCTGACACTCAGTTTCAGGGTACTTGACAAGACGTGCCTGTGCAAAGTGTGACGTCAGTACCTTCTCCTTCTCTTCAGAGCGCTTCCTACCCATAGCGCGAGTCGCGGCACAGGATGGAAAGATACCCGGAATCTCCTGCTCTAACTGTGCGGTGTTATTTTCCATACTGGGCTTTTCAACAAACATCGGGTTACCAGAAACTCGACCACCGGCCAAATCATTCCCGATAACAAAAGAGATTCCCTCTACAGGAAGAGTGGCTTGTAAACCTACGGTGACTGGTCCTGACACCAAATCAGACTTCAAATGGATGACATGAAGAGGAGCTCTAACATAGCCACCAACCCCCTGTAAAAGAACACTAACACCAGTTGCCGTCTTCTCTGACAATGGCAAAATGCCTTCAAGCATCAAAGATTGATGTGCTCTTGTGTCCCTCAATACCCTAACAGGTCTCTGGTTCGTTAAGTCTCCATCCAGTGACACAAACCACTCTGAAATAAAAGGTTTGTAACACTCTTGGACAAGGTCATTCACTGATGCCGTAACTTTGGCACGGGAACCTTCACAAGGCACTGTCCTCCAAGGACGATTTCTCACATTTGCCAATGCATTCGGAGTTGTACTAGTTTGACTCCGCTCCTGATTTTTCCTTTCCAGGGCGTAACATTGGGACATCAAATGTCCAGGTTTCTTGCAAAAAGCGCAAGTAGGCCCGGAGGAAAAACTCGTGGTCTGCCTCGGGCTCCCCGGAAGATAAGTCTGTCTTGGAACTGTAGACTTCTGATCCCTAAGAGTTGCGGTATCAGATCTGCCCTCATAGTCCTCTCCAGGCCACCCCCATGAATCTTCGTTCTCCGCACCGGATGTACCATAACTCCCCTGGCTAACTCTAGGCGGGAAATTAGGTTTGTGGAACCCCATCCTGTGTGTCGAGGCATAGTCATCTGCCACGGCATCTGCCATTTGCCACGGCATCTCCCGTGATGAAGCTACCTCCGAGGGCCTTTCACTTGCTCACCGCAGGCAGGTTGGTGGTCTTTCTGTCTTCTACCGACTCCTCTCCGGCCTTGCTCCCCCAGCTCTCTCTGGGCTCTGTCCCCAAAATATTCCTGAAGGTCGCACAAGATCTGCCTGCAACCCTCTTATGGTTAAACTGCCAAAATCAAGACTCTGCTCACCTTCACTCCTTCATTCCCCTTTGCTCTCGCTCCTGGTTAAACTGCCTCTCAGCACTTTAAAACTCTTAAAACAGCACTTAAAACAGCACTTAAAACAGCACTTTAAACCTCTTATGGTTAAACTGCCAAAATCAAGACTCTCTGCTCACCTTCACTCTTTCATTCGTCTTTTCTCCCGCTTCTGGAACAAACTAAAACACTTAAACAAAACAGCACTTAAACACTTCAACAAACAGCACTTAAACTTAAACAAACAGCACTTAAACTTAAACAAAACAGCACTTAAACACTTCAACAAACAGCACTTAAACTTAAACAAACAGCACTTAAACTTAAACAAAACAGCACTTAAACACTTCAACAAACAGCACTTAAACTTAAACAAACAGCACTTAAACTTAAACAAAACAGCACTTAAACACTTCAACAAACAGCACTTAAACTTAAACAAAACAGCACTTAAACACTTCAACAAACAGCACTTAAACTTAAACAAACAGCACTTAAACTTAAACAAAACAGCACTTAAACACTTAAACAAACAGCACTTAAACTTAAACAAACAGCACTTAAACAAACACTGCACTTACACCACACTTAAACAAACACTGCACTTACACCACACTTAAACAAACACTTAAACAATGAACACTTAAAACAAACAAACTTAAAACAAACAAACTTAAACTTAACTTCAACTTAACTTCAACTTAACTTAAACTTAACTTAAACTTAACTTAAAACACTTAAACAATGCACTTCAACAAACAGCACTTAAACAGCAAAACAGCAAACAGCAGCAAAACAGCACAAAACAGCACTTAAAACACTCTCTCAGCACTTAAAACAGCACTTTAAACTTCTTATGGTTAAACTGCCAAAATCAAGACTCTCTGCTCACCTTCACTCTTTCATTCCACTTTTCTCCCGCTTCTGGAACAAACTCCCTCACTCTCTTAAATCCCCCTCCTCCCTCCAGGTCTTTAAAACAGCTGTTCACCACCATCTCTTATCTTCCCCCATCCAAAACCTTGATCTTTTCTACCCCCGCTAATTTCACCCCAAATCCACTTTTTTGAAATACCAACTTCTTTCCTGGAAGTCCTTGGTGTTCTTGTGTTTTATACTTCTCCCACCCCCCCTCCTTCCCACGCCGCCTCCCCCCTAGCCCTCTCCCTCCCACACATCTCCCTGCTCTCAAATGTTGTGTTTATATGCTTCCCCTTCTCTCCCCATCTTGTCTTCCGCTCCCCTTTTTATATACTTTGGTTCTTTGTCTGTTTGATTTGTTTGTGTGATAAATGTTAGCTCTTTCACGAGCCTCGATTATGTATACAAAAAAAACACATGGGTTCGGTGGTGATGGATGCTTCCATCCACATATCTGCTGCACTGCTGCACTGCTGCAATGCTATCTGCTGCAACAGAGAATCCTTTTAACCTCAAAAATCATTAGTGGTTGAATTCAGTGACCTGATATGCATATCGTCTTCAACGTTTAAGTTAATCGGATGAAAGTGCAGCTGCACCACATGTCTGCTGCACTGCTGCACGAACAAACCCACAATCCTGTAGCCATGAATGAGCTTCCTCCACCTCTCACTGGCAGTTTGGCCCACTCTTCTTGTGCAAACTGCTCCATTTCTCCCAGATTTGAAGGGTGCCTTCTCCCAACTGCTGTTTTCAGATCTCCCCACAGGTGTTCAATGGGATTTAGATCTGAACTCATTGCTGGACACTTCAGAACAGTCCAGCATTTTGTCAAGAACCATTCCTGGGTGCTTTTTGAAGTGTGTTTGGGGTCATTGTCCTGCTGCAAGACCCATGACCTTCGACGGAGACCCAGCTTTCTGACACTGGGTTGAACATTGCGCTCCAAAATGCCTTGGTAATCTCCTGATTTCATGATGCCATGCATGCATTCAAGGTACCCAGTGCCAGAGGCAGCACAGCAACTCCAAAACATCACTGAACCTCCTCCATGTTTTGACTGTAGGGAAGGTGTTCTTTTCTTTGAAGGCTTCATTTTGTTTTCTGTAAACATAGAGATGATGTGCTTTACTAAAAAAAAAGCTCTAATTTGGTCTCATCTGTCCACAGGACATTCTCCCAGGATTTTGGCTTGTTCAGGTTTGTTTTGGCAAACTTCAGTCGGACTTTCTCACCAGTGGAGTCCTCCTGGGTCTCCTACCATAGAACCCCTTTTCATTGAGTTGGCGACGGATGGTTTGAGTTGAAACTGTCGTACCTTGTGTCTGAAGGTAAGCTTCAATCTTTTTGGCAGTTGATCAAGGTGCTTTCTCCACTATTCGAACAATCCTTCGCTGCAATCTTCGATCTAGTTTTCTCTTGCGGCCACGTCCAGGGAGATTGGCTACAGTGCCATGGGCCTTAAACTTCCTGATAACATTGCGTATGGTGGACACAGGAACACCAAGGTCTCTGGAGATGGACTTGTAGCCTTGAGATTGTCCATGCTTGGCTATAATCTTGTGTCTGACCCTCTCAGACAATTATCTGGTTTTCTTTCTTTTCTCCAAGCTCTTAAAGTAGAAAAGCGGGAGGGCCGACGTCAACAAAGTGACACAAAACAGCAGAACGACTCTTTTTATCTGTTGAAACTGGTTGAAGAAGTGATTTTTATATTGCAGGCACCTGCAACTCACCACGGGTGAGTTCAATTCCAAAGTAAAGGAGAATCACCTGCTTGAAATCTAATTATTTTTAACAACTTCTAAAAGGTGACAATAATATTGTCCGGGCCATTTTAGGATTTCTGTGTGGAATAAGCTAAGATTTAGTAATTATTTCAGATTTTTTTTTTGTTTCACTGCAAACCAAAGAAATACATTTGTGGAAACCAAAATATTTTTTTTATTTCAACAATTTTCTGGAAGAAATGGTGCATTATTTGAAAAAAGTACAAGGGTGACAATAATTTTAGCCACGACTGTATGAGGGAGGAATTCAGTTTTATGTTTAATGACGCAGCGTTGAGACTGCGCATGCGTGTATTAAACGGTCCTAATGGGTCCAAAAGCAGTGTACGTGTCCCTCTCTCGGTCGCTCCCAGTGTCCGTGTCCCTAACTCTTGGTCTCGGCTCTTTTACTGAAATATCGAAGTGAGGGTGTTTGTTTAGTATTTTACAGTAACCCGTGCGCATGATGAGTGTGTGACAAGGTGTGACACAGTCCGTGTGAGTGACGGTGTAAGAAGAGCCGGGGGGTGTTCAGTGGAAAAGATTGGTGTGCGAGAGAGCGATTGGCGCCCCGTGTGCCGTGTGCGAGTTCGGTGTGTGAAAGGATGTAAAGTGGATTAGATGCGAAGATCGAATGAGTGTAGTGGAGACCGTGATGTGCCTCGTGTGGATGTGTGGTGTGTGAAAGGGCGCAGGATAACCCGCACGCACAAGTGGTGTGAGCCGTGGCGCGGCCCCGACTGTACATGGTCCAAGAGGTTCCTCGTAGCACGAGTAGGCGTGACCCAAGTCGAGGGGCGGGGCGTGGGCAAGTGACGTTGGTGGAGTTTCTGGCAGCACGAGCCACAGCCGTGGCGAACACGGAGGGATTTCCAGTGGTTCCCGGAACGCCAGTATGTGCATTCAGAGGAATTGACGTGCGGCGGATGCGCTGTTGAGCACCATCTCATAAGGGGGATCAGTAATTAGGATGACGAGTACAACACCCATTTGGAGGTGTGGTTGTGTCTCCGTCCCAGTTAGGGGACAAATCTCAGGCCTGCAAAACATCGACGCTTGCTTCATAGAATCGTTTTAGACACAAAATCTCGTTCACGTTTTTTGTTGCAAATCACTATTCCAGTCGTCATCACCACTCATCACACACTTTGCTAACAGTCGTTTCCAGTCGTCATTGCCAATCACACACTTTGCTAACACTCATTTCCAGTCGTCCATTTGTTCAATATTGTACACCACTCTTTTTATTGTACACTACTCTTTCTTGTGCACCACTTCTCTACCTCCAGGCGCTGCATGACATCATCGCTGGACACCGAAGGGGGCCCAGAGATGACACGGGCCGAAAGGGAGTATTCGGTTTTTCACTCCGTTTGTTACTTGCAAAATCGAAGAATTTTGAAGGATATTGGTCGGTTGCATTTGCTATTCTGTCTGTTTTGTCTGTCTGTTTGTTTAGAATTGTGACCTGTAGGTGAGTGACAAACAAACAGACAGACAGAATGAAAAATCACTCATAGAGCGACACTTGGCAAAACAGAACAAAGCAGAATGGCACTCAATAGAGAATCCTTTTAACCTCAAAAATCATTAGTGGTTGAATTCAGTGACCTGATATGCAAATCGTCTTCAACGTTTAAGTTAATCGGATGAAAATTTAGGATTTTGGAAATTCAAAAAAGTGGTTGACCTTTGGCCTATGTTGACTTTTTGGCCTATGCTGATTTCAATAATAGTTGGTGGTTGAATTCAGTTTGCTGATATGTAAATTCTATTCAAATTTCAAGTCAATCGGATGAAAATTGAGGATTTTAGAAATTAAAAAAAAGTGGTTGACCTTTGGCCTATGTTGACCTTTTGGCCTTAGCTGATCTCAAAAATAGTTAGTGGTTGAATTCAGCATGCTGATATGTAAATTCTATTCAAATTTCGAGTCCATCGGATGAAAATTGAGGATTTTAGAAATTTGAAAAAAGTGGTTGACTTTTGGCCTATGTTGACCTTTTGACCCCCAAAGATATATAGGATTTTGTCTTACCACGAACTCTACCATTTGATGAAGTTTCGTGCAGTTTGGTTTAAAATTGTGACCTGTAGGCAAGTATAAGTGAGCGGACACAAGTATAAGTGAAACACACAAACCGGAGTGATCAACATACTTGCAAATATATATTTTTTTGGGCCAATTCAAAACAAACGCAACCGACCAATATATTTGAAAAATCTTCAATTTTGCAAGTAACAAAAAACAGACAAATAAACAAGAAAGACGTCATGCAGAGCACGATACTTACAAAATCCACCCCTCCCCCCAAAAATAAAAATTTCCCATTGATACATCAAAGTGCCCATTTCATTAAGATTTAAATTGACGATCGTAATGAAAGCTCGGGATAATCTAATAAAAACTGATGATCTGTCAGACGAAAATTGATGTTTTTACAAATTTGACCTTTTGACCTCGAAATAGTTTGCTTCCCAATTCAGTGATGGAATATGTAATTGATGTTTAAATCTCAGGTTAATTGGATGAAAAGTAACGATTTTTAAGATGAAAAATTGTGATTTTATAAGTTTGACCTCGAGTTGACCTTGACCTTTTGACCTCAAATGGTTGCTTTCCCAATTTATTGATTCAATATGCAAATGCTGTTCAATTTCCAAGTCAATCAGATGAAAATGACAATTTGAGAAATATGACCTCAAGATGATTGACCTCAAAATCCATAGGATTCTTCCTTATGATAAACTCTACCATCTGGTGAAGTTTCATGAAGATCGGTTTTTAAATTGACCTGTAGGTGATTGACAGACACAGAATAACGTACAACAAACAAACAACAACATGCATTTTAAGGCCATTTTCCCTGCTAGAGCGGGGGTTAGCCTTGCGGTCCCCATGACAATCTTCTCCATTTTGCCCTATTTTCTGCATCTCCCCTTGTTAATCCCCTTGCCCGCATTTCTTCTTCCACCGTCTTTAGCCAAGTCTTTCTCGGTCTTCCCCGTCCTCTACTTCCTTCTACATTCATTTCCATCACTCTTCTCAACCAGTCACTTTCATCCTTCCTCAACACATGACCAAACCATCTCAACCTGTTCCTCTTCACAGCATCAATCACAGGCTCTATTCCCATCATCTTTCGCAATTCATCATTTGTCTTCCTCTCTCTCAACGATACTCCGCACATCCACCGAACCATTCGCATTTCCACCCTTTCCAACCTTCGTTGCTGCTCTACATTCATGACACATGTCTCGCTCCCATAAATCATAACACTTCTCACACATGCAGCAAACACCTTTCCCTTCAGCTTCAACGACACTCCCCTCCTCATCAGCACGCCACTAAGTTCCCGAAACTTCATCCATGCACATCTCACTCTAGCAACCGTTGCCGTGTCTGATCCACCTTCTCTATTCATCATGTCTCCAAGGTAGCAAAATGTTTTCACACCTTCCAGCTTCATGCCGTCTCCAAGATCCAACTCAACATTTCCTACATCTGCAGCTCCCTCTGTGCACACCTTACACTTGAATGTAGCTGCCACACTGGTTAATGACCCTCTCAGACCACTACATTTTTGATGAACCCACTCAGCGCACATTGTACATTGAATGGAGTTCACTCCGACACCCTTCCTGCACACAGCACACGGCCTCTTCCCAGTTCTTTCCACCTCACCACATGCTTTACCACTTGCCATCACCTTCGTCTTTCCTATATTCACCTTCAGACCTTTTGTCTCCATACATTCCTTCCACTTGTTCATCTTTTCCTTCAGTCCATCCATACTTTCCGCAATCAACACCAGATCATCTGCATACAACAACTCCCACGGTAAACCCTCCTTTACGTTCTGAGCCAGCACCTCCATCACAGCTACAAATAGTAGTGGACTTAGTACCGACCCCTGATGCACTCCCACCTTCACCTCAAACTCACCACTATTCCCGTGCTTCGTCCTTGCAGCTGTGCGCTCTCTTTTGTACATTGCCATCACTACTCTGATCAACCATTCCTCCACTTCTAACTTCCTCAATACCCATGTCAATACTTCGCGTGGAACCCTATCGAATGCTTTGTCCAGATCAACAAACCCAAGAATCAACTTCTTCCTCTTCTCCATGTACTTCTCCTGCAACTGCCTCACAATAAAGAGCACGTCTGTCATGCCTCTTCCTGGCATAAATCCAAACTGCATTTCGTCGATCTTCACCTTCTTCCTTATCCTCCTCTCCCACACCCTTTGCAATACCTTCATTCCATGCTCCAATAACTTTATCGCTCGGTACGAGCCACACTCCAGAGCGTCACCTTTCCCCTTGTATCGAGGGACGAGGGTACTCAGTTCCCAATCCACTGGAATGCGGCCTTCTTTCACCACCAGATTACAGATCTCTGTCATTCTCTTCACACCCCAACTTCCTGCTGCCTTCAACATATCTCCCACAACTCCCGTCGGCCCTCCCGCTTTTCTACTCTTCATTGCTTTTATCGCTTCCTCAACTTCCTTCTCAGTTATCTTCTCTGCCGGTCCTAAAACTGGGTTACTCTCTATGTTGCCATCCCATTCATTCTCTGTATTCAACAGCATTTCCATATATCTTTTCCATCTTCCTTTAATTCCATCTGGGTCGACAACGATTTGTCCCACTTCATCCTTCAAGCAACTCACCCCCATCACATCACACTTCTCTTTCGCTATCTGCTTTGCAATCCTGAATACCGCTTTCTGACCCTCTTCCGAATCCAAGCGTTCTCCGAACATTTTCCTACATGCCTCCTGCGCCTTTGCTACCTCTTTCTTTGCAGCCTTCTTGGCTGCCTTATAACTTTCATGCTTTGCCTTTTCTGCCCCCATACCCTTCGCCTTCTGCCACTCCTTGAACTTCTTCCTCTTCTCGTCAATCCTCTTTCCAACTTCATCATCCCACCACCATGTTTCGGAGTGCCTCGGTGGTCCTTTTGTCCATCCACATACCTCACCAACGGCTCCCAACAGACTAGCTTTCATTGACATCCAACCACTTTCAAGCTCAACCACATCATCCTCTACCCTACTCAGCCTCTGTTTTAATGCCTCCCTCACTGTCACCACGTACAAGACGAACTAATATACTGTACTTGAAAAATCTTTGATTTTGGAAGTAACAAACAGGCGCGCGCACACGCACACACAGACGCACGCACGCACACACACACACACACACACACACACACACACACACACACACACACACACACACACACACAGACACACACACAGACAGACAGACACAGACAAACAGACACGCGCATGCACACACATACATACACACATACATACACACACACACACAGACAGACAAACAGACAGACACACACAAACAGACAGACACACACACAAACAGACACACACACAAACACACACACACAGAGAGACAAACAGACACACACACACACACAAACAGGCACACACACACACACAGAAACACACACACACACCCACCATGTCTGACCACACACACACACACAGAAACACACACACACACACACACACACACAGACAAACACACACATCGACACATACACACACACAGACAAACACACACACACACACACAGACAAAGACACACACACACACACAGACACACACTAACATACCAAGTGTAATATCCTGTGGTGTGCTGATGGTAATTAGTGAGTTTGGTGTAAACGATCCAAACATAAGACACGTGGAGAGTTCAGACTCTCGTCGCCCCATCCTCGGCCATGATGTCCCCCAAGAGCCGCGGCTGGAGCGCGGGAGATTATGGAGCGTCCCGGTGGCGCTGCTCTATTCATCAAGCCATTATGGGAAGGATCAAGGCGTCAAGGAGTGAAAGGTAAAATTAATCATCGCGCTTATCCCATCAAGGCAGCTCACCGCGCCCAGCCGAGCCGCCTTGTGCTTTACAACCTCTCCATTTACCTTATGATTCTGGATTGCTTCACTATTGCCTCTTCCTTGTCATGCTGTATTGCACACCAATAAGTAAAAGTGTGTGGACAACCCTCCCATCCACTTTTTGAATAATCCTCTCCAAGAAGTTCTGCCGCTCAAGCTTTTGGGTCTCACTATCTGCCATGATCTTTCCTGGGAAAACCACATTTCAAATCTGGCCTCCAAAGCCAGTCGCCGACTGGGCATCCTCCGTCGTGCGAAGTCCTTCCTTGGCACACCTGAGCTCCCCAGCACATACAAGGCTTTCATCCGCAGCTCTATGGAATACTGCTCTCCCCTCTGGGCTGGTGCTCCTGTCTCACACCTAGCTCGTCTTCACGCTGTTGAAACCAAAGCGTTCAGAATCATTGGAATCTCCCGCGATGAAGCTAACTCCAAGGGCCTCTCACTCACTCACCGCAGGCAGGTTGGTGGTCTTTCTGTCTTCTACCGACTCCTCTCCAGCCTTGCTCCCCCAGCTCTGTCTGTGATCTGTCCCCCAAATATTCCTGCAGGTAGCACAAGATCTGCCTGCAACCCTCTTATGGTTAAATTGCCAAGATCAAGACTCTCTGCTCACCTTCACTCCTTCATTCCTCTTTTCTTCCGCCTCTGGAACAAACTCCCCCACTCCTTTCAATCCCACTCCTCCCTCCAGGTCTTTAAAACAGTTGTTCACCACCATCTCTTATCTTCCCCCATCCAAAACCTTGATCTTTTCTTCCCCTGCTAATTTCACCCCAATTCCACTTTTTTGAAATACCAACTTCTGTCCTGGAAGTCCTTGGTGTCCTTGTGTTTTATACTTCTCCCCCCCCCCCCCCTACCCACGCCTCCTCCCCCCAAGCCCTCTCCCTCCCACACATCTCCCTGCTCTCAAATGTTGTTTGTGTGCTTCCCCTTCTCTCCCAATCTTGTCTACCGCTACCCTTATTATATGTTTTGTGTGTCTGTTTGATTTTTTGGTGATAAATGTTAGCTCTTTCACGAGCCTCGATCCTGTATCCCCCCCCCCCCCCCCAAAAAAAGATGTTCATCACATAAGGTTCGTTTTTCTATCCAAGATGGCTGCCAAACCACGTGATATACGACGCCATCATTTTCAAAGTATATGCAGCAATGGTGATCGATGGCATTTGTAAAATTTTGCATCGATAGGGTAAGCGGTTTCAAATATAATTAATATTTTTTCCTTCAATCCAATATGGCTGCCACACCATGTGACCAATGACATTTTCATGATCAACTCTGATCGCCATGCCTAGTCGATGACACGCATAAAGTTTCGAGTCGATCGCTTCGGTGGTTTGGGAGATGTTTTTGGAGGTGTTAGGTGAAATCCAATATGGCTGCCACACCATGTGACCTACGTCATAAATGTCATATTTCGATACAAATTGGTAACAGATAAGGCATTCGATTCAAGCAATTTAATATAACTCATCCTATTTTTAGGATAAGGCATTCGATTAAAACATTTATGGCTGGTATACCACTTCACCGATGTCATTATCATGCTTATGCTCCCCATTGGGAGTACTTGGCAATGTGCAAAGTTTCAAATTTTTCCATTCAGTGGTTTCCGAGAAATATTTTTTAAATTATTTACGTTTAATCCAAGATGTCTGCCATATCACGTGATCTATGACATCACAATTATCAAAAACAACATTCTACATGGGTGTCCCTCATACTCTGAAAGTTTCGTCTCAATCGGACATGTGGTTGCTGAGAAAAACGAGGCTTCGCCCGTACGGACGAACATGACCATAAACGAACTACAGCTGGAGGCTGCACAGGGCTCAGTGACGTCATGAAAAGATCCCTCGGAACAAAACTATGAGAACAACAAAACTTCACAACCTCGTTCATGAATCGCAATCCTTCACCAAACATGGGGGTGGATACTTCGAGTCCTGGGAGTACTTCGTTCCACCTTGTGAAACCCAAATTATGGAGATAACAACCAATGACACACTCACACGCTCACACCAACACACTCACATACTCAAACACACACGCTTACACCAACACACACACTCACTCACACCAACACACACACACACACACACACACACACACACACACACACACACACACACACACACACACTCACACCAACACACACTCACACCCACACTCATACCAACACTCACACTCACACCAACACCCTCACACACTCAAACACACACGCTTACACCAACACACACTCTTACACCAACACACCCATGCTCACACCAACACACACACACCAACACACATGCTCACACTCACTCCAGCACACACACTCACTCCAACACACATGCACACACTCACTCCAACACACATGCTCACACTCACTCCAATACACACACTCACTCCAACACACATGCACACACTCACTCCAACACACACACTCACTCCAACACACATGCTCACACTCACTCCAACACACACACTCACTCCAACACACATCCTCACACTCACTCCAACATACACACTCACTCCAACACACATGCTCACACTCACTCCAACACACACACTCACTCCAACACACACACTCACTCCAACACACATGCACACACTCACTCCAACACACACACTCACTCCAACACACACACTCACTCCAACACACATGCACACACTCACTCCAACGCACATGCTCACACTCACTCCAACACACACACTCACTCCAACACACATGCACACACTCACTCCAACACACACACTCACTCCAACACACACACTCACTCCAACACACACACTCACTCCAACACACACACTCACTCCAACACACATGCACACACTCACTCCAACACACATGCTCACACTCACTCCAACACACACACTCACTCCAACACACATGCTCACACTCACTCCAACACACACACTCACTCCAACACACATGCACACACTCACTCCAACACACATGCTCACACTCACTCCAACACACACACTCACTCCAACACACATGCACACACTCACTCCAACACACATGCACACACTCACTCCAACACACATGCACACACTCACTCCAACACACATGCACACACTCACTCCAACACACATGCACACACTCACTCCAACACACATGCACACACTCACTCCAACACACACACACTCAGAGCTTCAACAATGGATCAAATGAACATCTGGATCGCTGATTGAACGTGAGACGGTGACATTCTGATCTTTCTCTCTTCGTTCGTTTAAATCTTTCTTTCCGTTCGAGGGTAAAACGACCGAAACGTCAATTTTAACTTATTTCCCAAAGGTGTTCGCAGATGTTAACGTCCTATTCTGTCCACCTGCTCACCTGCGGACATCGCTTCGAGCCTTGGCCAAGTTGCAATGGATGTGCTCTTCTTCATTGTGATGAGTTCCATGCACACCCACGTGGTACACGTAAAGAGTCAGTCACACCAAACCACGTGGTACACTCTGCCCACGTGGAACACTCTGCCGACGTGGTACACTCTGCCCACGTGGTACACTCTGCCCACGTGGTACACTCTGCCAACGTGGAACACTCTGCCGACGTGGTACACGCTGCCCACGTGGTACACGCTGCCCACGTGGAATACTCTGCCCACGTGGAACACTCTGCCCACGTGGAACACTGCCCACGTGGTACACTCTGCCGACGTGGTACACTCTGCCGACGTGGTACACTCTGCCCACGTGGTACACTCTGCCGACGTGGAACACTCTGCCGACGTGGTACACGCTGCCCACGTGGTACACTCTGCCGACGTGGAACACTCTGCCCACGTGGAACACTGCCCACGGGGTACACTCTGCCGACGTGGAACACTCTGCCGACGTGGAACACTCTGCCGACGTGGTACACTCTGCCCACGTGGTACACGCTGCCCACGTGGAACACTCTGCCCACGTGGTACACTCTGCCGACGTGGTACACTCTGCCCACGTGGTACACTCTGCCCACGTGGTACACTCTGCCCACGTGGAACACTCTGCCCACGTGGAACACTCTGCCCACGTGGTACACTCTGCCGACGTGGTACACTCTGCCGACGTGGTACACTCTGCCCACGTGGTACACTCTGCCCACGTGGTACACTCTGCCGACGTGGTACACTCTGCCCACGTGGAACACTCTGCCGACGTGGAACACTCTGCCGACGTGGTACACGCTGCCCACGTGGTACACGCTGCCCACGTGGTACACGCTGCCCACGTGGAATACTCTGCCCACGTGGAACACTCTGCCGACGTGGAACACTCTGCCCACGTGGTACACGCTGCCCACGTGGTACACTCTGCCCACGTGGTACACTCTGCCCACGTGGTACACGCTGCCCACGTGGTACACGCTGCCCACGTGGAACACTCTGCCCACGTGGTACACTCTGCCCACGTGTAATTATTATGTTCGAGTTTTGCTCTGAGGAAGATTGATTCATTTTGAGTGTGCGATGTGCGGCGACTTGAATGAAGGAGCACCTGAGCACCTGTCTATCAAGATGGTATCGAGGGTTATTATATGATAGTTGGGACCACCTAGTGAGGGAAGGCTAATTGAGTCCGTTCAATCAGCCCGCACTCGCTGTTACACGAATTAGCCGCCATTATAACGAGGCGGTGGCAGCTGTGAAAACAGAGGGGCCGCGGGGTGGAGAAGCTGAGGAGCTCGGAACGTGATATCCGCCTTTTGGGAGCTTCCTGCTGCTCGTACTTCGTACATCGCGGGGACACGGGCCCGCCATTTCTTACTTCGTACATCGCGGGGACACGGGCCCGCCATTTTCTTCTTTTAAACTTGACCACGTGCTGACTTCGACCTTAATTTGATGTGGTGGAGTCGGGTGAGGAGTGCAGTGGAGTCGGGTGAGGAGTGTAGTGGAGTCGGGTGAGGAGTGTAGTGGAGTCGGGTGAGGAGTGTAGTGGAGTCGGGTGAGGAGTGTAGTGGAGTCGGGTGAGGAGTGTAGTGGAGTCGGGTGAGGAGTGTAGTGGAGTCAGGTGAGGAGTGTAGTGGAGTCAGGTGAGGAGTGTAGTGGAGTCAGGTGAGGAGTGTAGTGGAGTCAGGTGAGGAGTGTCGTGGAGTTGGGTGGGAGGGTGAGGAGGTGAGGTGAGGAGTGTAGTGCAGTCGGGTGGGAGGGTGAGTGTAGTGTAGTGTAGTGGGGTTGGGTGGGAGGGTGAGGAGTGTGGTGGTTGGGTAGGACGGAGGGTGAGGAGTGTAGTGCAGTCTAGTGGAGTCGGGTAGGAGGGTGAGGAGTGTAGTGGGGTCGGGTGAGGGTGAGGACTGTCGGGTGAGGAGTGTAGTGTGGAGTCGGGTGAGGGGTGTATTGTATTGTAGTGGAGTCGGGCGGTCGGGCGAGTTCAGTGTAGTGGAGTCGGGTGGTCGGGTGAGGAGTGTAGTGGATTGTAGTGTAGTCGGGTGGGAGGGTGAGTGAGTGAGGAGTATGGAGTGGGGTCAAGTGTGAGGGTGTGTGGAGTGGGGTCGTGTGGGAGGGCGAGTGGAGTGGGGTCGTGTGGGAGGGCGAGTGGAGTGGGGTCGTGTGGGAGGGCGAGTGGAGTGGGAGGGTGAGGAGTGAGGAGTGGGGTCAGGTGGGAGGTGATAGTAAACATGTAACTATCTGTTTTAATATATTGTTGCGGATCTCCAACGTCGGCCTTCGCCTTATCAAGGGGGGATTAATCCACTTGTCCTTTTACTGGCCGACGCGATCCCGGGGCTATCACGTTCCTTCCGGTCGGTGTTAAATAGGGTTGTTGGTCGAATTAGTCCTATTACCTAAGTACTAACACCGGCCGTGAAGCAAGGAAATAACCCCACCGGAACCACGGCGTTAGTGGACACGCCGAGCGAAGCGAGCCGCGATTCGGGCCGTTATCAGGAACTAACCCGATTGGAGCGGTTATGATCGTGCCACGCTTACCCAATGGAGAAATCACTAAGATGGTCGAATCAGGAAAGACAGGAAGAACAGATTGGTTTATTAACTATTTACACAGGAAGAAGAGGAAGAGAAACAGCAATGTACAATGAAGAGGAAGAAGCAGATACACAGGGCAGCCTTATACAGTCTTATACTTATCCCTGGACACCGGCCCGTTCACACTCAGACTCACTCACACGGGGTTTGTAGATGGTCGGGTGGAGGGTCCAAAGATGGCATCCACAGCTCGTCCGGTCCCCGACTCGTACTGTGCAGGCGATGGAAGATGGCATACAGCTCTCCGCGTGGCGCAGGCGCGAGGCGGACAATTATATATCGGGGGATCGGTAAGTGGCGATTATATTGCGTACGCAATAGGTGTACCGGCGCCTTTATACGCGCTCCCGGTATCGCTATGTACAATGCGCCGCTCCCTCAATGATGTTACCAAAGCGCCTTCCACCAACGTCGTCCTGCCCGAATGCCAAGGCTTGGGTTCCCTCACAAGTCCTTCACAACGCTGCAGTCCTTCGCCAGCCCTTTGTAAAGCGCAATCAATCCTTTCAAAATGCTTGCCACAGCGCGTCTCTCCTCAAACTCATTCAGCAGAGGGCCCCGGCTCATAACTCGCAAGGGAACTCACGTCTCATAACTCGCAACTGACGAGCGCCTCTCCCTTCTCATAACTGAGGTGGGGGCCTCGCGTGAAGGGTTTTATTGCCACGCCCAGCGAACCCTCTGGAATGTCCAGCCACACCCTGTCAGGCGTTGTCGCCTCAGTCCTGATTGGCTGTTGAGGTCTTACCGGCTCCGCCTTGTTGGCTGCTTGACGTGGCCACACCCCCACCCTTGCGCTCCGCCCCCTTGTCCAGGCCTTACCTCGTGGCATTTGGCTGGTTTGAGTGAGCAACTGGCAGCTAACGCTGCCGGCCCAACGCATAACAAACTGTGAGGGGCCATGGGGTGCAGACTGGATAGCGCTCAATGGAGTCAGTTGGAAGGAGGGATGCAAAATGGACGGGGCCTACTCTTATTTGTTTTACGCAACGCAGATGCAACTTTTGGAAATGGCCTTATCCTAAACACATACTATGAAATAACTAACGTTCTAAGGTGACCGATGTGTTGCTTGTGGCCTAACTATGGGGTGCAATCTTTAACCTTTAATGATGTTACCTGTGTGGGTTCTCAAAACTGCAACATTGCACCCCTCCTTTCGCCAGGCTCGCCCCTGAGCCGAACCACAAACCAGTGAGGACGGCCGGCTTCGAGCAAGGGTGAGGACTACCTTTTAAATTAGTGTGACACTTAGGTGTGGTTACCCTCTACATTTAACCTAACACCCTGGGTGCGACAGTTTTAAACACTAGATATGTCCCACCTGCTGTGTTGTGTACTATCTAACTGACTCACGTCCACAATTAACCGAATTACGGAATTAGTCGCAAACAACACATAAAGCCGGTGGGGAGCATGTGATTTACAAGACTACTAATTATTTACAAAATTACAACCCAGGACCTGTCTTTTGTGGGAACTCGAAAAAGAAATTTTGAGAAGGGGAAACACCGAATGCAATGCACTGCACCAATACACCATACACCCGCATGCACCAAAAAAAAAAAAAATGCACAAAAAGCACCATCACCAAAAATGCACAAAAACATTTCAAATTAATCAGTGCTGATGTCTTGTGCATGGCTGCTGGGCCGATGGATCTTCTTGGTTCGTGTTCTTCGGTGTGCCATCGTTAAACTTAATGTCTTCTTTCCCGGACACACCAAAGATAAAATCAATAAAAAGTGCACAAACCGTGTCCACTTTTTATTTTGGCCAGTAGGGCCAGCTTAGGTGGTCCGACTGCATGGCATGTGCGCCACTTAAGAACAGTGGTCCGCAAGTAAGATGCTGCTGGCAGCAATGGTCTGCTCCAGCAAAGGTGCCAGGCCACAGAACGTGTGGTCCATATGGTGTACCGGTGCAGGCAACAGGCAGCAGGGTGCAGTGCAAGAGTGCAGCCGCACAGCTCAGGGCACCTGCACACTCCCCTCAACAAAAGACCATGGGTCCATGAGTGGGGAGGAAGACAAAGCAGAGGTTAGCGGGGGCAAGGGCGCAAGGGTACACGTCATACAAGGCAATGCGACATGAGGGGCGCGGGAGAGCGAGCGGAGAAAGCTCGTTCCTAGCCGTTCGTCATCCCCCATGTCAGTCTACACGACCCTTGCCCTTCCCCGTATTTACACAATTTACAAATTCCGTCTCTACCATCTTGTCTCCCATATCTCCCCCTAAACCAAATTCGTCTGCCAATCCCTCCCAAGAAGGAAGGGATGGAATCACACACAATGTCTCACCCACGTCATGATGCGTCTTTCATTCTAAATAAAATTCTTTCACTCTAAGTCCTTAACAATTATCCTAGCCCGCCTTCGGCGAGCTTTCACTGTCAAACCCCATAAACTACTGCTCCTCTGCCCCAAATGTGAGGGATGGTTGTGTGGGATGGTAGAGCTACCATCCCTCTACATCGGATACCATTTGCCATCACCATTACTACTAGTCCACTACTCTCGAGCCTCTCGTGCGGTAATACATTTCCACAGCTCGGCTTCGGAAAGCCGAGCAATGCATACTGGTGGTCTGTCTCCTGTTGGTTGGGTCCGTCCGGCATTTTCGACTCTGGGGAGGAGGCATACTCAGACCGAGGTTCCAGGCGCCATCCCTGTGCAGAGCCTTCTGGTCTCTGGCCCGATGACCCAGCCTCCCCCGGTCGGAACACCACGCCCGCCAGGGGGTGAAGGTCCGACCTGGCCTTTCTCCCCCGGAATCGTGCCGATCGCCTTGCCCGCGAAGGCGCGGCACCGACCATACAGGGCGGGGTCCGGCCCGAATCGTGCACGGCGCTCCTTGCAAGAGTGCCGCGGCAACGATCCCCGCCGGCTCCCTCAGCACACAAAGTGCACCATGCCCCGAGAGCTCGAGTCGGCTACCCACCGGCCTAAACGCTGCCCCGGTCTGCGTCGATGCTCAGATCGCATTCTCACATCCACACGCGACCCGTTTCTCACTCGCACATCGAGGCATCTCCATACACTCCGTTATTGCACTTTCTCTTGCACACCACCCAGGCGCACTCATTCTACTCACACACTCCATCACACACCCTCGCGCACATCCTGGCACACTCATTCCACTCGCGCACTCCGTTACATCCTCTGTAACAATCATGGGTGTGCAATCCTGCATACACCCACTCTGCGCACACCTACCCACAGGTGTGCAATCTCCTGCTGCACACCCAATCGCACGCTCTGGTGTGCATCCCCACACACTCGCTCCAACACACTCTGGTGTGCATCCTCGCACACTCTCCACAACCAACTCACACTCTGTGTCGCACTCACTCTCACTTCCACACTCTGTATCACACTCACGCTCCGGCGCCGTTCGCACACGCGCACCATTCTCTTTCGTACACCTCACCACGGACCTTCCACAAGCGCCCGGGTGACGTCGGGATCCCAAGCGCGCGAAAAATCCTTTCGCGCAAACACTTTCGCACCAAAACTTTTCGCGCCATATACAGCCCTGCTTACCTTCGGGATCCTTTTCTCCTCATGCAGCTGCAAACTTCCATTGGGCTTAGCAAGTACGGAATCATGATGCGAACACGGACTTTGCACAAATTCCATCTTTTCCTCCGACGATACATTTACTCTTTCTCCCGTCTCTTCAACCCCAATTTCCACTATAATTATTTCATTTTCTTTTTCCTCGACGACCGCCGGCGCTAATAAAATTTTCTATTCTACTTCGGCGGTCGTCGGCTTTTCCATACCCCGTGTCGCGATTTCTACCCCGGTCCACCCGGCTGTGCTTTGCTCCCCCTCGCTTAACCCACACTTCTCACATCACGTTACCTCGTCGCGTACTAATGTGCCTTTCCCGCTCGACCTGCAGTCTATGTCCTTCCCCACTTTTTTTTATGTCCTTCCTTGACTCTGCCATCATTTTTTCCACTTAACACCTGGATTCTATTATGGCGTCCATTTGATTAGCCAATTGATCCCCCATTTTATAAATGTTCCTCCTCTCTTCTTTCCTGTCCCTTATTGACTCTGCCATGTACGCCAGGCATTGTGTCATGAACTGCTGCAGGTCAAAACTCGTTGGTACAGCGGGCTCGGCTACCACGGCCATGTGCGAGGCCCGCCATTTTGTTCTTCTGCCACCCCTACTGCTGCACCCTCATCAGTGTCCTCTTCCATTTCTCCCAATTGTCCCAATTCTTCCCGGGGGTCCTGGGTTATTTCTAACTCCTCCTCATCTACCCCCCACTGGCATCCGACCGCCTTGGTTATCCATGGCACGATTCAATTTGGATGTTAGTACAATTTCGGCCGCTCGTAATTTTGAGTGCATTAGGCGCACTTCGGGTCAAAATCCCACTTCCCTGACACCAACTGTTGCGGCCAATATGCAAAATTGGTGTCCAAAATTTGGTCTAAAAAACTTAGTCCCAGGTTCCAAATCCCAATCCTGACTACCAATTGTTGCGGATCTCCAACATCGGCCTTCCCCTTATCAAGGGGGGATTAATCCCCTTGTCCTTTTACTGGCCGACGCGATCCCGGGGCTATCACATTCCTTCCGGTCAGTGTTAAATAGGGTTGTTGTCGAATTAGTCCTATTACCTAAGTACTAACACCGGCCGTGAAGCAAGGAAATAACCCCACCCAAACCACGGCGTTAGTGGACACGCCGAGCGAAGCGAACCGCGATTCGGGCCGTTATCAGGAACTAACCCGATTGGAGCGGTTATGGTCGTGCCACGCTTACCCAATGGAGAAATCACTAAGACGGTCGAATCAGGAAAGACAGGAAGAACAGATTGGTTTATTAACTATTTACACAGGAAGAAGAAGAAGAGGAAGAGAAAGAGCAATGTACAATGAAGAGGAAGAAGCAGATACACAGGGCAGCCTTATACAGTCTTATACTTATCCCTGGACAGGGGCCCATTCACACTCAGACTCACTCTCAGACTCACGCACACGGGGTTTGTAGATGGGTTGAGGGTCCAAAGATGGCGTCCACAGCTCGTCCCGTCCCCGACTCATACTGTGCAGGCGATGGAAGATGGCAGGCAGCTCTCCGCGTGGCGTAGGCGTGAGGCGGACAATTATATATCGGGGGATCGGTAAGTGGCGATTATATTGCGTACGCAATAGGTGTACCGGCGCTTTTATATGCGCTCCCGGTATCGCTATGTACAATGCGCCGCTCCCCCAATGATGTTACCAAAGCGCCTTCCACCTACGTCCTTCTGCCCGAATGCCAAGGCTTGGCTTCCCTCAAGTCCTTCACAATGCTGCAGTCCTTCGCCAGCCCTTTGTAAAGCGCAATCAATCCTTTAAAAATGCTTGCCACAGCGCGTCTCTCCTCAAACTCATTCAGCAGAGGACCCCAGCTCATAACTCACAAGCGAACTCACGTCTCATAACTCGCAACTGACGAGCGCCTCTCCCTTCTCATAACTGAGGTGGGGGCCTTGCGCGAAGGGTTTTATTGCCATGCCCAGCGAACCCTCTGGAATGTCCAGCCACACCCTGTCAGGCGATGTCGCCTCAGTCCTGATTGGCTGTTGAGGTCTTACCGGCTCCGCCTTGATGGCTGCTTGACGTGGCCACACCCCCACCCTTGCGCTCCGCCCCCTTGTCCATGCCTTACCTCGTGGCTTTTGGCTGTTTTGAGCGAGCAACTGGCAGCTAATGCTGCCGGCCCAACGCATAACAAACTGTGAGGGGCCATGGGGTGCAGACTGGATAGCGATCAATGGAGTCGTTTGGAGGGAGGGCTGCAAAATGGACGGGGCCTACTCTTATTTGTTTTACGCAACGCAGATGCAACTATTGGAAATGGCCTTATCCGAAACACATACTATGAAATAACTAACGTTCTAAGGTGACCTACGTGTTTCTTGTGGCCTAACTATAGGGTGCAACCTTTAACCATTAATGATGTTACCTGTGTGGGTACTCAAAACCGCAACAATATTAATATGTTCATTGCTGTATTAGTAAACATCTAACTATCTGTTTTAATATATTGTTGCGGATCTCCCGATGCCCATCCATGTTACAAAGGGGGGATTAAACCCCTTTTTCTCCTTGGGTCTTCGTGTCCACGAGGCCGAATCGCCACTTCCGCAGCAAGCGTGAAAAAGGGTATCGGGTCGACGCCGCACGTACCTTTGACCCACGCTGCCACGAAAACGGGGACCGGACCTTGCACAACCCACGCTAATCGAGTACGCCCGAGCGGTGTGTGTATCATGTGACTCATGCCGTTACTTTTATGGAACCCGATTTGAGCGGTTTTATTCATACTATGCTAGGCAAATGGATGGAAGGGACAGGAACGGTCAAATAAGAGGAAGAACACAATTTATTATAATATACAAGGATCAGGAAACACAGAGCAGGCACTTAAGCAATGTTAACTTAAAGCCCAGACACAGGGCCCTGTCACTCACGTGGGGAAAAAGGAGGAAGGAAATGTTCGCGTTCCCAAACGCGTCCTGGCGTCGTCCACTCCGGACAGCTCGCACGGCGTGGCCCTCTTGTGGTCACGGCACTTGCAGGGAGCGCAGGCAAGGAGGTCGTGCATTGGTGGCCCGGTATGGGTCATCTTCACAAGCGCGATTCAATACAGGCAGCAGAGCGCAGGTTACAGGGCACGGGGAAAGTTCGTGTACAACGAGGCTATATCAAGCAATGCAGGTCAAACACTCCAACTCGTTCTCTGGCTCTTCCTGGCTCTGACTGACGATCTCACAGGGGCTCCGACTGATTCTCGACTCATGGCCTGGGTGACTGACTCAGGCGGGGGGCTCGGAGCAGGGTTTTATGGCTCCGCCTCACCCTTACCTGAATGTTCCATGCTCCGCCTCCCGTTGCCGTGGTTAGCCATTTCCCTCGAGCTCTGAATGGCGGCTCGTTGCTTACCGGCCACTCCCTCCTGCAGCTCCTCCCTTCAGCCTTGCCAGACTTGTTCAGGCCGAGCATGTGGCATTCCAGCGCAAAAGAACACCTAAGCTCACTGGCTTACTCAACGCAAAACTAACACAGGAAAGGAGACTACCTTACATTTCCTAAGAAATAACTATACTACAGCGAGGCTACATGTTGTGGTGCAACTAACTAAGAGGGGGAATTAACCTTTATTCCAAAACCACAACAACCTACGAGGGGGGGTCACCCTTTATTCTCATAACCGCAACAATATTAATTTGTTCAGTGCTGTAATAGTAAACATCTAACTATCTGTTTTAATCTATTAATATGTTCAGTGCTGTATTAGTAAACATCTAACTATCTGTTTTAATCTATTAATATGTTCAGTGCTGTATTAGAAAACATCTAACTATTTGTTTTAATCTATTAATATGTTCAGTGCTGTATTAGTAAACATCTAACTATCTGTTTTAATCTATTAATATGTTCAGTGCTGTATTAGTAAACATCTAACTATCTGTTTTAATCTATTAATATGTTCAGTGCTGTATTAGTAAACATCTAACTATCTGTTTTAATCTATTAATATGTTCAGTGCTGTATTAGTAAACATCTAACTATCTGTTTTAATCTATTAATATGTTCAGTGCTGTATTAGAAAACATCTAGCTATCTGTTTTAATCTATTAATATGTTCAGTGCTGTATTAGTAAACATCTAACTATTTGTTTTAATCTATTAATATGTTCAGTGCTGTATTAGTAAACATCTAACTATTTGTTTTAATCTATTAATATGTTTAGTGCTGTATTAGTAAACATCTAACTATCTGTTTTAATCTATTAATATGTTCAGTGCTGTATTAGTAAACATCTAACTATCTGTTTTAATCTATTAATATGTTCAGTGCTGTATTAGTAAACATCTAACTATCTGTTTTAATCTATTAATATGTTCAGTGCTGTATTAGTAAACATCTAACTATCTGTTTTAATCTATTAATATGTTCAGTGCTGTATTAGAAAACATCTAGCTATCTGTTTTAATCTATTAATATGTTCAGTGCTGTATTAGTAAACATCTAACTATCTGTTTTAATCTATTAATATGTTCAGTGCTGTATTAGAAAACATCTAACTATTTGTTTTAATCTATTAATATGTTCAGTGCTGTATTAGTAAACATCTAACTATCTGTTTTAATCTATTAATATGTTCAGTGCTGTATTAGAAAACATCTAACTATCTGTTTTAATCTATTAATATGTTCAGTGCTGTATTAGTAAACATCTAACTATCTGTTTTAATATATTAATATTGTTGTGGATCTCCCGAAGCCCGTTCCCCTTACAAAGGAGGGGTTAAACCCCTTTTTCCCCCTGGGTCTTTGGGTCCGCGAGGTCGAATCGCCACTTCCGGGCAAACGTGAAAAAGGGTATCGGGACAAATTTGCACGTACCTTTAAACCACGCTGCCACGGAAGTGGGGATCGAACCTCGCACAAGCCACGCTTAATCGAGTACGCCGGAGCGGTATGCGTATCACGTGACTCGTGCTGTTACTTTTATTGGAACCCGATTCGAGCGGTTTTATTCGTACCATGCGAAGCCAATTGATGGAAGGGACAGGAACGGTCAAATCAGAGGAAGAACACGATTTATTTGCACTCTACAATGATTCAGAATGAAGGAAAGGGGACACAGAGCAGAAGCTTAATCAATCTTAAATTATCCCCAGACACAGGGCCCACTCACTCACATGGGGAAAAGAAGAAAAAAATGTTCGCGTGCCAAGCCCGCTTTGCCGTCGGTCACTCCGGGGACAGATCGCCCGGCGCGGCTCCCGGATGTTCACGGCACGTATGCAGGCAAAGGCAAGCAGGAGGAAATCGCGCGTCTGTGGCCTGGCGTGGGTCGTCCTCTCGAGCGTGCAATTAATACAGCGCAGAGCGCAGGGCACGTGGAAAGTTCGTGTACAATAGGCAATTAAATTCGCTCGTTCTGCAGCTCCACTTGCGTTCTCAAGCTGAACCCAACTCACTCTCACGGGGAACTGTAACTCGTCTCACCGGGAACTGACGTGGGGGGGGGGGGGGGGGGCTCGGAGCAGGGTTTTATGGCTCCGCCCCGGCCCGACTCGAATGTTCCAAACCACGCCTCTGGTCGTCGTGGTTAGCCACTCCCCTCGAGCCCGGATTGGCGGCTCGTGCTTACCGACCACTCCTCCTGCAGCACCTCCCTTCGGCCTCGGTAGACTTGTTCAGGCCTGCCACGTGGCATGCTATCGCCAAAAGAACACCTCGGCTCACTGGCCTACTCAACGCAAAACTAAACACAGGAAAGGACTACACTTACATTTATCAAGAAATAACTGAACTATCGCGAGGCTTCATGTTGCGGTGCGTCTACCTACGAGGGGGAATTAACCTTTATTCCAAAACCACAACACTACACCCCTCTCTCATCAGACTCGTCCCGAGTCGGAACCACCAGTGGAACGACCGGTAGAGCCTGACATGCAAAATTAACCTAACTTTTAAATGTGACACATAGGTGTGGTTCCCCCTAACATTTACTCTGACCCATGTGTGCGACAGTTTTAACACTAAATATGTCCCTCCTATTGCGTTGAGCAGCTACCTAACAGTTTCACGCCCACAACTACCCGAGTATTTCCGGAATTTTCAAACTAAACACATAGCCGGTGGGCAGCATTCTTATATTTACAAGCACGTATATTTATAATTCTATGACCCAGGACCTGTTCTTTTTGGAAGCGAAGATTGGAGGGGAGAGAAAACACAGCAAAACACACATAAATGGCACTTGCTGCTTGCTTCTTGCATGTTGCTTCTTGCTTCTTCCATGTGCGTCTATCAAACCGGCTGGCCCCCAGACCGGCATACAGGCCATTTGAAGCATCGGGGCCAACTAACTTGCAGAACTTCGTCATCCTTGGCACACAATAATAAAAATGCACAAAAATGCTTTTTTTCTTCTTTTTTTTTCATTGGCCAGCAGGGCCGTTCTCACGTGGTCCAACTGCGTGGCATCAATGCCACTCAAACAAGTGGTCCGAAGTTGCAAGATGATTTTGCAGCAAGATGCTGCACAGCAGAGGTGCAAGGCCACAAGGCTTGTGGTCCTTTAGTGTGACAAGGTGCAGCAAGAGGTTTGTGGCAGCAAAGTGCTGCACAGGTGCAACAAAGGTGCAGCAAAAGGACATGGCAGCAAGGTGCTGCACCATTCAGCTGCACAGATGAAACAAGGACAGGGCAGAAAGGTGCAGAAGGGATGCTGCACATGTCGATGGTGCTGCACAGTTCGGCCTCCAAAATGGTCCTGGGGTGGGGGGAGAGACGAGGCACAACAAGCAAGCGGAAAAGACTCAATGGCACACAGAAAAACAAGGTGATGCGGCGCGAGGTATGCAGAAGAGCGAGCAGAGCAGGCTCTTCCCTAGCCGTCCGTACCCCCCACCATTGGCTACACTACCCTAGCCCCCTTGTATTCACAATCCGTCTCTACGTATTGTCTCCCATATCCCCCTCTAATTCCAAATTCGTCTCCCAATCCCTCCCAAGAAGGAAGGGATGGAACAAACACAATGTCTCATCACGTCATGACACGTCTCACTACTCAAACAGTTCACAGATCCCTGGTGTGGAGCTCGTCCTCCTCGGTGATTGGCTGTGGATGGCGCGAAGGGATTTCTCACATCCTAACTATTCTAATACGTTACTCATTTAAATTACCCTGGGTCGTAACCTGCCAATCGGCCTCTTTAAACTATGTGGTTCTAAGAACCCGAATTTCCATTGCCCACACTGCGGTGCCCTCTGAATTTGGGTCTCTCTCCCACAATTTTTCTCGCTGTGCCCTCGCACAATTTCGGGGCTGGTTCGTGTGGCCCTCCCAGCAGATCTACCTACCTGCGCACCTCCGCCACTGAAGCCGCCACCCGAGCTTACCTGCACCCGCGACTACCTAACTGGGGAAGGCCCTCCCTGGCACTTACCCCGTGATGCCCACCTTGGCATTGGGCAACCTGGGTTCTCTCCTGGGATCCTCGGGCCCCACTCAACAACTACCCTAGCCGGCTCCCAGAGCCTACCTGCGGCCTCACCTGGCCGACAAACTACCAGTGGCGGAGTGCCTCAATAACTATACTCACCAATTAAGCCATGCACCCAGCCATTCCACAGTCTCATGCACCCTCCAAAGCACTACTTTTCCTCTACCCGCACCACAGGTGTCAATATCCATACAATTTACTTATGCCCTCTACCTGGCTTTACACTACCCCCCCAGGCTTTCGCGAATGGGTTCCACTCTCCCCCCATTCACTCCTTAGCACCATGCATTCCACCCCTTTTATTCCACACCAAACATTCCACACCACTTATCTCGCACACCATTTTTCTCGCACACCACTTTTTTCTCACACCACTACTTTCACACACCATTACACAATTCCATTTATTTTCAACACACAATTCCTCAAACACCCAGCATCATCTATCTAACTACTTCCCACTACAACTCGTGCTTCCCTCGTCGTCCTTTACACTATGCACTCCCTGTTCTTTATCAACCACCTAAACTACCTATGTCCCCTCTACAGTACAGGTGTCTTGTCCCTAGCATCTGCTAGATCCCTAACATTATCCTAGCCCTCCCTCGGCTAGCTTCGGTGCCCCATGGAGGCAACCATTGCTGGCACCTCCATGTGCCTATCACTGCCATCCCCCTAAACGAATGCTCATGGGCCCCACCGTATGAGTAATGGTGACTACCATTCCCCCACGTGGGGGACACTACTCTCCACAGTCCTCTACACTATTAGCCTTTCCATGTGGATGTTCGTTGTCACAGCTCAGCCTCGAAGGGCCGAGCAATCCATGCGGGTGGTTGGTCGCCTGTCTGGGATGTCCGTCCGGCATTTTCGATCCATGGGGGAGGTATGGATGGGCCGAGGTGCAGGGCTCCATCCCTGTGCGGGGCCTCGTGGTCCCACGCACAGTGACCCAGCCGGTCACGGTCGGAGCACCGCACCCGTTAGTGTGCGCGGCTCCGAAAACTCCTACCTCCCCTTGAACTTCGCCGATTGCCTTTGCCGCCACGGCACGGCACCAACCATACAGTGCGGGGGCCGATACGAATCGTGCACGCCGGTCCTTGTGAGACCGACGCGGCACGGATTCCCTCCGGTCCCTGCAGCACACAACTCACTGGGGGCTCCCGTCTGCTACCCGTCCCGCTAAACGCTACCCCCCCGGTCCGTGTCGATGCTTGAGCCACATCCTCCCCACTCGCGACCCACTCCGCACTTGCACACCCAGGCGCCTCCCACACACTCCGTTACACACTCTTTCCGCACAGTCCGGTGTGCATTCTCCCTCACACTCTGTAACACACTCGGCCATCACACACTTTTTCCACACCCCCAGGTGCGCACTCTCTCGTCACACACTCCGTAACACACTCGGCCATCGCACACTCTTTTTCCACACCCCCAGGTGCGCACTCTCCTGTTACACACTCCGTAACACACTCGTGCTCCACGCACTCTGGTACGGACTCTCTCTCAAACTCCGTACCAGTCGCCCTCGTACACCGCACAATGGGCCCATCGTGAACGCCCGGGTCTCGCCTCTGTCCCAAGCGTGCCGAGAACCCGTTCGTGCCAAACACATTCGCGCCATTTTCGCTACTCACCTCGGAGCCCTCCTTTTCCGCCAGAACCTGCAAACTTTCCATTGGGTTAGCAAGCCCGGCATCACGGTGCAAATACAGACTTTGTACATGTTCCATTACCTTCTTCCGTGATTTATTTTCTGTTTCTCCCGTCTCTTCAGCCCCAATTATTTCTTTTTCCTCGACGATCGTCGGCGCCCCCGAAATTTCCTCCTCCAACTCGACCTTCGCCGGCGCCCCGAAAATTTGGTTTTCCAATGCGACGATCGCCGGCTCCTCTACCACTTCCTTTCGCGTCGCGACCCTCATAGCCCCGGTCAATTGGGCTGTGCTCCGCGCTACTTCGTTCCCACACCATGTCACCTCGTCGCGTACCACTGCCGCCTTCCCGCTCAAACCTGTGCCCAATGTCCTCCCCTGTTGTGTCCATCCGGGTACTCATTTTATTCTCCTCACATCTCGCCTCCTCCCTCCCATCCATTCGATCAAACATTTCGTTCATGTCCCTGGTTGACTTCTCTCTTATTTATTTAATATCACAACTCCCACTCGTTCATGAGCGCTAACAGTTGAGTCATGAATGATTGCATGTACTCTGGTATCGCGGGCTCGGCTTCCACTGCCACATGCGAGGTGCTGCCATTTTCTTCGCCAGCTGCCGCACCCTCATCAATTTTCCCTTCGTCTACCAACTCCTCCTGTGGGTCCTGGGTCATTAATTCCTCTTCTTCTACCCCCACCGGCATTTGACCGTCTTGGCCAGCCATGGTACGAATTTAATTTGGTTTTACAACTAAATTTCGTCCATTCGTAATTTGGAGAGTGTGAAGCGCACTCTAGGTCCAATTATCTCACACTCCCAGACACCAATTTGCTGCGGCCAATTTGTCCAATTTTTTTTTTCCAGGTTTCAAATCTCACTCCTGACTACCAATTTATTGCAGATCTCCCGAAGCCCGTTCCCGTTACAAAGGGGGGATTAAACCCCTTTTTTCCCCCTCGGTCTTCGGGTCCGCGAGGCTGAATCGCCACTTCCGGAGCAAACGTGGAAAAGGGTATCGGGACAACTTCGCACGTACCCTTAACCCACGCTGCCACGAAAGCGGGGACCGAACCTCGCACAAGCCACGCTTAATCGAGTACGCCCGAGTGGTATGCGTCTCAGGTGACTCGTGCTGTTACTTTTATTGGAACCCGATTCGAGCGGTTCGATTCATACCATGCGAAGCCAATTGATGGAAGGGACAGGAACGGTCAAATCAGAGGAAGAACACGATTTATTTGCACTCTACAATGATTCAGAATGAAGGAAAGGGGACACAGAGCAGAAGCTTAATCAATCTTAAATTATACCCAGACACAGGGCCCACTCACTCACACGGGGAAAAGAAGAGCAGAATGTTCGCGCGCCAAGCGCGCTTTGCCATCAGTCACTCCGGGGGCAGCTCGCCCGGCGTGCCTCTCAGATGTTCACGGCACGTATACAGGCAAAGGCAGGCAGGAGGAAATCGCGCGTCTGTGGCCCGGCGCGGGTCGTCCTCTTGAGCGCATGATTAATACAGCGCAGAGCACAGGGCACGGGGAAAGTTCGTGTACAATAGGCAATTAAATTCGCTCGTTCTGCAGCTCCACTCACGTTCTCAAGCTCAACCCAACTCGCTCTCACGGGGAACTGTAACTCATCTCACAGGGAACTGTAACTCAGCCTCACAGGGAACTGTAACTCAGCACACGACTCTGACTCATCTCCCGCCTCTCTCCTCTGCCGTCTCAACTGAACTCACCAGGAACTGACGTGGGGGAGGGGGGGGGGGCTCGGAGCAGGGTTTTATGGCTCCGCCCCGGCCCGACTCGAATGTTCCAAACCCCGCCTCTGGTCGTCGTGGTTAGCCACTCCCCTCGAGCCCTGATTGGCGGCTCGTGCTTACCGACCATTCCTCCTGCAGCGCCTCCCTTCGGCCTCGGTAGACTTGTTCAGGCCTGCCACGTGGCATGCTATCGCCAAAAGAACACCTAGGCTCACTGGCCTACTCAACGCAAAACTAAACACAGGAAAGGACTACGCTTACATTTACTAAGAAATAACTGAACTATTGCGAGGCTTCATGATGTGGTACGTCTACCTACGAGGGGGAATTAACCTTTATTCCAAAACCACAACAATATGTTCAGTGCTGTATTAGTAAACATCTAACTATCTGTTTTAATATATTAATATGATCAGTGCTGTATTAGTAAACATGTTACTATGTGTTTTAATCTATTAATATGTTCAGTGCTGTATTAGTAATCATGTAACTGTTTTAATCTATTGATATGTTCAGTGCTGTGTTAGTAAACATCTAACTATCTGGTTTAATCTACTAATATGTTCAGTGCTGTATTTGTAAACATGTAACTATCTGTTTTAATCTATTAATATGTTCAGTGTTGTGTTAGTAAACATCTAACTATCTGTTTTAATCTATTAATATGTTCAGTGCTGTGTGAGTAAACATCTATCTATCTGTTTTAATCTATTAATATTGTTGTGGTTTTGAGTTTGTACAGTGAGTTTAATAAAGGTTAAAATTTCCCCCTCATAGTTAGTCACACGAGCAACATGTAGCCTCGCTATAGTATAGTTATGTCTTAGTATTTGTAAGCTTAGTGGTATTGGGTTGAGTTGCGTTGAGTAGAGCCAGGAGCGTTGCCAACCATGCATTGAGTAGAGCCAGGAGAATAGGCCCTACTTCTACCGACTTTCCAGCTACCCTAAGCCTCATGCCCCTTCGCTCTAACTGGTTCATTTTGGGCGAATTAACACGAGGCAGGCTAGGAGGATCGGGGCGGAGCGGCAGAAGCGCTGATGGAAAGCATGAGCCGCCAATCAGGGCTCAGAGGTGGTGGTGGCGGCGATGCGTCACAGGGCGTGGTGAGAAGGTTCGAGAGGATGCCAGAAGGTTCGGGGGCGTAGCTATAAAACCCGCTGCACAAAGCCCTCGAAAGGACTCGATGCAAAGGACTCGCAGATGAACGAAGAACCTGATAGGACTTGCAGCGAAAGACTTGGTGAGCAAAGGACTCACGTGCACTGACCAACCAGCTTGGAGGATCGAGGAAGAGGAGTTGTGAGCATCCGATAACTGTACCAGACACGCAGCCAAAGCCCGATGCGCATGAACCAAAAGACGCGCTTTTATGAGTGACGCTTGGTTGAGTTTTAGGCCGATCGCTATACAGTGCATTTTAAGACGCGCGAGTGAGGAAAACGGCTGAGTAATCGCCAGCCGCGCTGAGAGTCCCGCCCTTTACCGTTCCACCTCGTTATCTGCCTTGTTCGGGAGACGCGCTACGAGTTCCTGCCATCGCCTGCTGCCATCTTCGCGGGACGTGCTGGGACCGTGGAGAGCCGGATGGGGGCCGTCTCTGGACGACCACGTCGACGCGTTGGCTGACCATCTACCCATCTGCAATTCCCTGTGTGAGTGTGACAGGCCCGTTGTCTGGGAATTAAGCTAAGACTGATTAAGGCTGCTCTGTGTCTCTGTGTCCCCGGCCATTGTACATACGTGTGGGAATAATTAAACCTGTGTTCTTCCTTTCTTCCATTCGATCATTTCTGTGGTTTCTTCATTGGCTAAGCGTGGTACAAATAGGATCGCTCAATTAGTAAACATCTAACTATCTGTTTTAATCTATTAAAATGTTCAGTGCTGTGTTAGTAAACATCTAACTATAATAATAATAATAATAGTACATTTATTTTCTATAGGGCTTTTCAAGAAGCCCAAAGACGCTTTGACAGAGTACAAAAAAACAAGTGCAAAAAGACAAAAATCAACAGGTAAATAATCAAAGCAAAAGGAAGGAGAAGGAGAAGAGATAGTCAGGGGTTAAATGCTGTGGGTTAAATGTTGAATGCAGTGTTGAACAGGTGGGTCTTGAGTGATGTTTTGAATGTGGTGAGTGAGGAGGAGTCTCAGATGGTGTGAGGTAGTGAGTTCCAGAGGGTGGGAGCAGTGATGGAGAAGGCCCTGTCCCCCCAGGATCTGAATTTGCTATCTGTTTAAAATATCTGTTTTAATCTATTAATATGATCATTGCTGTATTATTAACCATCTAACTATCTGTTTTAATCTATTAATATTGTCGTGTGGCTGCCTTTGATTAAAATCAGACGGTCACGGAAGCCGATTGCGAAGGCCTTAGCTCTCGAGGCAAAAGCTACACAAAATTGCGCGGGATGGAGGGGCGGCGCAAGATCCCTGCAGTCTTACCTGTTAAATAAACCACACGGAAACTGCGTTCAGATATATACAGAAAAATAATACAATTCGTTATGTTTGGGGAATGTGGGGTGCGGCCTTATCTGTTCGTCGTCTTGCCCACACGCGGCTCCAAGCTCCGGCGCGAAGAAACCCTTCGTCCGCTAGCATGCTTCGCCAGGCCCCGATGCGACTCGCTCCGCTGCACACCACGAGGTCCCGCCCACTCAGCACCAACACTCGCTCCCTGCACCAACAGCACCGCGAAGGGCCGAGCAGCGCTCCAAGCACCACTCCACACCATGAGCGAACCGTCAGCACGAAGAAGAAAAGCGCAGAGACCAAAGATGTCGTGCAGCATCAAGAGACCAGCGAAGAAGAACGGGCCAAAAGGGAGAGAAGGAGCAAGAGACCAGAGAGAGCAAATGCGACTGCACGCTATCAAAACCCAGAGCCAAGAAAACAGAGAGACAAAATGCCGTCTGGCACGCCCTTTTATTGCCTCTCCTCCAATCTTCTGTTTTGCTGGCGCCCTCTCATTGGCCGAGTGCCTCCCGCGCTGGTATTGCTCGCCCCTCTCCCTGCCCAGTCAACATTCCTCCTGGGCGTGGCTCCCAGCCTTGCCACGAGGCTGGTTGCTCGGCCAGCTGGTGGTGTGGCTGGCTGCGGCCCCATCGGCAGCGCCCCGTCCTGGCTTTCTGCCTGTTTGTCTTCCACAGTCTTTGTAAGGGAAGGGAATTTAATTACTGTTGCGCTTAGGGCCTATCTAAGTGTTTATATGAGTGCATTGCCATAAGGGACAAAGGAATGATTTCCAGGTATGACACACGGGGGTTTATCTCAGTCCCTACACTATTTAACACCCGAACCATCCTGGTATGTTCACAGGTATACTCTTATCCCGACAAACCGCTGTCACGGATTCGGCCCTTCCGTGGTTGTGGCTTTCATCCACTTGTAACATTGCTGGTTATGTATTATTATTCTTATCGGGGTTGGAAGGAAACGGCGATTATTGTTGTTCAAGGGAAATGGTTATTGTGGTTAAAAGGTTAAAAGCGCTCATGGTAAAAATAAGACAGGAAATCGGACCATGACCAGGAAGAGGGGGAGCGAAGAAGAAGAGGTCGTGAGGGAAAGGTCGGGGAAAGGTGGGTCGAAGCTCCGTACCTAGCGTGGTCGAGTGTACATCGCGAGTGAACTTTGAGTCCTTGAAAGGAATATCGTGCAATAGGTGTTATCGCCGGAATATTGAGGAACCTGCATAGTCAGGTATCGGCATTGAGGTTCCGGAGAATCCTTGCCTAGAGGCTCCGGCACGAGTGAGAGCCGTCCGCCATTCTGCCCCGCACGCTGCGTCCACCAAAGAAGGTTTTGGTACTGGTTTTGGTTTTGGTTTTGGTACGCGGCAACTTTTCTCATCCTCCGGCCGTCTGCCGGGGATGCGTGTGTGCGAAAGCGGTGTTTGAAGGTTACACAGCGGTTCGCTAATTGAACGGCGAATGTGTACGTCGGCGCACGTCTTTGGGGATTTTCCATTTTACCGCGAGTTTGCTGGGTGTTGGACCACGTGACTTCTGTGCCGCCTCGACCGCCTACACCTCGATTAATCTCGATCGGACATTGTTCCAACGATCGCTAGAGCGAATAAACTTCGCCTTGGAGAGTTATAGAGACATTGAGGAGTGCTCGGTTCCATTCCCGGGGAGTGCCGTGAGTTTGAGATAAGTACTAGATAAGATGGTACCATCTTAAGATTTTGATTGTCTGGATTTGCTATCGTTATTGGTGATGTTATTCCTGTGTGATTTTTAATGTATGATTGGTTTGTCTATCGCCATTGGTGTGGTTTCCTTACTGATTTCGGCACGGAATAATATATATTTTTCTGCCGGGGCTCCTCCCGGAGTTCGGAGGTATACCAAGACCAGGTGGTCGGAGAGGAGCACGTAACAGAAATTGGGGGCTCATCCAATTGACTCGTGGGCTCGAAATTGGGTCTGCGTCCGGGATCTAAAATTCCCTAAATTTAGTCTGGGAAAGAATTCCCTAACATTCCCAGAATTCCCAAATTTGGAACTTTTTCCAACATTCCCACATTTTTCCAAAAAAAATAATATATATTGTTTAAAAAAAATTTCTTGTGTGAAGGTTAACAGGTGTTAAGAATAGTCACCATGGAGTTTGATGCAGAGAAGTTTGCAGTGACCCCTAGTGAGGCACAGTTCAGAGCGTTATTAAAATCGGACCTCTTGGTATTGGCCAGACATTTTAGCTTGGAGGTTCGAACGAATATGAGGAAAGCAGAGATGCAGAGATTGGTGATAGAATCTCTGGTGGGCAAGGAACATGGGAAGAGGGAGCCTTGGATTGGTTACCCGAGGAACAATAAAATGTGGAGCTCCGGAGACTGGAGATGCAATTGCAGAGCCAGGAAAGGTTACAAGCAGAAGAAAGGAAAGCAGAAAAGGAAAGAGCAGAACAGGAACGAGAACTCCAGGAAAGGTTAAAAGCAGAGGAAAGGAAAGCAGAAAAGGAAAGAGCAGAACAGGAACGAGAACTCGAGGAAAGAAGAGAAGAGAAAAAAAGCAGAGGAAAGGAGAGTTGAAAGATAACTCGAGGAAAGAAGAGCAGCACAGGAACGAGAACTCCAGGAAAGGTTAAAAGCAGAGGAAAGTAAAGCAGAAAAGGAAAGAGCAGAGGAAAAGAGAGTTGAAAGAGAACTCCAGGAAAGGTTAGAAGAGAAAAAAGCAGAGGAAAGGAGAGTTGAAAGAGAACACAAGGAAAGAAGAGCAGCACAGGAACGAGAACGCAAAGAGAAACAAGCAGAAGAAAGGAGAGTGGAAAGAGAACTCCAGGAAAGGTTAGAAGAGAGAAAAGCAGAGGAAAGGAGAGCTGCAAGGGAACTCGAAGCAGAGGGGAGAAAAGCCGAAAGGGAGTTAAAGGACCGTGAAATGGCGCCTCAGCAGGAAATTAGACTCAAGGAGCTGGATGTAATGAAAGAACGGGGAGAGGTACCATCCATGCCGACGGGTTCGACACCTAGTCAGAACACCTGGGATGTTGGCAGACATGTGAGGCTGGTTCCACCCTTCAATGAAAAGGAGGTAGCCAAATTCTTTTCACACTTTGAGAAAGTGGCTCAACTACTAAAATGGCCTGAGGAGTCCTGGACCATATTAGTGCAAAGTGTTCTGGTGGGTAAAGCTCAAGATATTTATTCGGCTTTACCGATTGACCAATGTGCAGATTATGAGATAGTGAAGAAAAACATTCTCAAAGCCTATGAATTGGTCCCGGAAGCTTAACGGCAAAAATTCCGGAATGCCAGGAAGAGGGAGAGTGAGACCCATGTGGAGTTTGCCAGAATGAAAGAAACCATGTTTGACAGGTGGTGTGATTCCAAAGGGGTTGGGAAAGACTTCGAACTATTGCGACAATTGATCCTGGTGGAGGAATTCCAACAGTGTGTCCACGAGGACATTAAATTTCAGCTGGAGGAAAGGAAAGTACCAAAGCTGTATGAGGCAGCCATCATGGCAGATGACTATGCCTTAACCCACAGGATGGGGTTCCACAAACCTAACTTCTCGCCTAGACCTAGCCAGGGGAGCTATGGTACATCAGGGGCGGAGAACGAAACTTCACGGGGGCGACCTCGAGAGGACTATGAGGACCACTCGGATACCACGACTTCTAGAAATCTGAAGACACCAGTTCCAAGGCAGACTTATCCTCCGGGGGGCTCGAGACAAACCACGAGGTTCTCCTCCGGGCCTACTTGCGCTTTTTGCCATAAACCTGGACACTTGATGTCCCACTGTTATACTCTGGGAAAGGAAAATCAGGAGCAGAGTTCGACTAGTACAACTCCGAATGCAATGGCCAATGTGAGAAATCGCCCTTAAAAGGGTTACCAACCATTTATTTCAGAGGGGTTGGTGTCACTGGGTGGAGACCCGACTAACCGGAGACCTGTTAGGGTGTTGAGGGACACAGGAGCACATCAATCTTTAATGCTTGAAGGCATCTTGCCATTGTCAGAGGAGACGGCAACTGGTGAGAGTGTTCGTTTACAGGGGATTGGTGGCTATGTTAGAGCTCCACTTCATGCCATCCATTTGGAGTCCGATTTGGTGTCAGGACCGGTCACCGTAGGTTTACAAGCCACTCTTCCTGTAGAGGGGGTATCTGTTGTTATCGGGAATGATTTGGCCGGTGGTCAAGTTTATGGTAACCCGATGGTTGTTAAAAAGCCCAGTAGGGGAAATAACACCACACCAGTTATGGATGGCGACAAATGTAGCAAGTTATTTGTAGGTGGACTGAACTTCAAAACAAAGGAAAAAGTTCTGACCTCTGTCTTCAGCAAAAATGGACCGCTTTTGGAAGTGCGGTTGGTAAAAGACAGGGAAACACAAAAGTCAAGAGGGTTTGGCTTTGTCACGTTTGAAAGCACAAAGTACGCCAAAGAGGCAGAGAAGAATTGGAATGGTAAGGATTTGGGGGGTCGGACCATAGCCGTAGAGAAGGCAGGCCGTAGGCGGCGAGGTGGCTACCGAGGAGGACAACGGAGTAGTAGTTTTGGTGGTGGCCGCAATCGATATTATTATGGAGGCTCCCAGAGTTACGGCAGCTCCCAAAGGAAGGATTAATCAGGGTAGAGACCGCTATTCCCGGGACTACAGTGACTAGCGGCCCAACCGTGATGATTACGAAAGTTAGAAAGAGTTGAAGCACTGAATGCTGCGGAGCAGCCGAGCCAAGATTCCTACATGGATCAACCGTGAACGCCATGTTCTTAAAGGCGTCCATGTAGTGAACTTTCCTGCACGGACTAACCGTGAACTCCACGTTCCTAAATGCGTCCATGTAGTGAATACTTCCAGGCCTCACCACCCAACCACCATGGAACCTGGCTTTCAGCTCGGCCTCCCGGGAAAACTGCTGTAGATTTGCTTGACTTTGGGTTTTTGATTACTACCCCTTAACCTTCATTCAAAGGAAACGAAAAGTAAAATCAGAGGTGGATGAGATGGAGTTTGGCTTTGCAGGAGTCCAACTTGGAAATTGAACATGTAGAGGGCAGGGACAATGTCGTGGCTGACACTTTGTCCAGAGTCAATTAACTTTGGAAATCTCTGTGGGTTGTTCGAAGTTTGTTGCTTTATTTTTGCGGAAATATTGATTATTGTGGTTCACGGAATTGATGATTTGGGTTGTGAGTTTACTTTGTTTGTTTACAGAGTTTGCCTACAAAGAAAGTTTTCGCTGTGTTCAAACTTTCTTTCTTGAGGCGGGGAAGTGTTACAGATTCGGCCCTTCCGTGGTTGTGGCTTTCATCCACTTGTAACATTGCTGGTTATGTATTATTATTCTTATCGGGGTTGGAAGGAAACGGCGATTATTGTTGTTTAAGGGAAATGGTTATTGTGGTTAAAAGGTTGAAAGCGCTCATGGTAAAAATAAGACAGGAAATCGGACCATGACCAGGAAGAGGGGGAGCGAAGAAGAAGAGGTCGTGAGGGAAAGGTCGGGGAAAGGTGGGTCGAAGCTCCATACCTAGCGTGGTCGAGCGTACATCGCGAGTGAACTTTGAGTCCTTGAAAGGAATATCGTGCGATAGGTGTTATCGCTGGAATATTGAGGAACCTGCATAGTCAGGTATCGGCATTGAGGTTCCGGAGAATCCTTGCCTAGAGGCTCCGGCTCGAGTGAGAACCGTCCGCCATTCTGCTCCGCACGCTGCGTCCACCAAAGAAGGTTTTGGTACGCGGCAACTTTTCTCATCCTCCGCCATCTGCCGGGGATGCGTGTGTGCGAAAGCGGCATTTGAAGGTTACACGGTGGTTCGCTGATTGAACGGCGAATGTGTACGTCGGCACGCGACTTTGGGGATTTTCCATTCTACCGTGAGTTTGCTGGGTGTTGGACCACGTGACTTCTGTGCCGCCTCGACCGCCTACGCCTCGATTAATCTCGATCAGACATTGTTCGAACGATCGCTGGAGCGAATCAACTTCGCCTTGGAGAGTTATAGAGACATTGAGGAGTGCTCGGTTCCATTCCCGGGGAGTGCCGTGAGTTTGAGATAAGTACTAGATAAGATGGTACCATCTTAAGATTTTGATTGTCTGGATTTGCTATCGTTATTGGTGATGTTATTCCTGTGTGATTTTTAATATATGATTGGTTTGTCTATACTCTATAGCCATTGATGTGGTTTCCTTACTGAGTTCGGCATGGAATAATATATATTTTTCTACCGGGGCTCCTCCCGGGGTTCGGAGGTATACCAAGACCAGGTGGTCGGAGAGGAGCACGTAACACTGCCTAAAACACAGAACTTATTACAGGGTTGATTCCCTATCACGACAGTCGAAGCATGTTACCGATACAGATCTACCTGGCCCTAGATAATCCTTTACCCCTCCCCACCCCCCCCCATAATAACACAGCCCCCCCAACCCCCTGGAACCATAGCTCTTGCTAGGTTCACTGCAGGCGCTACCATTCCAGTCTTAACACTTACTGTCTCACACTTAATTAACCTACGAAATAAAGCAGGAGGGCTGTGGAAGTGAGCCAGAGCTACTTACCTATCCTCCTTAACAAGCTAATCCCCTTAACAATCATGCAAATATGTACAATGATTTCATTCGTTGTTCCTGCGGAGGGAGGAAACAAACAACACACCACAATCCTACCTTAACCACAAAACTTAACCAAACTTACAAAAATTCAGAACTCTATAAAACATTTGTACATACCCCAGTCTACAGACCGCGTACCCCGGTGGATGCCACAAGACACAGCCTTACCTGCGGGACCATCCCAATGCACCACTAAATTTCCGCGGGCCCTGTCCAGGTGTTACAGGTGAGTGACATGGCTCGGTGTATTTTGCCCACATTCATTCGACACAACCCCTTATCCACTCATTCTCATTCCAAAAATCCTTGCACACAAAATCATTACTAAGAACGTACTGATCACACCCCTGCAGGACCATGGCATTGATGTCGTATACAGGTGTGCATTTCTCTCGAGGCAGCGAGGAGGTACCGCACCAGTAAGATGGTGGGGCGCTTCAGGCTGTGGTGCCTGCAGTCCCAAAAACAAGTCAACCGACTCACAAGTTCACTGCCCCCCCCCCCCACCTTTACCTCTTGGCCCCGTGGCAGCCGAACAGCCCTTTCCGCCATTACCCCGCCCGGTGAGGGTCTCCAAACCCCAGGCTCCTCCGTGGCCTCCTGCTTCCGCGCAGCTCCACGGGTTGCCGGGGGTCTCCTTTACCCCACGGCGCCCAAAGAGACCCTCCACCGACGAGCTACAATTTCCAGATACCACTGGCTGCCAGGGGTAATGGCCGCAGAGGGGGGGCCGCAGGCATCGCTCCTCCGAGCTTGATCTGTACCGGCGGGCACACACACCTTCCCCACCCACAAGATCCCAAACACACATTTCCTCCCCCACTGCCATTCAATTCTCACACATTTCAGAGAAGATGGTAGCAAAAAGATGTTACAAGAGTTGCCATGGCCTGCTATTGTGTGAAGGCCCCGTTCACATTGAATCACATTTTCATTTCCAACACGATACTCACCACTCAATCTCAGTTTCCATTCTCCACGACCACATAAAAACACATAACCACAACACAAAAACACACGCCCACCCACAAGACTCTATGGCACACATTCCATCCCCTCACCGACCATGTCATCACTCGCACCCGCCTCCCAACTCCAAATTACATGTCCCCAATTTATATAAGCAAGTCCTGAAGCCTGGGACAATACACCTCAGTTCCTCTCACCTGAAATGCAGGTAGTTGCAGGTTGGTCGGGTCCAAGAGTGCCATCCACCACACTTAATTTCCCCCTCACCCTTCCAATCCACCCAGGAGCCTCCCGACCCAGGTAGGAGCTCAATCTATCCCCGTGAACTATCTGTGGAAGGGTATGCGGGCCCATCTGAATTTTGAACACCACATCAGTCACCTGCCGAAGCACCACCCCGGGGCCCTTCCAAGGTGAGGTGAGTTTTGGGCACACACCCCCTTCCTTCTCCGGGGCCAGTAGAGCCAAAACAAGGTCTCCGGGAAGGAACCGAGGTGTGTGTGCCCGAGCGTCATACTGAGTTCGGGCCCTGTCCAGGTGTTCGACACAACCCCTTATCCACTCATTCTCATTCCAAAAATCCTTGCACACAAAATCATTACGAAGAACGACCTTACAGTTTTCATATGCGAGGAAGCCAAGCCAATTTGCTTCCTCGCAAACTCATGAGCCTTTTCCATGCGCTTTTTCAAATTGGTTGCATAACTTTCCACAGATGCTTCACCCGGTTCCTCTGGTGACAGTCCCATCAACAAATCTGTGGGGGCTCGCATCTCCCTACCGAACATCAACATGGCGGGGGTGCACCGAGTGGTCACATACTGTGCGGTCCGGTATGCCATCAGTACAAAGGGGAGGTGCTCGTCCCAATCCTGTTGGTTTTCGGATGTAAAGAGGGCCAATTGGGTCAACAATGTTCGGTTAAACCTCTCCACCATCCCATCCGATTGAGGCCTAAGAGGGGTCGTCCTGGTCTTGTGAATTTGGAGGAGCTCACACACCGACCGCAGGAGCATGGATTCAAAGTTTCAGCCCTGGTCGGTGTGTAGCTCCCTTGGAACGCCAAATCAGGAGAAGAATCCCTCAACTAAAACTTGAGCTACCAGCCGGGCTTCCTGGTTGGGCAACGGGTAAGTTTCTGGCCATTTGGTAAAGTAGTCCATTGCCACCATAATGTACAGGTTTCCTCGGCGGGTGGCTGGCAGGGCCCCACCACATCTACTGCCACCCGCTCAAGTGGTGCTCCTACATTGTACACCTGGAGCGGGGCCTTGCGCGCACGTGGGGGACCCTTCTTACCGTGGCAGAGGTCACAGGATCTTACCCAATCTTGAATGTCCCTGCCCGAATTCACCCAGTGGAACCTCTGCCGCAATTTGGACAAAGTTTTGGCCACGCCCAAATGTCCCATTGTCCTAGTCCCATGTACGTGCCCCATAACCACTTCCTTCAATTTGTTTGGTACAATTATCAACCAGGAAGCTACATCGCCCGTTGGTGTTACCCACTTTCTAAACAAATAGCCATCTTTCAACCCCAACATCTGCCACTGTGCCCAATAGGCCTTTACCTGGGCCTCGTGTGGAGCAATCTCCTCCCAAGAAGGTCTTTTGTCCTCTAGCCAATGAAAAAGGGGCCCCAAAAAAGGATCCTCCCTTTGACTCTCTCGCCAATTCACATCGCCCAATTCAGGTGGGGGGGTTGTGGCAACGTTCGCGTGGTCACTCTCGCTGCATATGGGCATGCATAAATTTGGTCCTGCCCAATTGGATCCTTGGCTTCTTGTCTATCACAAAATTTTCACTATGCCTTCCAACAGGGGCGCCGCGAGACAGCGTCTGCATTGGCATGTGCTTTGCCGGGCCGATGTTGCACAATGAAATTATACTGCTGCAGCCTCTCAAGCCACCTTGCAATTTGTCCCTCCAGCTCTTTGAACTGAAGAAGCCATTGCAAGGAGGCATGATCCATTTGGATCACAAACTCCCTCCCATAAAGGTAAGGGTGAAAGTGTCCAACTGCAGACAATAGGGCCAATAGTTCTTCGCGGGTAACGCAATAATTTCGCTCGGGCCTCGAAAGTGCCCGACTGTAATACGCAGTAACACTCTCGGCTCCCTGTTGCATTTGTGACAACACAACTCCCAATCCTTCCTGGCTCGCATCTGTGTCCAGGATGTAATTGCCATCATCCGTTGGGTATGCCAAAACTGGGGCCTCCACCAGACGTTGTTTTAAGTGACTGAATGCCTCAATGCAGCTCTCTGACCATATAAATCGGGCTCCTTTCTCCGTCAATTTGTGCAAGGGTCTTGCAATTTCTGCGGAATTTGCCACAAATATCCTGTAGTAACAGCAGAGGCCCAAAAATCCTCTGACCTCCCTCACATTTTGGGGGGCGGGCCACTCTTTTACAGCCTTTACTTTTCCAGGGTCAGTGGCCACGCCACTCTCACTAATCACGTGACCCAGATAAGTCACCTCTCTTCTGAAAATTTCACACTTGCTCGGAGTCAATTTCACCCCGGCACCCCTTAATCTCCCAAATACCTCTGACAAATTTTTAGCAGCCTGTTCAAATGTGGGAGCATGGGCCAATACGTCATCCAGATAGACAAGGCAAGTCTGCCATGGTAAGCCAATTAAAACACGTTCCATCAGACGCTCAAACGTGGCAGGGGCATTGCACAATCCAAAAGGCATGACAACAAACTGCCAGAGACCCTTTCCTGTGGTGAACGCTGTTTTCTCTCTCGCCTCTTTATCCATCTCCACCTGCCAATAACCACTCTAAGTCCAATGTAGAAAACCATTTTGAGCCTGAAATGGCATTGAGGGTGTCATCAATCCTTGGCAGGGGATACGAGTCTTTGAGTGTCACGTGATTGAGCTGGCGGTAGTCCATACAGAACCGAGTTGTCCCATCCTTCTTTTTCACCAGCACAATGGGTGACACCCAAGGACTCACTGAGGGCTCGATAAGTCCGGCTTTTTCCATTTTGCTCACCTGTTCCTCTGCCTCCTCTTTCTTAGCGAAAGGGAGCCGCCTTGGCGGTTGGCGTACAGGCCGGGCCGAGCCAGTACTAATTGGGTGCCTGACGAGACTCGTGCGTCCAACATCCCCGGGGGAGAGAGAGAAAAAAACATCCAAGTTCTTACCAACCAAATTGTGCAATGTCTCTACCTGCTCCGATGTTGGGCCCTCTTCAGAGCATGTCATCATGTCCCGCACTTCCTCTGGCCAATCACATTTCCGCAAATTTTCCCCTCTTTCCGGTTGTCCTGGCAAGCATGTGGATCCACTTCCTCCGGTGACCTCTACTACACTACTGCATTTGGCTACGATGGTGCTGCACCTTACAGTGCGGGGGCTATCGGACAAGGTGAGCAGCCTAACTGCCAACACAGGGCCACGGGTGTCTATGAGGGTGCAACCCACCATCAATCCCTCGGTCCCCTGCGAGGACCATGACTCCACCAGCCCCAGTTGGCCAATGGGTTGAGCACCTGCTGCTAACGCCGCCATCACCACTCTCTCGGACCTGGGAGGCACGGTCACAGTGTTTGGCACCTCCAGCCACGTTCCCTGCACCTCCTCGTCATCCCCCAGTCCGAACAACTGCAGCCTCTCAGTGCCCAACCACATATGACCACGCCCAAGGTCTAGTTGGCAATCATGTACCACCAGGAAACTCAAGCCCAATAGACACTGATCACACACCTCCGCCACCCATGCAACCACGCTGACCTCCAGACCACCCAACTCCATCCTCACCACTCCGCTTCCCAGTATTCACACCGTTGCCCCTGTAGCCAGTTGAAGGCCGTGTCCTTCTACCCTATCAATTTTGTCCCAGCCTCCAACACTCTGGTCTAGCACACTCGGATTGATAATGGTGTCACTGGCTCCAGTGTCCACCACAGCCTCACAAAATTCTCCCTCAATATTGCATCTAACCCTCAGATTACCCGTGCCAATTTTTCCGCAATTTACTATCTTTACCAAAGGAGGGTGCTTCTCCACACACTTGCCAGCCGAGCATGGCCCCGTATGCTTGGCTTGTTCTAGTTTCACTCACACTCGATTGCGACAGGCCCAGTCCGAGGTGGTGGTCCTCTTTCTGGCACCTGTGGACATACTGGGGGTCCCCTCCTTTCTGGACTGCGAAGCCTGTTAGGAGGTGGTGGCCCAGGTGGTTGCCGACAATCCTTCTGCCTGTTCCCTCTTCTCCCACATCTAAAACAAGTCCCCATGAACAGACCCTTCTGGTAACCAGGCGGAGCACCCCTTTCTCCTGGCCCAACCCGATGAAAATCAGGCCGTCCTGATGGCAAACCTGGACCAAACTGCCGTGACTCACTCCCTGAAAATTTGCCCCTGGTCAAACTTGTCAGCTGGCGGCTGATCCCCCTTAACATTCAGCCTATGTCATCCTCTGGGTTCTCCTGATCCCGCACCTCTGCCTGCGGTACCGTTACAGGTGCCCTCTCTGACGTGCGGTTCGACCTCCTCAGAAAGGTCAGTCTCGCCAAGCATTCCGCTGCCCGGTGCACCATGGGCGGGTCCTGCAACTCCACCAACGTCCGGACCTCGGGATCAGGAAGAGCAGCCATAAATTTTTCTATCGCCAGCTTGTCCCACGCCTGTGCTGGTAGGTCTCTGTATGCTATCCTCACAGATTGGTAAATATCCTGGGCCAGCTGCTGCAACGTCTCATTAGGCTTATGCCTGCGATGCAGCAGCTGCTCCCTGACAAGGTCGCACCTTGCACCTGTCCGATACCTGTGATTCAAGGCCTCACAGATGGCCTTGCTGGTCAATATTCCCTCTGGGACTATGTTTAACACGTCTGCGGCTGACCCCACAGTGTCGCCACCAGATTCCCCATGCGCTCCCGCTCTCCCCAACCATTGAGCTGAGGCACGCACTCAAATTGTGTCAGGAAAGCCTCGAGGCTCCCTGGTCCGTCAAAATGTACTACGGGGATTGTTTTTCCAGAGACTATTCCCCCGATTCCTCTTTGTCCAAATCCAGCCCGGGGCCAAACCCCCCCCCCCCCCCAACTGGGTATTCAGTTTCGGAGCCTCTGGTGTCCAAATGTGGCTCATGGTGAGGGTCTCCTGGGTCACCTTAATCTGATCCTGGAGATGTTTAACAGACCCACTCACCTCTTCTTTTCGGCTTTCTTGGACCCGAACAACCTCCGCCTTGATGGTATTGTCCCAGGTCTCCAGTCGCTCCTGCATCAAATCATTCACTCGTTCGTCATTGTCCAATTGCGGCCCCCACAGGCCTTTTTCAATTAACCCCCGCTCCTGTTCTGTTATGCGGGCTTCCAACCCTTTTACCTCCTTGGCCAATTCGCCCCCTTGTTGTTTAAGCAGTCCCCATTCTTCACTCTGCTGTCGCATTCTGGCATCCACCCGGCCCCGATAGCCTTCCAGATCTCCATTTACTTTATCAATTCTGTTATTTGTGGCCCCAATTCTATCCTCCAATTTTCCCCCCTTCGGACAGCCTGGGTCATGCCCTCTTCTATTTTTGATGTTAATTCTTCCCTCTTTAGCTCGATCTCTATCCCCATGGACCTTTCCATTTCACCGAATTTAGTTTCTACTTTGCCCTCAAATTCACCCAGTATGTCCGTAATTTGATTTTTCATTTTCCCCTCAATGTTATCAATTCGTTCCCCCATTTGTTGTGTTATTTCCTTTATTTTATCAAATTTGTTTTCCATCCCATCCATCTGTTCCTTTAATTCCCCCCTCAATCCATCAATTTTATTACCCTGGGCATTCAATTCCCCTTTCAACCCATCAATTTTATTTCCCATTCCAATCGCTCACTCTGAGCATTCATTTTGTTGTTCATTTCTCCCATCTGCTTACTGAATCCATCCATTTTGTCATTCATTTGCTCATTCTGAGCCTTAATCTCCCTAAATAATCGATCCCACATCTGGTCGGGTATCAGGGCCGCTCCAATTGCTCCCGGCTCCCCGGTGGGGGAGGGGGATGGGTTGGTGCTCGGGATGGGGGAGGTTCCAAGACTAACCTCCAATTCCCCTACCTCCGGCTCACCTTCTGAACTGACAGAAGCCTCGCTACGCACCTCCATTTCACCGACATCTGCTTTGAGGAAGGTCGTTTCCCGCGCGCATATTTATTTTAACTCTAAAAACAAAATTTACATTTTCCCAAGACGCGATATCGCGCTTCGTGTGCCCAATCGACTATGCAAATTTCTCCGCCTCAACTATGAAAATGTTGCGTCCGATTGCCGGGCGCGATGTACGCCCGACCGTGTCGATCGTAGCCGTGGACAAAAAAATTGTCCTACGGGCCCAGATCCTCACTCTTGACACCAGTTGTCGTGCGGCCGCCTTTGATTAAAATCAGACGGTCATGGAAGCCGATTGCGAAGGCCTTAGCTCTCGAGGTGAAAACTAAATGGCGGAAAGCTACACAAAATTGCGCCGGATGGAGGGGCGGCGCAAGATCCCTACAGTCTTACCTGTTAAATAAACCACACGGAAACTGCGTTCAGATATATACAGAAAAATAATACAAGGGTTTATTCACAAGGATAGCGGCACAGGAACAGCACGCGCCGGTAATAAATGTCCTAACCGGGACGTCCCCACACACAGATTTCGGACACAGACGAGGGAATGAATTACGAAAAGAAAACATTCGTTATGTTTGGGGAATGTGGGGTGCGGCCTTATCTGTTCGTCGTCTTGCCCACACGTGGCTCCAAGCTCCGGCAAGAAGAAACCTTTCATCCACTAGCATGCTTCACCAGGCCCCGATGTGACTCGCTCCGCTGCACACCACGAGGTCCCGCCCGCTCAGCACCAACACTCGCTCCCTGCACCAACAGCACCACGAAGGGCCGAGTACCGCTCCAAGCACCACTCCAAGCACCACTCCACACCAAGAGCGAACCGTCAGCACGAAGAAGAGAAGCGCAGAGACCAAAATATGTCGACCAGCGTCAAGAGACCAGCGAAGAATGGGCCAAAAGGGATAGAAGGAGCAAGAGACCAGAGAGAGCAAATGCGACTGCACGCTATCAAAACCCAGAGCTAAGAGAGCAGAGAGACAAAATGCCGTCCGGCGCGCCCTTTTATGACCTTCGTCGACTCTCCTCCAATCTTCTGTTTTGCTGGCGCCCTCTCATTGGCCGAGTGCCTCCCGCGCTGGTATTTCTCGCCCCTCTCCCTGCCCAGTCAACAGTCCTCCTGGGAATGGCTCCCAGCCTTGCCACGAGGCTGGTTGCTCGGCCAGCTGGTGGTGTGGCTGGCTGCCGCCCCATTGGCGGCGCCCCATCCAGGATTTCTGCCTGTTTGTCATCCACAGTCTTTGTAAGGGAAGGGAATTTAATTACTGTTGTGCTAAGGGCCTATCTAAGTGTTTAAAGGAGTGCATTGCCATAAGGGACAAAGGAATGATTTCCAGGTCTGACACACGGGGGTTTATCTTAGTCCCTACACTATTTAACACCCGAACATCCTGGTATGTTCACAGGTATACTCTTATCCCGACAAACCGCCTAAAAAACAGAACTTATTACAGGGTTGATTCCCTATCGCGACAGTCGAAGCATGTTACCGATACAGATCTACCTGGCTCTATATATTCCTTTACCCCCGACATAACAATATGTTCAGTGCTGTATTAGTAAACATCTAACTATCTTTTTTAATATATTAATATGATCAGTGCTGTAATAGTAAACATCCAACTATCTGTTTTAATCTATTGATAAGTCCAGTACTGTATTAGTAAACATCTATCTATCTGTTTTAATCTATTAATATGTTCAGTACTGTATTAGTAAACATCTAACTATCTGTTTTAATCTGTTAATATGATCAGTGCTGTAATAGTAAACATCTAACTATCTGTTTTAATATATTAATATGATCAGTGCTGTAATAGTAACCATCTAACTCTCTCTTTTAATCTATTAATATGTTCAGTGCTGTATTAGTAAACATCTAACTATCTGTTTTAATCTATTGATGTGCTTAGTGCTGTTTTGTATACGTCCAACTATCTGTTTTAATCTATTGATGTGTTTAGTGCTGTTTTGTATACGTCCAACTATCTGTTTTAATCTATTGATGTGTTCAGTGCTGTTTTAGTATACGTCCAACTATCCCAGTGATATTAGTCCCCCAGTGATTCTGTTATTTACCATATTGTGGTCTCACACCCTGGCCAAGACCCCAGTGATTCTGTTTTGTCCGTGGCCTGTAACTCGACCCACACACAGACTTGATCACGTGAAATGACCTCGACTCGACCTAAATGGTTTTCATCTGCTTGTCGTTCCAGCTAAACGTCATTTCCACGAAATCGGTTTATCAGGGACAGGTGAAAAAACCCATTTACCTCCTCACCATACAATCTGATCAAACTGAGATTATCAACGTTTCATTTAATTTATAACGTTATGAAGAGAGGATACGGACACACACACACACACACACACACACACACACACACACACACACACACACACACACACATACACAGACACAGACACACACAGACACACAGACACACACACACACACACACACAGACACACACACAGACACAGACACACACAGGCACAGACACACACAGGCACACACAGACACAGACACAGACACAGATACACACACACACACACACACACACACACAGGCACAGACACACAGACACACAGACGCATACATATACATATACATATACATGCGCATGCACACATACACGAATACATATGTACACACACACACACACACACACACACACACACACACACACACACACACACACAAAATATAGTTTCTTTGCCGAAAGCAAGAAATTCAATTTATGTGCAACTAGCAGGAGTACCCGGCGTTGCAGGGAGGCGGGGGGGGGGGGGGGGAGGGGAGAGGGAGGGCGTCTGGGGGCTTTGACAGGCCCCTCCGTTTTTGGGGAGGGAGGGAAGGGAAGGAGGAAAAAATTCTCCATGCAAAGAGTGCTTCATAACATCAGTGTTGCACAGGTAAAAAAGGAAATTGTAACACCCTCTGCCACCATCACCAGGTGGCACTACACAGTACACATTTACATAGAGAATTTACCCTCCTCTCCCGGTCCCCCACACCCCCGAATGAAGAGCTGCGGTCACATAGTCTATGTTACACCCCAGACAAAGTGGTATTTGTACCCCGAGTAAAGTATACAAGTGTTTATAACTGGAGTACCCGGCGTTGCTCAAGCGAAAAAGAAACATTAACATATTTGAAATGAGGGCAAATATAATGAAAAATCAAATACATCCAAATTAGAATCCATCACAAATGTCAAATCAACATTTTACTTTTTTATTGAATATCTGCTGCTGAATATGCAGTTCATCACGTTTCTGAGTTAAGTGTGATGCCGTTCATGAAGAAGAAGAAGAAGACTTGCATCCAACTTCGACCGCTTCCGTTATTTTTATTATTTGTGTTCCAATGTCTGCTGATTGTTTTGTATTTATTTATGCGAATGTGTACTTGTATATAACTGTCATTAATTTAAAAAGGCTTCGGCACTATAGAGATTTTTTTTAAAATTAATTTTTTTAATCCAAAATAAACGAGATTTTTTTTTTGGTCAATTTTTTTTTTTGGCCTAAAACACTCCCATTCACTGATGAACCTCTGAAAGTTTGACGAAGATCCGTTCAGCCCTCTGAGAAAAATGGTGACACACATACCAACGGCTGTTATGTAGTAGATTGACAAGTTCACCGAATGCACAGATCATCAACTGGACACCTTTCTTCCTCGAGGTTTCGATCCTTTCAGCCCAAGAACCTCTCCAAATGGTGGATCCAGAACTTCGGTCATGGATCCACGTCAGCAGATTACATACATCAGCAGATCCACAACCTCGGTCATCTGTGTGTCAATCACACATATCTCGTTTGTTTCATTTCTGTTCGTCAAAACACACACACACACACACACACACACACACACACACACACACACACACACACACACACACACACACACACACACACACACACACACTTCCGGTCCCTCGAGCAAGGAAGCGATTTCGACCTCTGTACGGCATCAAAGTTTAAATATTTCCCATTCATGTCTGTCAAATTTCCACTCGTTATTTTATTTTATACTTGCCGAAAGCACCCGGCGTTGCCCGGGTTATTTTTGAATGAATTCACTACTATAATTCAGCTTTTACTTGCGGCCGGAGATTGACTACCATAATTCAGCTCAGCTTTTAATTGCGAAATGGGCCCGGCCCGGCCGATGCGGCCTCGACCGGCCTCGCCACCTCACCTATAACCTTCCTGGGGCCCGTCCCGACATTTTTGGTTCTTTTTGAATGAATTTACGACTATAATTCAGCTTTAACTCGTGGCCGTAGAAGATTGACTACTATAATTCAGCTCAGCTTTTAATTGCGAAATAGGTCCAGCCAGGCCGAAGCGGTCTCGACCGGCCTCGCCACCTAGCCTAAAACCTTCCCGGGGTCCGTCCCGACATTTTTGGTTCTTTTTGAATGAATTCACTACTATAATTCAGCTTTTACTCGTGGCCGAAGAAGATTGACTACTATAATTCAGCTTTTACTCACGGCCGTAGAAGATTGACTACTATAATTCAGCCAGCTTTTAATTGCGAAATAGGTCCAGCCAGGCCGCGCCACCTAGCCTATAACCTTCCTGGGGCCCGTCCCGACATTTTTGGTTCTTTTTGCATGAATTCACTACTATAATTCAGGTTTTACTCGCGGCCGTAGAAGATTGACTACTATAATTCAGCTCAGCTTTTAATTGCGAAATGGGCCCGGCCTGGCCGAAGCGGCCTCGACCGTCCTCGCCACCGAGCCTAAAACCTTCCCGGGGCCCGTCCCGACATTTTTGGTTCTTTTTGCATGAATTCACTACTATAATTCAGGTTTTACTCGCGGCCGTAGAAGATTGACTACTATAATTCAGCTCAGCTTTTAATTGCGAAATGGGCCCGGCCCGGCCGAAGCGGCCTCGACCGTCCTCGCCACCGAGCCTAAAACCTTCCCGGGGCCCGTCCCGACATTTTTTGTATTGGAGGCTTCCTCCTATCTTTTACCGTTCAGGAGATTAGCGCGTGCAGACAAACAAACAAAAACTTTCTTATATATATACACAGTCACGTGAAAAAGTAAGTACACCCCATGTAAAGTTTTGACTTTTTCAACATATTTCAACATACAGCTATTTGATCTTCATTTCAACAATATTGATAGATAAAGGTGATATAATATAAGAAATACCATGAAACATTTACATTTTGTAGTCCATGGTATAATTTAAATAAACATAAATGCAAATTTCGCATGTGGAAAAAGTAAGTACACCCCTACATTTATCACTACTTCAAATACCTAAAATTAGATTCAGGTGCACCAGCTCAGGTGCAAATGATTAAAACATCGTTGGAGAGGATCTTGGAGGAACCTGTATTATTTGAACCTCAGACATTTAGTTTGGTTTGCTCTTTGTTGTTGAAGTGTGCGGCGTCACCATGCCGAGATCAGAAGAGCTCTCTGGGGCCTTCAGAAAGAAGGTTATAGATGCCTACGAGTCTGGGAAGGGATTTAAAATGATCTCCAAACAATTTGAAATCAATCACTCACGGCTTCCCCTTCGCTCCCACCTCTTGTTCATATGTATGTTGTACCGTCCACCAAACAGTGATGACTCCATCTACATCTCGCTGTCTGATAATATGGACCAACTTCTATCTACTCATCCCAACTCTCTCTTCCTCATATGCGGTGATTTCAATTGTCGCCATGCCAGTTGGCTGGGTGTGGGTACCTCTGTCACCAGCCATGGCTCCTCAGCAAAGGACTTCTGCGACTCACTGGGACTGACACAATCTGTCAATTTCCCGACCCGGATCTCAGTCAACGGAGCATCTTCTCTTCTGGACTTGGTTATGACTAACTTCCCTGAAAATGTCTGCTGCTCTTCTTCTGCTCCAATCGGATCATCTGATCATGTCCTTGTTAAAGTGGACATCTCTCTGACCATTCTCAGGGAGCCTGCTCAGCGTCGACGAGTCTGGCATTTCACTCAGGCCAACTGGCACGGTCTTCAAGCAGCCATCAATCATCTGGACTGGTCTCCCATCTCTACCACCTCTGACATCAACTCATCCTGGGAATTCTTCCAAAGTAAATTGCTCTCTCTCATGCACAGATTTATCCCATCTCGTCTTCAGTTGTCATACCCTTCCTCCCGTCCATGTTACATGGAATCTTGTGGTGAGGCTGTTGCCCAGAAACAACTTGCCTTCGTCTCCTGGAAAGCAAATCCAACGGAAGGAAATCTCATTTCCTTTCACAAAGCCCGAAACAAGTGTGTGTCCACCCTCAGGAGAGCCAGGAAACAATATCTCTCCGGTCTCAAGACCGAACTCTCTTATCTGTCTCCCTCTTCCAAATCCTGGTGGCATCTGGTCAAATCTGTTTCTGGTGTTTGTTCCCCCTCCATCCCCTCCCTTACCTCAAACGGCTACACAGCTGACTCCGCACGTGAAAAAGCTGAATGCCTCAACTCTGTGTTTGCCTCTAAATCTTGTGTCCCAAACCCATCCCTCTCTGTACCCATCATACCCAGTCGTACCCAGCTGCTCCTGGACTCCGTGTCCTTTCCTCCTGACAAGGTGGAAAGGTTTCTGTCAACCCTCGACTCTGATTCTGCAACTGGACCTGACGGCATCAGCCCACGGGTCCTAAAATCATGTTCTTCTGCTCTTTCATTCCCTCTCTCTGTTCTCTTCACCCTCTCTTTTGCTCAAGGTCAACTGTCATCTGCTTGGAAATCAGCCAACATCACCGCTTTGCACAAAAAGGTGCAAAAACAGATCCTAGCAACTACAGACGAATCAGCCTTCTCCCAATTATCAGCAAAGTCATGGAATCCATCATTGCTTCGGATATGAAATCTTTCCTCTTCTCCAATGGCTTGATCTCTGATCATCAATTTGGTTTCAGACCAGGTCACTCTACTCTGGACATGCTGCTTCTGCTGTCTCAACAATAGATGGAGGTCCTCAATGCCAAACAGGAAATTAGAGCTGTCTCCCTCGACATATCACATGCCTTCGATACGGTCTGGCACCCCGCTCTGCTCACGAAAACTCTCCTCCTTTGGTATCCATGGAAATCTCCACGCATGGCTTGCGGACTTCCTCTCTGGTCGTAGTCAATGTGTGGCCCTGAATGGGTTTCTCTCATCTCCCCTTCCTGTTCAGGCTGGAGTTCCCCAAGGCAGTGTTCTGGGCCCTGTGCTTTTTCTGGTCTTCATCAATGATCTCTCTGACTCTCTTGAAAATCCTCTCTATCTCTTTGCTGATGACTCCACTCTCTGCCGCTCCATTCCTCATCCCTCAGATCGGCAGTCTGCAGCCTACTCACTCTCTGCAGACCTGGACAAAATCACAGACTGGGCAAACAAGTGGAACATGTCTTTCAATCCTGACAAATCTCACACTCTTACAATGTCTCTCCGAAAAGACCGACTGGACAACCCTCCCATCTACTTTCTAAATAATCCTCTCCAAGAAGTTCTGTCACTCAAGCTTTTGGGTCTCACTATCTGCTATGACCTTTCCTGGGAAAACCACATTTCAAATCTGGCCTCCAAAGCCAGTCGCCGACTGGGCATCCTCCGTTGTGCGAAGTCCTTCCTTGGCACACCTGAGCTCCTCACCACATACAAGGCTTTCATCCGCAGCTCAATGGAGTACTGCTCTCCCCTCTGGGCTGGTGCTACTGCCTCACACCTAGCCCGTCTTCACGCTGTTGAAACCAAAGCGTTCAGAATCATTGGAATCTCCCGCGATTACGCTTTCTCCGAGGGCCTTTCACTTAATCACCGCAGGCAGGTTGGTGGTCTTTCCGTCTTCTACCGACTCCTCTCCGGCCTTGCTCCCCCAGCTCTCTCTGGGCTCTGTCCCCCAAATATTCCTGCAGGTCGCACAAGATCTGCCTGCAAACCTCTTATGGTTAAACTGCCAAAATCAAGACTCTCTGCTCACCTTCACTCCTTCATTCCTCTTTTCTCCCGCCTCTGGAACAAACTCCCTCACTCTCTTCAATCCCACTCCTACCTCCAGGTCTTTAAAACGGCTGTTCACCACCATCTCTTATTTTCCCCAATCCAAAACCTTGATCTTTTCTACCCCCGCTAATTTCACCCCAAATCCACTTTTTTGAGGTGACTTTTGACCTCTTTCCTGGAAGTCCTTGGTGTCCTTGCGTTTTATACCTATCCTGCCTCCCCCCAGGCCCTCTCCCTCCAAAAACATCTCCCGATGTCCCTGCTCTCAAATGTTGTGTTTGTGTGCTTCCTCCCCTTCTCTCCCCATCTTGTTGACCGCTCCCCTTTTTATATACTTTGTTTGCTTGTTTGTTTGATTTGTTTGTTTGATAAATGTTAGCTATTTCACGAGCCTCGATTCTGTATACAAAAAAAAAATAAAAAAATCATTCGACTGTCCGGAAGATCATCTACAAGTGGAGAAGATTCCAAACAACTGCCAACTTGTTCAGGCCAGGCCGCCACAGCAAGTTCAGCCCGAGAGCAGACCTCAAGATGCTGAAAGAGGTCTCCAAGAACCCCAGAATGTCATCACGGGACCTACAGGGAGCTCTTGCCACTGTTGATGTCAAAGTGCACGAGTCTACCATTAGAAAGAGGCTGCACAAATTTGATCTACATGGGAGGTGTGCCAGGAGGAAACCTTTGCTGTCCAGAAAGAACATCAGGGCAAGACTAAAGCTTGCCAATGAACATCTAAACAAAGACCAGCACTTCTGGAACAATGTGCTCTGGACAGATGAGTCAAAGGTAGAGCTATTTGGCCACAGTACCAGAAGACATGTTTGGCGAAAACCAAAGACAGCATTTGACCACAAGAACCTGATACCAACTGTAAAGCATGGTGGTGGAAATATGGTTTGGGGCAGCTTTGCTGCATCAGGGCCTGGGCAGCTCACCATCATAGAATCCACTATGAATTCTTCATTGTACCAGAGGGTGCTTGAGGATAATGTGAGGCCATCTGTCGGAAAGTTGAAGCTCAACCGAAGGTGGACCTTGCAACATGACAATGACCCTAAACGTACCAGTAAATCCACCAAGGAATGGCTGAAAAGAAAGAAATGGAGGGTTCTGGAATGGCCAAGTCAAAGCCCGGATCTAAATCCCATCGAGATGTTGTGGGGGGATTTGAAACGAGCTGTGCATGCAAGAAACCCCTCAAACATCGCACAGCTGAAATAATTCTGCATGGAGGAGTGGGCAAAAATTTCTCCCCGTCGATGTCAGAGATTGGTAGACAGTTATAAGAAACGCCTACTTGAGGTTGTTTCTGCCAAAGGGGGCAATACCACCTATTAGAGCCAAGGGTGTACTTACTTTTTCCACATGTGAAATTTGCATTTATGTTTATTTAAATTATACAATGGACTACAAAATGTAAATGTTTCATGATATTTGTTATATTATATCACCTTTATCTATCAATATTGTTTAAATGAAGATCCAATAGCTGTATGTTGAAATATGTTGAAAAACTCAAAACTTTACATGGGGTGTACTTACTTTTTTATGTGACTGTATAAATATAATAATATAGAAGAAGATAGATAGAAAAAGATAGATAATATAAATATATAGATGTGTTGATGTGTTTCTTGTTAGTGTTGGTTTGCATTTTGTGCAACCTTGTGTATAATTAATCGTTTTCTGTTCGCACGGCGTGCGCGGCCTGGTCTCTCTTGGCCTCCCTCCCCCCATCGGTGTTTTGTGAATTTAAGTGCTTTCCTTCACTGCATTGCTTATTTCTTAGACTCGCATGACTCGGCGCATTCCGCGCACCTCACCACCCATCGTTTCTATGGGATAGGCATCTTTGACCATTTCGGTGTCTTTTGGGTCTTCAGGGCTATTTGGGTCTTCAGTGTCTTTTTTATCCTCTGGGCCTTTAAGGGTATTTTGGGTCTTTGGGGTATTTTGGTTCTTTGGGGTATTTAAGGGTATTTTGGGTATTTTGGGTCAACAGGACATTTAAGGGTCTTTGGGGTCTTCTGGATGTTTTGGGACTTTGGGGTGTTTTGGGTCTTCCGGGTGTTTTGGGGCTTCGGGGTGTTTTGGGTCTTCGGGGTGTTTTGGGTCTTCGGGATGTTTTGGGTCTTCGGGGTGTTTTTGGTCTTCGGGGTGTTTTGGGTCTTCGGGGTGTTTTTGTTCTTCGGGGTGTTTTGGGTCTTCGGGGTGTTTTGGGTCTTCGGGGTGTTTTGGGTCCTCGGGGTGTTTTGGGTCTTTTGGGTCTAAAGGATATTTAAGGGGCTTTGGGGTCTTTTGGGTCTAAAGGATATTTAAGGGGCTTTGGGGTCTTTTGGGTCCAAAGGATATTTAAAAGTCTTTGGGGTCTTTTGGGTCTAAAGGATATTTAACAGTCTTTGGGGTCTTTTGGGTCTGAAGGATATTTAAGGGTCATCGGGGTGTTTTGGGTCTTCGGGGTGTTTTGGGTCTTCGGGGAGTTTTGGGTCTTCGGGGTGTTTTGGGTCTTCGGGGTGTTTTGGGTCTTCGGGGTGTTTTGGGTCTTCGGGGTGTTTTGGGTCTTCGGGGTGTTTTGGGTCTTCGGTGTGTTTTGGGTCTTCGGGGTGTTTTGGGTCTTCGGGGTGTTTTGGGTCTTCGATGTCCGTACACATCAGAAATAGTTTGTTTATAAAAATCCCAAATATCAGATGTAAGTTTTTATTCTCACTCAGAGTTAAACATCACCGTAATATTATGTGGTTGTTTAAACTTTTTGGTGAATTATATGTCATCATTGTGATATTTTTTGGAAATGTATTATTATTATTTTTGAAATGAGATTATTATAAACAAAACAGCAAAAAAGCATGAAAACATGAGTGAAAAAGCATCAAAACAGCAGTGAAAAAGCATCAAAACAGCAGTGAAAAAGCATCAAAACAGCAGTGAAAAAGCATCAAAACAGCAATGAAAAGCATCAAAACAGCAATGAAAATCATCAAAACAGCAATGAAAATCATCAAAACAGCAATGAAAATCATCAAAACAGCAGTGAAAAGCATCAAAACAGCAGTGAAAAGCATCAAAACAGCAGTGAAAAGCATCAAAACAGCAGTGAAAAGCATCAAAACAGCAGTGAAAAGCATCAAAACAGCAGTGAAAAGCATCAAAACAGCAGTGAAAAGCATCAAAACAGCAGTGAAAAGCATCAAAACAGCAGTGAAAAGCATCAAAACAGCAGTGAAAAGCATCAAAACAGCAGTGAAAAGCATCAAAACAGCAGTGAAAAGCATCAAAACAGCAGTGAAAAGCATCAAAACAGCAGCAATGGTCCGGTCAATCACCCACCACAGCCAAATGTGTCGGAGTAATTAACTATTTTCCTTCGTGTCCTTTGGTTGCCTGGAATGGTGTCACTGCAGGACCTCCGGGTAAACAACATTACCGGTGAAGATTCCACTGTGGCCATCAATTTTTCCCTGTTGGCCATTACTGACTACCTTTACCTTCACGTCCTCAAATCGTTTAGCAAGTGACAATGCAACATATAATTGGCCATGGCTGAAAACGGGTTCTGGTAACTAAATCCCAACTTTGTGTAATGTTTGACGTTGACTCTTGTTTATTGAGAAAGAGAATGCCACACGAACTGGAAATTGACGGCGTTTGAGTACGAATGGTTGTGTTGTATCGGAAGGTACAATACTAATCCTGGGTATAAATGTGCGTGTTGTATCGGAAGGTGCAATACTAATGCTGGGTATAAATGTGCGTGTTGTATCCGAAGGTGCAATACTAATCCTGGGTATAAATGTGCGTGTTGTATCGGAAGGTGCAATACTAATCCTGGGTATAAATGTGCGTGTTGTATCGGAAGGTGCAATACTAATCCTGGGTATAAATGTGCGTGTTGTATCGGAAGGTACAATACTAATCCTGGGTATAAATGTGCGTATTGTATCGGAAGGTGCAATACTAATCCTGGGTATAAATGTGCGTGTTGTATCAGAAGGTACAATACTAATCCTGGGTATAAATGTGCGTGTTGTATCGGAAGGTGCAATACTAATCCTGGGTATAAATGTGCGTGTTGCATCGGAAGGTGCAATACTAATCCTGGGTATAAATGTGCATGTTGTATCGGAAGGTGCAATACTAATCCTGGGTATAAATGTGCGTGTTGTATCGGAAGGTGCAATACTAATCCTGGGTATAAATGTGCGTGTTGTATCGGAAGGTACAATACTAATCCTGGGTATAAATGTGCGTGTTGTATCGGAAGGTGCAATACTAATCCTGGGTATAAATGTGCGTATTGTATCGGAAGGTGCAATACTAATCCTGGGTATAAATGTGCGTGTTGTATCGGAAGGTGCAATACTAATCCTGGGTATAAATGTGCGTGTTGTATCGGAAGGTGCAATACTAATGCTGGGTATAAATGTGCGTGTTGTATCGGAAGGTGCAATACTAATCCTGGGTATAAATGTGCGTGTTGTATCGGAAGGTGCAATACTAATCCTGGGTATAAATGTGCGTGTTGTATCGGAAGGTGCAATACTAATCCTGGGTATAAATGTGCGTGTTGTATCGGAAGGTGCAATACTAATCCTGGGTATAAATGTGCGTGTTGTATCGGAAGGTGCAATACTAATCCTGGGTATAAATGTGCGAGTTCCTTTGTGACTGCCAGAAATTATTTCTGCGTCTATTATGTTCGGCAATCAATCTTTTAACAACCAATCTTGCACCATTGCACAGTCCCTGTTTGGGATCAAAGTTACGGAGTAACATGATGACTGCACCATCTTTGAGACGAAGTTTGTGCAATGGCATTTCAGAAGGAGTCAATCGATTTAGGAATTCCATGGGATAAATTAGTGCCTCTTCAGGCTGAAGACAATGGAATCAGCGCTGAAGTCTTTTCTTCCCCAGGAAATGCATCCAGTACGTCATCGTTGATCACAAATGTGGATTCATTCTTTGGACACAACACGGCTCGTTGTGCCAGCGCATCACCGACTCACAGAATCACCTACGGATAATATGATATGGATGTCTCCTCTATGTATACACTTCATTTTCATGTGTTGGAGCGTTACGAGTTCTTGAATCTTACAACTATTTGTGCAACCAGTCGTCATATCGATTGCGATTCGTAGTTTAACGGTTCATACGGTTAACCCTCCTTACCCTCCTTCATAGTTTAACGGTTGATACGGTTAACCCTCCTTACCCTCCTTCGTAGTTTAACGGTTGATACGGTTAACCCTCCTTACCCTCCTTCGTAGTTTAACGGTTGATACGGTTAACCCTCCTTACCCTCCTTTATAGTTTAACGGTTGATACGGTTAACCCTCCTTACCCTCCTTCGTAGTTTAACGGTTGATATTCCCTCCTTACGCTCTACACGACGCATTCATGACGTCAGACGGTGGCTCAGGATGTGCTCGTGCACTCCAAAAAGCAGCAATTGCCCCACAGCGATGGGTGCACGGCACGAGCTCACTGCCCTGGGGGCGACAGTGCGTCCAACTCAGTGCCCTGGAGGCAGCCGTGCGTTGGTAATTTAGCGGCATGTCCTGTCCGTTCAGGGCACGTGTACGTGGATGATTATGATGGATGGAGGCAGCGCCTCGAGTACGTTTAGTGCACAAAGATGATGAATGGTCTGTGGTCGCTGCTTATCTCACATCCATGAAGGACACGTGGAGCGTGTGGGGAAAAAGGTTGCTGGGGATGCGGGGACACACCTGATTATTATTATTATTATTTATATATTTACATGTATGCTAAACGGAAAAGCAATGAAAAGGTTGCTGGGGATGCGGGGGACACACCTGATTATTATTATTATTATTTATATATTTACATGTATGCTAAACGGAAAAGCAATGAAAAGGTTGCTGGGGATGCGGGGGACACACCTGATTATTATTATTATTATTTATATATTTACATGTATGCTAAACGGAAAAGCAATGAAAAGGTTGCTGGGGATGCGGGGGACACACCTGATTATTATTATTATTATTTATATATTTACATGTATGCTAAACGGAAAAGCAATGAAAAGGTTGCTGGGGTTGCGGGGGACACACCTGATTATTATTATTATTATTTATATATTTACATGTATGCTAAACGGAAAAGCAATGAAAAGGTTGCTGGGGATGCGGGGGACACACCTGATTATTATTATTATTATTTATATATTTACATGTATGCTAAACGGAAAAGCAATGAAAAGGTTGCTGGGGATGCGGGGGACACACCTGATTATTATTATTATTATTTATATATTTACATGTATGCTAAACGGAAAAGCAATGAAAAGGTTGCTGGGGATGCGGGGGACACACCTGATTATTATTATTATTATTTATATATTTACATGTATGCTAAACGGAAAAGCAATGAAAAGGTTGCTGGGGATGCGGGGGACACACCTGATTATTATTATTATTATTTATATATTTACATGTATGCTAAACGGAAAAGCAATGAAAAGGTTGCTGGGGATGCGGGGGACACACCTGATTATTATTATTATTATTTATATATTTACATGTATGCTAAACGGAAAAGCAATGAAAAGGTTGCTGGGGTTGCGGGGGACACACCTGATTATTATTATTACCCTGCGATGGATTAAGATGCGGGGATTAAGCATTCAGCTGCGTACGCGTGCCGCGTGCCGTACGTGTGCCGCGTGCCGCGTGCCGTGTGCCGTACGTGTGCCGTGTGCCGTACGGGTGCCGTGTGCCGCGTGCCGTACGTGTGCCATGTGCCGTACGTGTGCCGCATGCCGTACGTGTGCCGCGTGCCATGTGCCGTACGTGTGCCGCGTGCCGTCGTGTCTGCATTTTAAAAACTCATTTTCTCGGCAACCGTTGGTCCAATTGACATTAAATTTTACCATAGAAGCGCCTCCGCCAGTATAATTTTTTGATTCATAATTATGACGTCATAGTTCACGTGGTACAGACGCCATCTTGGAAAAACGTTACACCTCTATCTCACAAACCACTGAATGGAAAAAATTGAAACATGGCTCATTGTCAAGTACTCACCATGGGGAATAAGATACGTTGATGGTGATGTCATCGGTGCCTTAATTATGACGTCATAATTCGACAAGTACAACACTTGATCTAATCAGTTTGAATAAAACAAAAATTCCGCTGCAACTGTTAGACCGATGGACACGAAATTTTCAGAATATGTGCAGCTCCTCCTCTAGAATTTTATAATGATAATTATAACGTCATTTGTCACGTGGTACAGACGCCATCTTGGAAAAAATCGAAAAAAGTTGCACCTCTATCTCCGAAACCGCTGCATGGAAAAAATTGAAACGTGGCTCATTGTAAATAACTCCACATGGCGAATAAGATTTGTTAATGACGATGTCATCTGTGCCTTTATTATGACGTGATAATTCGACAAGTGCAACACGTATCGAGCATTGTGAATTTTTTTCTCAGCAACTGTTGGTCTGATGGGCACAACATTTTCACCATAGGAGGGCCTCCTCATGTAGAAAATTTTAATGATAATCATGACGTCATAGGTCATGTGGTACAGGCGCCATCTTGGAAAAACTTCGCACCTCTATATCTCTTAAACTACTCCATGGAAAAAATTGAGACGTGGCTCATTGTAAATAACTCCACATGGCGAATAAGATTTGTTAATGATGTCATCGGTGCCTTCGTTATGACGTCATAATTCGACAAATACAACACTTATCCATCTGATCATTATGATTTTTTTTTCAGCAACTGTTGATCTGATGGACACGAAATTTTCACCATAGGAGCACCTCCTCCTTTAGAATATTTTAATGATAATCATGACGTCATAGGTCATGTGGTATAGGCGCGATCTTGAAAAAACCGAAAAACGTTGCACCTCCAAAATCGCTCCTTGGAAAAAATTTAAACATGGCTCATTGTAAAGAACTCCATATGGGAAATAAGTGTTGCTAGTGATGACGTCATTGGTGCCATAATTATGACGTTGAAGGAGCTGCGCTCCAACGCGAGTCGAAAGAAGTGACGCGACCAAAGACGGAATTCGTCCGAGTTGCTTTATTGAAACAAAACAGCTCAGGTATTCTGACAAAAGCCCGTTTATCGGGCAGCAATATATATACACATTTATGTCGGGAAGTTTGCCCGGCAAAAGCTATACCGGGCATGCCCGGGTGTCAAGGGCGAGCCTTGGAAAGGCGAGTCTGGACCTGCCCGGGCGTGTTTGGCTGCGGCCTGGCAAGTCGAGGCTGGGCGTGCCCGGGCGCTCTGGACGAGCACTGGAAAGGCGAGAGCGGGCATGCCCGGGAAAGACGAGACCGGGCGTGCCCGGGAGGTTCGGGCGTGCCCGGGAACAGTGAGTCCGGGCATGCCCGGGAGAGGCGCGTCTGGCCGTGTTCTGGCCGGTGCAAGGCGATTGTGTGCATCCAGCGGTAACCGCTACACACGCCCCTCCAGAATCGACCTGCACCGGCAGGGTCAATTTAAGGGGGGTCCGGATGACCCGGCCGAAGCGACCCCTGGAGGGTCGTGGGGAGGGGTCCGACGTGGTGGTGGGTGGTCGAGCGGGGGGAACTGTGGACGGGGGGTGGCCTCGCCGCGGAGGAAGGGCCAACTGTGGTGGTCGGTCGACGTCCATGTGCGCCGGTTTGAGGCGGTCCACAGAGATCCGGTCCGACCGTCCGCCAACGTCGACGACAAAGGACTTGTCGCCCCATCGCAGGACCCGGAAGGGCCCGTCGTACGGCGGCCGGAGTGGCCCCCGGTGCGCGTCATGACGCACAAAGACGTACTCCACTGTGCGAAGCGCCGGGGGGACGTAGGACTGGGGGCCACCGTGGCGGGACGTTGGCACGGGGGCAAATCGGCGGGCGGCCTCCTGGAGGTCCGAGCGCTGGTGTGCGGCGGACCAGGGACTGGTAGCATTGGGCACGAACTCGCCCGGGACGCGGAGCAGCTGGCCGTAGACGAGCTCGGCGGCGGACGCCCGGAGGTCCTCCTTGGGGGCCGTGCGGAGGCCCAAAAGGACCCACGGCAGCCGGTCGGTCCAACCGTCGTCCTGAAGGCCGGCCATGAGTGCGGCCTTCATGGAGCGGTGAAACCGCTCGCACAACCTGTTGGCTTGGGGGTGGTAGGCCGTGGTGTGGTGCAGCGTGACCCCCAATGAGCGGGCGACCGCGCCCCAAAGTTCGGACGTGAACTGTGGGCCGCGGTCGGACGAGATGTCCGCCGGTGCGCCGAAGCGCGCGACCCAGGTGGCGATGAACGCCTGCGCCACGTCGGCGGTGGTGGTGGAGGTGAGGGGCACGGCCTCCGGCCACCTGGTGGTCCTGTCCACCATGGTGAGCAGGTGGGTGAACCCCCGCGATGGGGGCAGGGGACCCACCAGGTCCACGTGGACGTGGTCGAAACGCCGTGCAGGCACGGTGAAAGGTGCCAGCGGGGCCTGGGTGTGGCGGTGGACCTTGGCCCGCTGGCAGGCCGTGCAGGCGTTGGCCCAGTCGCGGACGTTCCGTCGAAGGCCGTGCCAGACGAAACGCGCCGACACCAGCTTCTGAGAAGCTTTCCGGCCCGGGTGAGAAAGGCCGTGGATGGAGGCGAAGATGCGGCGCTGCCAGGAAACGGGCACGATGGGGCGAGGCTGGCCCTGGGAGACGTCGCAGAGCAGGACGGTGCCCGCGAAGGGGATGTCGGCCAGGCGGAGGCCCGTGTCCGCCGCCCGGAGGGCCTGCACCGAGGTGTCGGTGGTCTGGTCGGCTGCCATGAGCGCGAAGTCCACGCCGAGGTGGACCGCGTTCGCGCTGGCCCGAGAAAGACAGTCGGCCACAGCGTTGTCTTTGCCGGCGACGTGCCGGATGTCCGTGGTGAATTCCGACACGGCGGAGAGGTGGCGCTGCTGGCGGGCCGACCACGGCTCCGTGACTTTGGCCATTGCGTAGACCAACGGCTTGTGGTCGACGAAAGCCGTGAACGGGCGGCCCTCCAGGAGGTGTCGGAAATGGCGAACGGCCAGGAATAGACCGAGCAGCTCGCTGTCGAACGTGCTGTATTTTAACTCGTTCGGCCAGAGCTGCCGGCTGAAAAAAGCGAGTGGCTGCCAAACCCCGTCCACCCATTGTTTATGGATGGCGCCCACCACGTAGTTGGAGGTGTCCGTAGTGAGGGCGATGGGCGCGTTGAGCACCGGGTGAGCCAGCAGCGTTGCGTCGGCGAGGGCCCGTTTTGCGCTCGTGAAGGCCGCGTCCATGGCCGCGGACCAAACGATGTCATGCTTGGCCGGCTTGCCCCAGAGGGCCTCGTAAAGGGGCCGCATGAGCTGAGCAGCGCGGGGCACGAATCGGTGATAAAAATTCACCATGCCGAGGAACTCTTGTAGGGCCTTGATGGAACGGGGACGCGGGAACGTGGTGTTGGCCTCGACCTTGGTCGGCAGCGGCACGGCCCCGGTCTTGGTGATGCGGTGGCCCAAAAAGTCAACGGTCGTCGTGCCGAAGTGGCATTTGGCCGGGTTGACAATTAAGCCGTGCTCGCTGAGGCGACCGAACAGTGTTCGGAGGTGGAGGAGGTGCTCGGTGCGGGACGTGCTGGCGACGAGGATGTCGTCCAGATAGACGAAAAGAAATGGCAGGTCGCGCAGCACGCCGTCCATTAAGCGCTGGAACGCCTGGGCCGCGTTCTTGAGGCCAAACGGCATCCTCAAAAATTCGAACAGGCCGAACGGCGTGATGACGGCCGTCTTCGGGACGTCGGCCGCCCGGACAGGTACCTGGTGGTATCCCCGTATCAGGTCAATTTTGGAAAATATGACCCGTCCCGCCAAACGGGCGGAAAAGTCCTGGATGTGCGGGATCGGGTACCTGTCGGGGGTGGTAGCGTCGTTGAGGCGGCGGTAGTCGCCACACGGGCGCCATCCGCCCCCCGGCTTTGGCACGATGTGCAGTGGTGAGGCCCACGCGCTATCGGAGCGCCGCACGATGCCGAGGCGCTCCAACGCGTCGAACTCGGCCTTTGCCACGGCGAGCTTGGCTGGGTCGAGGCGGCGGGCCCTGGCGTAGACCGGCGGGCCCGTAGTGGGTATGTGGTGCTCGATCCCATGCCGCACTGCGACGGCCGAAAACGTCGGCCGTGTGAGGGCCGGGAATTCCGCGAGCAGGCGAGCGAACTCGTTCGCCATCGGGAGGGCGCACGCCAGTTCGGTCGGCGCGGAGCTGCTCATCGTGCATGCCAGGGAGCTGAAGGTCTCGGCGTTGACAAGGCGACGACGTTTGACGTCGACCAGCAGCCCGTGCGCGCAGAGGAAGTCGGCGCCCAGCAAAGCCATGGGGACGCAGGCGGTCACAAAGGTCCACTGAAAGCGCTGGCTGCCGAAGCAGAGGGTGACGTTGCGCGGGCCGAAAGTGCGTATGGCCGAGCCATTAGCAGCGACCAAAGAGGGGCCGCAAACGGCGTCCCGCCTGTCCTGCTCGGAGGCGGGTATGACGCTCAGTTGGGCGCCGGTGTCACAAAGGAAACGCCGCCCGGACGCTTTGTCCCAAATAAAAAGCAAGTTGCCCGAGTGGCCGGCGCTCATGGCTGGGAATGAACGCCGGCCCGGCCGTTTCCCGACTTGCCGAAAGTGCACGGGGGTCGGCACGTCCGAGCCTTGTGTCCGAACCTGGCGTGGTAATAACACCACGCCTGGTCAGGTGGAGGCCCCGGCCATCATGTCGGAAGCGGTCGGTGCGGCGTGGCGGGCGCCAGTTTCACCGGCAGTTCGGTCTCCAACCGCGCAGGGCGCTCGGGCGTCGCCTCGGAGGGCGGCAGGCTCCAGGTAGCCGCGCCGATGTGTTGGCCCGCCGAGGAGATCTTATCGGCTTCCCTGGCGAGGGCGCGGGGATCGGTGATCGACGTGCCAGCCAGGGCAAGGCGTACCGGGTGAGGCAGCTGGCGAAGGAACAACTCGCGGAACAGAAAATCCAGAGAGTGCTCACCGAGCAACGAGAGCATATAGTCCATGCGCTCGGACGGGCGCGTGTCGCCGAGCTCGGGCAGGTCGAGCAGGCGCCGTGCGCGTGCCGCCGGTGAGAGGGCGAAAGCGTCGAGGAGGAGCGTCTTCAGCGCGTCATACTTGTCGGCAGCCGGCGGGTGCTCGAGGAGGCTCAGGGCGCGGGCCGCGGTGGCGGAACCGAGTGCTGCCACGACGTGGTGGAAGCGAGTGTCATCCGCGGTGATGCCTCGCAGGGCGAACTGGGAGTCCGCCTCGGCGAACCAAACAGCCGCATGAGCCTCCCAGAAGGTAGGCAGTTTAAAAGTCACTGCTGTGTCCATGTCGGTAGGTCACCAGTGAAGGAGCTGCGCTCCAACGCGAGTCGAAAGAAGTGACGCGACCAAAGACGGAATTCGTCCGAGTTGCTTTATTGAAACAAAACTGCTCAGGTATTCTGACAAAAGCCCATTTATCGGGCAGCAATATATATACACATTTATGTCGGGAAGTTTGCCCGGCAAAAGCTATACCGGGCATGCCCAGGTGTCAAGGGCGAGCCTTGGAAAGGCGAGTCTGGACCTGCCCGGGCGTGTTTGGCTGCGGCCTGGCAAGTCGAGGCTGGGCGTGCCCGGGCGCTCTGGACGAGCACTGGAAAGGCGAGAGCGGGCATGCCCGGACGCTCTGGGTGAGCCCTGGAAAGGCGATAGCGGGCATGCCCGGATGCTCTGGGCGAGCCCTGGAAAGGCGATAGCGGGCATGCCCGGACGGTCTGGGCGAGCCCTGGAAAGGCGATAGCGGGCATGCCCGGACGCTCTGGGCGAGCCCTGGAAAGGCGAGAGCGGGCGTGCCCGGGAACAGTGAGTCCGGGCATGCCCGGGAGAGGCGCTATGATTGGCTGAGGCTGCAGGGCGTTATGATTGGCTGAGGCTGCAGGGCGTTATGATTGGCTGAGGATGCAGGGCGTTATGATTGGCTGAGGATGCAGGGCGCTATGATTGGCTGAGGCTGCAGGGCGTTATGATTGGCTGAGGATGCAGGGTGCTATGATTGGCTGAGGATGCAGGGCGTTATGATTGGCTGAGGATGCAGGGCGTTATGATTGGCTGAGGATGCAGGGCGCTATGATTGGCTGAGGCTGCAGGGCGTTATGATTGGCTGAGGCTGCAGGGCGTTATGATTGGCTGAGGATGCAGGGCGTTATGATTGGCTGAGGATGCAGGGCGCTATGATTGGCTGAGGCTGCAGGGCGTTATGATTGGTTGAGGCTGCAGGGCGTTATGATTGGCTGAGGCTGCAGGGCGTTATGATTGGCTGAGGATGCAGGGCGCTATGATTGGCTGAGGCTGCAGGGCGTTATGATTGGCTGAGGATGCAGGGCGTTATGATTGGCTGAGGATGCAGGGCGTTATGATTGGCTGAGGCTGCAGGGCGTTATGATTGGCGGAGGCTGCAGGGCGTTATGATTGGCTGAGGATGCAGGGCGCTATGATTGGCTGAGGCTGCAGGGCGTTATGATTGGCTGAGGATGCAGGGCGCTATGATTGGCTGAGGCTGCAGGGCGTTATGATTGGCTGAGGATGCAGGGCGCTATGATTGGCTGAGGCTGCAGGGCGTTATGATTGGCTGAGGCTGCAGGGCGTTATGATTGATTGGCTGAGGCTGCAGGGCGTTATGATTGGCTGAGGCTGCAGGGCGTTATGATTGGCTGAGGCTGAAGGGCGTTATGATTGGCTGAGGCTGCAGGGCGTTATGATTGGCTGAGGCTGCAGGGCGTTATGATTGGCTGAGGCTGCAGGGCGTTATGATTGGCTGAGGCTGCAGGGCGTTATGATTGGCTGAGGATGCAGGGCGTTATGATTGGCTGAGGCTGCAGGGCGTTATGATTGGCTGAGGCTGAAGGGCGTTATGATTGATTGGCTGAGGCTGCAGGGCGTTATGATTGGCTGAGGCTGAAGGGCGTTATGATTGGCTGAGGCTGCAGGGCGTTATGATTGATTGGCTGAGGCTGCAGGGCGTTATGATTGGCTGAGGCTGCAGGGCGTTATGATTGGCTGAGGCTGAAGGGCGTTATGATTGGCTGAGGTTGCAGGACGTTATGATTGGCTGAGGCTGCAGGGCGTTATGATTGGCTGAGGCTGCAGGGCGTTATGATTGATTGGCTGAGGCTGCAGGGCGTTATGATTGGCTGAGGCTGCAGGGCGTTATGATTGGCTGAGGATGCAGGGCGTTATGATTAGCTGAGGCTGCAGGGCGTTATGATTAGCTGAGGCTGCAGGGCGTTATGATTAGCTGAGGCTGCAGGGCGTTATGATTGGCTGAGGCTGCAGGGCGTTATGATTGGCTGAGGCTGCAGGGCGTTATGATTGATTGGCTGAGGCTGCAGGGCATTATGATTGGCTGAGGCTGCAGAGCGTTATGATTGGCTGAGGCTGCAGGGCGTTATGATTGGCTGAGGATGCAGGGCGTTATGATTGGCTGAGGCTGCAGGGCGTTATGATTGGCTGAGGATGCAGGGCGTTATGATTGATTGGCTGAGGATGCAGGGCGTTATGATTGGCTGAGGCTGCAGGGAGTTATGATTGATTAGCTGAGGCTGCAGGGAGTTATGATTGATTAGCTGAGGCTGCAGGGCGTTATGATTGGCTGAGGCTTCAGGGCGTTATGATTGATTGGCTGAGGCTGCAGGGCGTTATGATTGGCTGAGGCTGCAGGGAGTTATGATTGGCTGAGGCTGCAGGGCGTTATGATTGGCTGAGGCTGCATGGCGTTATGATTGGATGAGGCTGCAGGGCGTTATGATTGGCTGAGGCTGCAGGGCGTTATGATGGGCTGAGGCTGCAGGGCGTTATGATTGGCTGAGGATGCAGGGCGCTATGATCGGCTGAGGCTGCAGGGCATTATGATTGGCTGAGGTTGCAGGGCTTTATGATTGGCTGAGGCTGCAGGGCATTATGTTTGGCTGAGGCTGCAGGGCGTTATGATTGGCTGAGGCTGCAGGGCGTTATGATTGGCTGAGGCTGCAGGGCGTTATGATTGGCTGAGGCTGCAGAGCGTTATGATTGGCTGAGGCTGCAGGGCGTTATGATTGGCTGAGGATGCAGGGCGTTATGATTGGTCGAGGCTGCAGGGCGTTATGATTGGCTGAGGCTGCAGGGCGTTATGATTGGCTGAGGATGCAGGGCATTATGATTGGCTGAGGCTGCAGGGAGTTATGATTGGCTGAGGCTGCAGGGCATTATGATTGGCTGAGGCTGCAGGGCGTTATGATTGGCTGAGGCTGCAGGGCGTTATGACTGGCTGAGGCTGCAGGGCGTTATGATTGGCTGAGGCTGCAGGGCGTTATGATTGGCTGAGGCTGCAGGGCGTTATGATTGGCTTAGGCTGCAGGGCGTTATGACTGGCTGAGGCTGCAGGGCGTTATGATTGGCTGAGGCTGCAGGGCGTTATGACTGGCTGAGGCTGCAGGGCGTTATGATTGGCTGAGGCTGCAGGGCGTTTTGATTAGCTGAGGCTGCAGGGCGCTATGATTGGCTGAGGCTGCAGGTCGGTATGATTGGCCGAGGCGGCTGTGCCATTGGTATTGCGATGACTGGCAGGACAACGGTCTCGCCTGGGTTCGAATCCAAACCCAGATATAGACTCTCATCGCGGTGTTTCACAGGAAGGATGATTCAACAATGTGTGTGATGTCCCTCGGATGAGTCCCGAACACACCGGGAATACCATCATTCCCGAACACACCGGGAACACCGCGAGCCCTGAACACACCGGGAACACCATCAATCCCAAACACACCGGGAACACCGCCAGTCATGAACACACTGGCAACACCATCAATCCCAAACACACCGGGAACACTGTGAGTCCTGAACACACCGTGAACACCACGAGTCTCGAACACACCAAGAACACCGCGAGTCTCGAACACACCAGGAACACCGCGAGTCCTGAACACCCTGTGAGTCCTGAACACACAGGGAACACCATCAATCCCAAACACACTGGGAACACCATGAGTCTCGAACACACCAGGAACACCATGAGTCCTGAACACACCGGGAACACCATCAATCCCAAACACACCAGGAACACTGCGAGTCTCGAACACACCAGGAACACCGTGAGTCCTGAACACCCCGCAAGTCCTGAACACACCGGGAACACCATCAATCCCAAACACACCGGGAACACTGCGAGTCATGTACACACCAGCAACACCATCAATCCCAAACACACCGGGAACACTGCGAGTCCCAAACAAACTGGGAACACCACGAGTCCTGAACACACTGGGAACACCGCGAGTCCAGAACACTCTTGGGAACACCGTGAGTCTCGAACACACTGGGAACACCATCAATCCCAAACACACCGGGAATACTGCGAGTCCCAAAGAAACTGGGAACACCGTGAGTCCTGAACACACCGCGAGTCCTGAACACACCAGGAACACCATCAATCCCAAACACACCGGGAACACCGTGAGTCCTGAACACAACAGGAACACCGCAAGTCTCGAACACACCGGGAATACCGAGAGTCCTGAACACACAGGGAGGACTGAGAGTCCTGAACATTCTGGGAACACCGAGACTCCTGAACACACCGGGAACACTGAGAGTCCTGAACACACCGGGAACACTGAGAGTCCTGAACACACCGGGAACACCGAGAGTCCTGAACACTCCAGGAGCATCGAGAGTCCCGAACACACCAGGAACACCATGAGTCCTAAACACACCATGAGTCCTGAACACACTGGGAACACCGCAAGTCTCGAACACACTGGGAACACCGAGAATCATGAACACACCGGGAGCACCGAGAGTCCTGAACACTCCGGGAACACCGAGAGTCCTGAACACTCCGGGAACACCGAGGGTTCTGAACACACTGGGAACACCGAGAGTCCTGAACACACCGGGAACACCGAGAGTCCCGAACACATGGGGAACATGATCAATCCCGAACACACCGGGAACACCGCGAGTCCTGAACACTCCGGGAACACCGCAATTCTCGAACACACTGGTAACACCATTTAGTCCCAAACACACCAGGAACACCGAGAGTCCTGAACACTCCGGGAATGCCGGGAGTCCCGACCACACCGGGAACACCATCAATTCCGAACACACCAGGAACACTGCGAATCCTGAACAGTCTGGGAACACCATCAGTCCAAAACACACTGGGAACACCGCGAGTCCCGAAAACACCGGGAACACCGCGAGTCCTGAACACTCCGGTAACACCATCAATCCCGAACACACCGGGAACACCATCAGTCCCAAACACACCAGGAATACCACGAGTCCTGAACACTCTGGGAACACTGCAATTCTCGAACACACCGGGAACACCGCAATTCTCGAACACACCGGGAACATCGAGAGTCCTGAACACTCCGGGAACACTGCGAGTCCTGAACAGGTGTTTTTAATTTCGTGTTGATCAGGTGTTTTTTATTTCGTGGTGATCAGGTGTTTTTAATTTCGTGGTGATCAGGTGTTTTTAATTTCGTGGTGATCAGGTGTTTTTAATTTCATGGTTATCAGATGATTTTACTTTCCTGGTGATCAGGTGTTTTTAATTACCTGGTGATCAGGTGTTTTTAATTACGTGGTGATCACGTGTTTTTCAATTCGTGGTGATCATGTGTTTTTAATTACGTGGTGATCAGGTGTTTTTAATTTTGTGGTGATCAGGTGTTTTTAATTTTTGTGGTGATCAGGTGTTTTTAATTTCGTGGTGATCACACCCTGCTTCACCATTCTAAATTTCCGAAAGTAAAATCTCCACGGAAGCGGCAGGAAGGATCGTGTTATTTAACCGTGTGAGCTTATATAGACTACAGTAGATCTCCAATCGGGTGTGCTCGTTGACATGAGTAGTATAGACCGATGTGCGGATTCCTCCAAATCTTTCACTTTACTGTTGAACAGCATTAATAGAGAGCTCCGTAAGCGAATCTCTATGCCAATTGCATGTATAATTATGTAAATCCATTCAAAATTTCACTTCCATGTCAAATTTCACAAAAAAAAAAAAATTCCCCCATTCCCTTGGGAACAAAATTTCATGTTGTCATTTGAAATGTCCCTTCCATGATCCGCCATCTTGTCCCTTCCATGATCCGCCATCTTGCTCACGTGATCTTCCTTTGGTCTGGCGCGACCGATAAATTATTTTCACCTGGTGATTAAAATCAATAAATTACAGTACAGTACTGTACAGAACGGATTTTGAATTCGAAACCGCTCATCATTTACGCCAGCTACACTGCCTTCTTTTTTCCACCAGCTACACCGGCTTCAGTTTTCCGCCAGCAACACTGACTTCAGTTTTCCGCCAGCTACACCGACTTCAGTTTTCCACTTCGTAAGCGAACCTCCATTGCAATTGCATGAAACATTTACATTTTGTAGTCCATTGTATAATTTAAATAAACATAAATGCAAATTTCGCATGTGGAAAAAGTAAGTACACCCCTACATTTATCACTACTTCAAATACCTAAAATTAGAATCAGGTGCACCAGCTCAGGTGCAAATGATTAGAACATCGTTAGAGAGGATCTTGGAGGAACCTGTCTTATTTAAACCTCAGACATTTGGTTTGGTTTGCTCTTTGTTGTTGAAGTGTGCGGCGTCACCATGCCGAGATCAAAAGAGCTCTCTGACGCCTTCAGAAAGAAGGTTATAGATGCCTACGAGTCTGGGAAGGGATTAAAAAATATCTCCAAACAATTTGAAATCAATCATTCGACTGTCCGGAAGATCATCTACAAGTGGAGAAGATTCCAAACAACTGCCAACTTCTTCAGGCCAGGCCGCCCCAGCAAGCTCAGCCCGAGAGCAGACCGCAATATGCTGAAAGAAGTCTCTAAGAACCCCAAAATGTCATCACGGGACCTACAGGTAGCTCTTGCCACAGTTGATGTCAAAGTGCACGAGTCTACCATTAGAAAGAGGCTGCACAAATTTGATCTACATGGAATGTGTGCCAGGAGGAAACCTTTGCTGTCCAGAAAGAACATCAGGGCAAGACTATAGTTTGCCAATGAACACCTAGGCAAAGACCAGCACTTCTGGAACAATGTGCTCTGAACAGATGAGTCAAAGGTAGAGCTATTTGGCCACAGTACCAGAAGACATGTTTGGCGAAAACCAAAGACAGCATTTGACCACAAGAACCTGATATCAACTGTAAAGCATGGTGGTGGAAATATTATGATTTGGGGCAGCTTTGCTGCATAAGGGCCTGGACAGCTCACCGTCATAGAATGAACTATGAATTCTTCATTGTACCAGTGGGTGCTTGATGATAATGTGAGGCCACCTGTCGGAAAGTTGAAGCTCAACCGAAGGTGGACCTTGCAACATGACAATGACCCTAAACATACCAGTAAATCCACCAAGGAATGGCTGAAAAGAAAGAAATGGAGGGTTCTGGAATGGCCAAGTCAAAGCCCGGACCTAAATCCCATCGCGATGTTGTGGGGGGATTTGAAACGAGCTGTGCATTCAAGAAACCCCTCAAACATCGCACAGCTGAAAGAATTCTGCATGGAGGAGTGGGCAAAAATTACACCCAGTCGATGTCAGAGACTGGTAGACAGTTATAAGAAACGCCTACTTGAGGTTGTTTCTGCCAAACGGGGCAAGACCACCTATTAGAGCCAAAGGTGTACTTACTTTTTCCACATGCGAAATTTGCATTTATGTTTATTTAAATTATACAATGGACTACAAAATGTAAATGTTTCATGATATTTGTTATATTATATCACCTTTATCCATCAATATTGTTGAAATGAAGATCAAATAACTGTATGTTGAAATATGTTGAAAAAGTCAAAACTTTACATGGGGTGTACTTACTATTTCATGTGACTGTATAGTGTATATATAAATCCATTCAAAATTTCACTGTCATTCCCCATTCCCTTGGGAACAAAATTTCATGTTGTCATTTCAAATGTCCCTTCCATGATCCGCCATCTTGTCCCTTCCATGATCCGCCATCTTGCTCACGTGATCTTGCTTTGGTCTGGCGTGACCGATAAATTATTTTCACCTGGTGATTAAAATCAATAAATTACAATACAGTGCTGTATGTTGTAGAAATCCAAGATACAACAATGTCTCAGATCATGAGTTTAATCGAAATCAATCCCTAGCAATACCTGGGGAAGAAATCAACAAGTATAACATCAGTACTCAGCATGCATCTGAATCAATAATGGGTATAACATCCAATCACAAGCAAGCGCTGAGCAAAGTGATTCTATGTACCAATCTAGACATGCACACCATATATGTCACAGGAGTGGTCGCTGCGCTTAATGTCCAAGATCTTTATAACGAACGCGCAGCGGCCAAAAGTCGCATGACACCTAGGCTCGAACTTAGACACAATTTCATGACATTCACCCCAGCGGTAAAACTACACTTCTCCCAGAGGTTAGAATCAAGCCAGCAAGCTATATAGCAGTGTGGAAAATACTTTAGAGAGCAGATGATTATGTAAAGCAGCGAGCCATGTTAATCCCAGCTGAAGCCATCGGGACGGAGGATTTCTCTCCCGATGCACGTTCGATACACGTCAGGGGCTTCAACCGCATGTCCAAATTCACCCTCGCCGGGATAACCGCCTATCTCGGGTGATGGCGGCGGAACCTCAATGTCGATCGGATCTGGCGCATAAGGGGGCGGGGTTGATGGCGAATTCCCCATCATCGGATTCCCCGGACTGAGCTCCGGCCGAGCGTCATTCCCGCACGGAGCAAGATGACACACCGAAACAGTAGACTCGCGTCCGTCTGGCAGCAGCACTCGGGATTGGCTTGGAGAATATGAACCTTATCAATGACCGGGACATATTTACTCGGGCGAACCATGCATTTGAGGAAGGCCGGTCCGGGCTCGACAAGCCAGCCCGGCAAAGGCCAAATGGCACCTGTACTGCGTGAGTAACGAAACAGACGATCGTGAGGAGTTTGATTTGTAGCGGTACACAATAAAGTCCGAATCGAGTTTAACGCCCCGTGTACTATCCAAGTCCATCATTCTAGTTCTAGTCCGTGGGTCTTAAGGCCGAGAGTAATGGCTTTCCATATAATGCCATTAAATCTTTCCACCTGACCGTTTGCCTGGGGCCTGTATGGAGTGGTATAACGAGAAGCGATATTTCGCTGAAGCAAAAAGGTTCGCACATCTTAGGACAAAAACACAGCACCTCGATCAGTATGTACATAGCCCGGATTCCCAAACATGGAAAACAAGATCTGCAGACACCGGATGACTGTCCTGGCGGTCATGTCACTGCATGGAAAAGCAAAAGGGAATCTGCTGAATTTGTCCACTTTCGTGAGAAGGTAGCGAGAGCTACCCGAAACCGGTAGACTAGCAGAAACAGGTAGACTCGAAGCCGGTAGGGGCCCTTTGAAGTCCATAGACAATTTCTCCCATGGCCTAGTAGCCTGGATCAATGTACCCATCTGCGGCTTATAGAAATGTGGTTTTAATTCAGCGCAAACGGGACAAGTGCGGTATAGATGACGAATGTCCTCAACAGAGTAGGGCAAATTGCGACAGCACACATAATGAGCTAGACGAGTCACCCCGGGATGGCACAACATTTCATGAAGGACACACAGACCCTCAAAGGAGGTGAGACTCACGCATACCGCTGGCCGTGATAGTGCGTCCGCTGCGAGATTATCCCGCCCCGGGCGATACTTGATGCGAAAGCAATAATCTGCTAATTCTATACACCACCGAGTGATTTTCTCGTTCTTAATGCGCTGGGCATGGCATGTATCGTACATGAAAGCGACACTTTGCTGATCAGTGATGACCTCAAAACGCTTGCCAAGCAAGTACGGTCTCCAACACCTAATAGACTCAACAATGGCATATGCCTCTTTTTCGACCGACGAGTGACGTCTCTCTGTGGGGGAGAGAGTCCTTGAAAAGAAGGCCACAGGTTGCCCTCCTTGAGAGAGCGTGGCAGCTATCGCGTGGTCCGACGCGTTGCTTTCCAAAACAAAGGGAATGTTTTCATCTATAGACGACACAGTGGCGCCAGCTATGTCCGACTTCAGGCCATGGAAGGTGACCTTGGCAGCGTGACACATGGGGAACACTTTACAATCCACAAGGGGACGAAGCTTTTCGGAGAAATTTTGGACCCACTTTGAATAATGTGCAAACAGCCCGAGGACACGCTTCAAAGAAGCACGATCATGTGGAGGGGCCATGTCGAGCAAGGGTCGCAGCCGCTCTTTGTCTGGGGTGATAGTGCCCTGGGTCACGGTGTACCCCAGGGGATATATTGTCTGCGCCGAATAGCAACATTTAGCCTCGTTCAGCGTCAGACGGTACTCGCGCACAACCTTGAGGAAGCGCTGCAGATTAGCATCATGATGAGCTTGATCGTACCCACAAACCGTTAGGTTGTCCAAGTAAACAAAGACATCTGTTAATTGTTCCTTAGCAATCATGTCATCTATGGCCTTCTGGAAACATGAGACCCCATTTGTGACTCTGAAAGGCAAGTGGTGAACTGGTACAACTGCTGACCGGATTCAAAGCCAGTGTAAATGCGATCGGCTGCAGCAATCGGAATTTGATGATACGCACTACAGAGATCTAACGTACTGTACACCTGGTACTGTGCCACCTGTCGGACCAGGGAATCCAATCCCGGGAGTGGGTAGGCGTCCAATTCCGTAAACCGATTAATCATCTGCGACTAGTCAATTACCAAGCGTTTGCGATGATTTTCGGTCTGGACAACCAAAACTTGAGCTCTCCAGGGCGACCGACTAGATTCTATTATACCCTCTTTTAGAAGGTGACTAGTCTCCTCAGCAATAATTTGCGTATCAGCCCAGGAGTATCATCGTGATTTAATGGCTACCGGGGTACAGTCAGGAGTCAGATTGGGAAACAACAACAGTGGTTCTATTTCCATCCCGGCCAGAGCACACACAGAAAGAGTATTATCCCCGCCAAATGACATTTCTAACCGACCATGACGATGGAGGAAATCGTGGCCCAGCAATACTTCTGCACATAGCGTTGGTAAGACCATTAAATGAACATCCGGATACATTTGGCTGTTGATCACTAACTTCACCCGGCATTCGCCTTTAGTACACATCCAAAGTGCATGGAAAGCCATGAAAATACGGTGCAATATCCCGAGAATCGGCCAGCCGTGCTGCTGGACGAGTCTCATGTCAACATAGCTTTCCGTCGAGCCCGTGTCGATCAAGGCGTTTGCCATCTGTCCTATAAATCAGCACCGGAACAACAGCACTGGACAGTCCGGGCGGCCTGGAGGACGTCGAGACATCTAGTGGGGGCAATCGAGCCACTCGCATGGGCCCAATGCCAGCCAGCGTCGCGCATGGAGCTACTCGAGGCCCGTGCGGTGAGGTTATCCCAGTCAACGTCGTGCGTGGTGCCGATCGAGGCCCGCGTGGTGAGATGATCCTAGTCAACGCCACGCGTGGAGTCGATTGTGCCCCAGGCGATGAGAGGATCATGGACAGTGTCGAGCGAGTACGCCGGCCTTGTGACGCACGGCAAACTTTTGCAAAATGGCCTTTCCGAGCGCACAAATGACACATCGCTTCCCGCGCCGGGCAAACTGACCTCAAATGATTCCTATTGCTGCAGAAAAAGCACTTAGCGTTACTCCCGGCAGAAGGGGCCATGGTAGCAGCGGCTGTCAAGCTCGTGCTTGATGCTTCGGGAGCTTCTGCTATCCCCGACGTCCGCGCATGATCGGCAACCATGCGCGGGCATCTCTCCATAGATAAGGCTGCCGTGACGTACGGCCAACCGTACGCCTCAGATTGCACCTGTGCCTTGTGAAGTACGAGTGCCAAATTATGGGCCGTCTGCAGCGTTACATCGGGCGTCTCCAGCAATCTTTGTCGTATTATGGGCGAGTAGATCCACGAGACAAAAGAATCGTGCATGAGATCATCGCTCACCTGCTCGGGCGTTCGAACTGCAGTAGTACAGTCTTTGGCTAAGCGACGAAGTTCCTGAACGAAGTGGTCGATGGATTCCGACGGGTCCTGTCACCGGGAAGTGAGCTGGTATTGAGTGTAGATCACACTCGGAGTCTTAATGTAGATTTGACGTAGCTCGGCTACAGCGGTGTCATAGGTATCACAATGAGAAATATACTCATGGACAGTGTGGGTCACTGGGTCACGTGAGAATGTAGAACAGCTAGCCTGATATCTTCCGTGAGGTCCGCATGAGATTGCAGGTAGCTTGTCAGCAGATGCAACCAGTGTTTGAGCTGGCCAGTTGAGTCCGTCGCCTGAGGGTCTCCTCCGAAGGTAGGTAGTTGTAACATCTTGTGAGCAATGGTGATCTCGATCAGACGAGAGATGATTTCGATTAAGTTAAGTGTTGGAGAAATCAAAGATACAACAATGTCTCAGATCATGAGTTTAATCGAAATCAATCCCAAGCAATACCTGGGGAAGAAATCAACAAGTATAACATCAGTACTCAGCATGCATCTGAATCAATAACGGGTATAACATCCAATCACAAGCAAGCGCTGAGCAAAGCGATTCTACGTACCAACCTAGATATGCACACAATATATGTCACAGGAGTGGTCGCTGCGCTTAATATCCAAGATCTTTATAACGAATGCGCAGCGGCCGAAAGTAGCATGACACCTGGGCTTTGAACTTAGATACAATTTCACGACACTGTACAGAACGGATTTTGAATTCGAAACCGCTCATCATTTATGCCAGCTACACCGGCTTCAATTGTCCGCCAGCTACACCGGCTTCAGTTGTCCGCCAGCTACACTGACTTCAGGTTTCCGCCAGCTACACCGACTTCATTTAAGCCATATACACTGATTTCAGTTTTCCGCCATCTACACCGACCTCAGTTTTCCGCTAGCTACACCGGCCTCATTTAAACCAGGTACACAGATTTCAGTTTTCCACCAGCTACACCGGTTTCAGTTTTCCGCCAGCTACACCGAATTCACTTTTCCGCCAGATACACCGACTTCAGTTTTCCGCCAGCTACATCGACATCATGAGACGTGTCAAGAAAAATGGTGCTGCAAGGAAAGATTACAGTTCACTTTTGGATGAAGCCGTCACAACACAATATCTTCATGCTTTGCCACGAATGACAGCAGAGTAAACTTTATCATCATTTAATAGTATGGCATCATATTCGACAAGGTGTGTGACATGTCCGTCGCTAACCACTGTTGGATTGGCCTTCAGCCTCGAAAAAGGAAACCTATTATTATTGAAAATACAGGCATGACAGGGCAAAAGATGATAATAGTATTTTGGCATTTTCACCCCACTGCAGCATGACCAGAGACCAAAATTTTGAGAGGACACCAAAATAGTAATACCGTTAGAAAACAAAATACCAATACCACTCGTAATGAGCTTTGCACCTGCCATCCATGATTATTTCAAAACCAGAAATACACAAAGATGCATGAGCCCCACAGTCAGGCACACCAGTGTCCAATTCAAAGGATTGGATGTGCTGCGCCTATGTTGCACTGAACTTTCTGAAGCAGTTTAGTCTGGCACACAAAAACGTCTCTTTGATTGAATGGATTGATCGAAAGACTCAACTATCAAGAGACAGGGGTCAGTGCCAGTGGCTATGCTGAACGGCCATGCTGAACAGCTGAGCTGAAGCATGCACAACCGGACCTATATACAAAGTGCGTACCTGCCAGTCGGACCTACGTACCTGGTCCAGTCGACTAGAAGTCTAGACTATATAGCCTTCAGTAGGTAAGTCCTGCATTCTATCCCAATCTATCCATTCAATAAAATTAATTTGAATTTTAATTCTAAGCCCAAGATCAAACAACCTAGCCTAGCTAGGCCTAGGCCTACAGATGTTTGTGAGGGCTGCGTACTCGATCGACTGACCATTGTCGACGAAGCTCTCACTCTACGCAATGCGTATTCATATTATTGTTATGAATTTTGGGGTAGGGGCATATATAGATTTAGGTAGATCTGCATAGGTATGTGCTTCGTCTGTCGTGATAGGAAACCTCACCGTTAATAAGTTATGTTTAGGTGGTTTGTTCGGATTAAGGTGCCTCTTCGTCCCCATTCCAAGGAATGGGGCATGATAAGTAGTTCTAGGGCATAAGGATAAAATTCCCCGGTGTATCCTAACCTCTGTGATCATACCAGTGTCCCTTATGGCAACGCACTCATATACATTAGCTAGGCCCATTAGCGCATACACACTAATTAACTTCCCTCTCATAATAAAACCTGACTGGATGAACAGACCGGACGCGGTCACGCACGACCCCAGCATGGCAGGCAGACATCAGACAGGCAGGCTGAGGCCACGCCCACCTCACGATTGATTGACACCAAGGGTTTGATGGGCAGATGACATCACTGGAAGGGAGGGTCAATCGGCATGCAGCTGAAGCCCAGGGACAATAAGGAGCCAGCTGATTGGCCAAGTGTGATCAATAAATGTGGATAGAAGCTGGCATTCCCCCCCTCTGATACTGGATGCGATAGCAAATGGTCAGAGACCGACATTTGCCCTCTCTCTTCTCATGCTGGATCCCATAGCGAGCGGTCGCATTTTGCCTCTGTCAGCATCGATGTCCCTCTCCTTCCCGTCTTGTTGTTGGATACTCTCTCTCGCTTGGCCCTCACGTATTCTTCTGCCATCGACTCTCCCCGCTTTGTGTCGGACGTTGGTGAGCGACGGTGTGCGGGACGTGACCTGTGGTTGCGAACTGAGGAGAGACTGCGTGCGGGGTGTTCGTAAAATGGCAGAGCCCCAAGAACGAAGAGCCGCGGTTTCCGTGCCACGTTTGTGAGGAAGGGCACGGTCGGGGAGCAGGCTGCGCACTCGTTCACCTCACGCGGGAGGCCTTCATCGGGGCCGAGCGAGCAAGGGCGCTTCTGGGCCTGGTTTGGGCCAACGACCGAGCGGTTCGCGCCAACCGGAGCTGTGTTCGGACGACGTGCTGGGACCGGACGATTCCTGACGCACAAAGATAAGCCAGCACAAACGCAAACACAACGGTTATTTTTGATATATCTTCCTTTGTTTGTTGATGTGTCTGGTGTGTGAGAGCCCAACTTAGAACATTTAGCTTTATCGACGCGCTTCCTTGTCCCAATAGTTCTTGTAAATAAACCTTTTTATTATTTTCCCTTTCTATTCGAAATCTGTGTTCGGTTTGAATTATTTCCCTCAGGTTGAAGACGCGCGCGGACCTTGAAGTAAATCTCGCCACTTCTTACTCTTTCCTTCTTCCTCCCGTGCATGGAGTGAAGTCCGTATCTGATCGTCGCCTCAGAGTTGAAGCTTGTTTTGGCTATTCGTGATTGCCCGGTCTTCACCGAGGGCAATCGCACGACAACATTATGCTATTATCGTTAGTTTTGTTATTCGAAGCAGCCTTGGAAAAATGCCATGATAAAACCAACATAACATAGATATACACCTCAAAATGCAACCCCAATGTCGGCAATGGTGGGGAAAACCCGCTCGGGGGAGAAAACCCCCTTGGGGAAGGGGGCAAATGAATGTGCTACAACCTTCATTATGTAACCCTTGGTCATCGTGTCAAGTTTGGTTGAGATGAAGACTGACTCACTGTTAACCATTGTGACTTCCCAAAGGGCAGCTGATAAATGTGAAGCACTGAATACCTCCACTCTGTGTGCTCCAATTGATGAGAACTCGAATTCATTTTGGTACCAGCCCAATGCTGCATGTTCAGCCCCCTTACTCGGTGTACCCATTCAACCCCTGTCTAGTTCACCGGTTCCCGGTGACACGGCTCAACCTGCTGATCCCAGTGCTCGACCAAATGACTTGTTCAGTGCCATATCTTCTCTAGCTGATGTACGAGCACACAGACAAGAGGAACTACCGAAGAAGGAACCAGAAGTTTTCAAGGACAGTGTGTTTGATTATCCAGTGTGGATAAATTCCTTCATCGTGCTAGTTGAAAAACGCTATCCTTTAGCTTCTGACAGACTCTACTACTTGGGCCTATATACCACTGGTGAGTCTCATCAGTGCATCAAAGGCCTACTCGCTCTCAATACTGCAGATGCCTACACCAAAGCAAAGAGACTGTCAGCTGAGCGATATAGCAACAAGTTTATGGTCGCTAACACCTTTCATGAGAAGATAGATAAATGGCCGACATTCAAGCAAGGAGATGGCAAAGCACTTCGCAACTTGTCTGACTTCCTCTTCCATTGTGAGACAGCCATGGCCACTCTCAGCCAGTTAAATGTACTTGACGACCCGGCTGAGCACAAGAAGATTCTTCTGAAACTCTCAAAGCACATCCAGGAAAAGTGGCTTCGTGTCATCGACCAATGGACACATGGTCCCGACAGTACTGATGCTGATCTTAATACTGACACTCAGTATGTTCACTACCCTCCCTTCTCCGAGATGTGCAAGTTTATAGGTCGAGAGGCACGCATTGCCTGCAGCCCCTTCAACCTAAATCCTGATAACAACAAGAAAGAGAACATTAAACCCACCATTCATCGCAAGTTTGGTCGTGCTCGGAGTTTCGCTTCAAAGACAAATGAGGTTTTATTAAACCCCACGTCTCGCAAAGGCAGCGATCAGCCCAGTTTTACACATTCCGTGCCAGTCACCACAGCCTTGAATCTGATAGCACGTGAACAAAACCTTGATCTTTTCTACCCCCGCTAATTCAACCCAGATCCACTTTTTTGAAATTCCAACTTCTTTCCTGGAAGTCCTTGCAGTGCCCATGTGTTTTATACCTCTCCCACCTCCCCCCAAGCTCTCTCCCTCCCACAGATCTCCCGATGTCCCTGCTCTCAAATGTTGTGTCTGTATGCTTCCCCCTCTCTCCCCATCTTGTCTACCACTCCCCTTATTATATGTTATATGTGTCAGTTTGATTTTTTGTGTGATTAATGTTAGCTCTTTCACGAGCCTCGATCCTGTATACAAAATTTTAAAAATCACGTCTCAGTTTCAAGGCCATGAGTCTCAGCAATAGACTGGACTATCTCAAGAAAAGAGGCCTGTGCTTTGGATGTATGAGATGGGGTCACAGACGACGCAAATGCAAACATAAGAAGCAGTGCTCCACCTGTGGATGCTCTGCTCTCACCCGACACTGCTCCATGACGATTCACAGTCAACACCTGAAAAAGAAACAAAGGACATCCGTGATGACAAGGAGACCAAAGTCCAGATCACCAATGCACATCGTGTCCAGACTTGCGATGTTGCTCAGAACTGTTTTCATACTCTCATTGTCCGTGTTTTGCTTCACCATCAAGACAATCCGTAGAACAATGCCATTGTGTACGCCCTACTCGACGGACATGCTGATTCTTGCTTTGTTTCAGACTCTGTTCTGGACAAGCACGAAGTAGATGGAGAAGCAGTTGAACTAAATTTGTCTACAATACTGGGCAAAGGTACAGTGTCATCCAAGAAAATACATGGTCTTGTCAAGGGATTGAATGAGAACAAGGAGATACCATTGCCAGGTACCTGCTCGAGACAGTCGATTAATGCAAATTATAGCCAGATTACGAGGTCAGGTGCAGTTAGACGGTGGTCGCACTTGAAAGGAGTTGCAAACTTGCTCCCTCCCTATCTAGAGGACACCGAAATTGGGCTTCTAATTGGTTGTAACTGTTCACGTGCTATCAGACCCAGAGACGAGATGAACAAGACCCCCTATGCAGTAAGCACTGCACTCGGATGGGGTGTCGTTGCAATGATGCATCGTGAAGATACAAGTGACAACAACCATGCCAGTGGATTTGCAACCTTATCACATGAGAGACAGCGTCATTTTGCCTTTCGTACCCAAGTGAAGGAGATAACTGGACAAGCTCGGGCTTCTCCCCTCTGGGCTGGTGCTCCTACCTCACACCTAGCTCGTCTTCACGCTGTTGAAACCAAAGCGTTCAGAATCATTGGAATCTCCCGCGATGAAGCTAACTCCGAGGGCCTTTCACTCACTCACCGCAGGCAGGTTGGTGGTCTTTCCGTCTTCTACCGACTCCTCTCCGGCCTTGCTCCCCCAGCTCTCTCTGGGCTCTGTCCCCCCAATATTCCTACAGGTCGCACAAGATCTGTCAGCAACCCTCTTATGGTTAAACTGCCAAAATCTAGGCTCTCTGCTCACCTTCACTCCTTCATTCCTCTTTTCTCCCACCTCTGGAACAAACTCCCTCACTCTCTACAATCCCACTCCTCCCTCCGGGTCTTTAAAACAGCTGTTCACCACCATCTCTTATCTTCCCCCATCCAAAACCTTGATCTCTTCTACCCCCGTTAATTCACCCCAAATCCACTTTTTTTTTTGAAATACCGATTTCCTTCTTTCCTGGAAGTCCTAGCAATGTCCATGTGTTTTGTACCTCTCCCACCCCCCTCCCCTTCCCTTCCCGCCTCCTCCCCCCAAGCCGTCTCCCTCCCACAGATCTCCCGTTGTCCCTGTTCTCTGCTGTTGTACTTGTGTGCTTCCCTCTCTCTCCCCATCTTGTCTCCCACTCCCTTTATTGTATGTTTGTGTGTCCGTTTTTTTTTTTTTTTTTTTTTGTGATTGATGTTAGCTCTTACACGAGCCTCGATTTTGTATACAAAAAAAACAACAAAAAAAACAATAAAAAAAAAAAAAACTCCCATCCAGGTCAGAAAGATGTTTGAGTTGGATTTAGTGAAAGGGCCACGGATGAGAGGGTGTCTGTCGAAGATAGAAGATTTCTCCAGAAGTGCTCAACAGACACCTACTGCAAGGCCCTGATATGACCAATAATCTAGTTGGTGTTTTGTGCCGCTTCCGCAAGGAACATGTGGCCTTCACTTGTGATATTGAGGCCATGTTTCACCAAGTCGGTGTTGATGAGAAGGACCGCAATCTACTGAGATTCTTATGTTGGGAAGACTGCCAACTGGACAATCCACCAGTAGTGTATCGTATGACTGTTCACCTCTTTGGTGCAACCTCCTCACCAGGATGTGCAAACTTTGCACTCAAGTCTGCTGCTGATTCATTTGAGAAGAGTTGTGGAAAGAAAGCTGCAGATTTTATCAAGAAGGACTTCTATGTTGACGACGGGTTGAAGTCGGGAGCATCAAGTGCTGAAGCCCGACAACTGATAGAAGACAGCAGGCGGCTATGTGAGAAGGGAGGTTTCCATTTCCACAAGTACATCTCAAATGACAAAGATGTTTTGAAGGCAATCCACACTTCTGAGCGTGCCAAGGACGTTCAGAACATTGACATGTTTCCAGAAGATTTGCCTATGGAGCGCAAGTGCATGGCGCCCTTCGTAGTATTAGACTGTAGCTAATAGTTGTAAAAGCAGTGGTGGTGGTGTAGTAATCAAAATACTAACAATGGCTAAATCTTTCAAGATGTTAGACCCCAGACAACGTCCAGAAACTCCTACAACATCTGAATCATCGGCGCCGATAGATTGGACAAAATGCATTTTGTGTCAAGAGACAGCAAAAGAACCACTGCGATGCCCATCCGATTCAAAGAGGACTGCTATTGACATTGATACACTTTATGATAATCTTGCAAGTAATTTGCTAAGATTCAAAGAGCTTTGGAGTCTTCCAGATAGTATAAACTTAGCAAGGTTAGACAATGGAACAGGAGTTGCTACGACTCTAAAGTCTAATGGAGCTAAATGGCACAAAAAAATGCAAGGATAGGTACAACGATACCAAACTGCAATGGGTAGAAAACAGGAAAAGAGATGAGAGTGAAACCAACAGTGACTCGCCAAAAAGGGAGGTCACTCGCTACAGCAGTGGTGGTGCAGCCAGAACATCGCAAGACACTTGCTTCTTTTGTGGTGAAAAATCAGACAAACTTCATAAGGCATCGACGGAGAAACTAAACAGAAATGTTCGGCGATGAGCAGAAATTGTGCGAGACCATATGTTAGTTGCCAAATTGAGTGCTGGCGATATGATGTCCCAAGATACAATGTACCACAGCAATTGTTTAAAAACACTCTACAAGAAAGCAGTCAGTGAATTGTTCTGACAGTAGAGAAAGCCCTTCTGATAAACAACTGCACGGCATTGTCCTGGTGGAGCTGCTTTCGTATATTGAAGACTGTCATGCAGAAAGTATGGAGAATGATGTATCACCGGTGTTCAAACGAGCAGATTTAAATCAGATGTACACTTCAAGACTAAATGACCTGGGAGCAGACACATATACTCGAGAACACTCGACCAGACTGAAGAACGAATATTAGCCAACATACCTGACTTACAAGCCCACAAGCAAGGCAGAAACGTACTTCTTGCTTGTCAGGATGACATAGGACTGGCACTAAAGAGGGCATTTGAAAGTGACTTTGACGAGGACGCTATCGTGTTGGCAAAGGCAGCTGAAATCGTTCGTAAGGACATTCTGAAGCAGGAGAAATCTTTATTTACGGGGAAATTCTCCCAGGAGTGTCAGCACCAATCAGTCCCTAAGTCTCTGACGACTCTCGTTGGGATGATAATGGGCGGACCAAACATAGTGCAGCAATCAAACAATGCCACTGATACCCAGGCGATACTAACTGTATCGCAGCTTATACGCCAAAATGTCATCATTCGACGTCGATGAATACTCCAAGTGCATTTCCCTTCCCTATATTCAGTCCCAGCTTACGAAAGCCAGCAGAGTTGACATTGTCTGGGAAGAATATATTCCAAATAGTCTCAAAGCAATGACGAGGAAGAAGCGTGGAAAAGGTACACGAAGACGTGTGCAACCAAATGTCAAGATCCCAGGAAACTGGGAAGGCTTCCTCAAAGTCAGTGAAAACAAGAAAGAACTCTTTGCATTCTTAGCGCAACAATCGGTGACAATCCAAACTGAAAAGAAGGTCATCTCTACGTTTGGCAAATCGATATTGCTGAATTCACCAAGAGAAGACATCAGTCGCCTTTCTCCAAGTACACACGAAGAAGCCGACACTAGGCTACTACTCCATGCAGCAGATGCTGCTGCCAATAGATACCAGAAAGTCATGTTGCGTACTGTGGACACTGACGTTCTTGTCTTGGCTATAGCATTGTTCAACCAAACGAACCTGAGTGAAATATGGGTAATGTCTGGCACAGGAAAGAATTGCAAACTCATACCAGCACACGCCATTGCCCATACCCTAGGTCCAGAGAAATCTTTGTCTCTGGTAATGTTCCATACCTTCACCGGTTGTGATCAGACGTCATTCTTTCTGAACCGATGAAAGAAAACAGCATGGAACACAATGAAGGTTTTCACAGATGTCGTAGAAGCCTTTGCAACTCTTGGTAGAGTACCTCCTTCAGAAAGGACATTGAAAGAACAAATGCAAACAATTGAAAGCTTTGTTGTCGTCATGTATGACCGGACAAGCTGCTGTAACAGTGTTGACGATTCCCGTAGAGAGTTATTTACTCAAAAGGGGAGATCCATTGAGTTCATTCCACCTACTTCAGCTGCACTGTGTCAACACGCAAAGCGGGCAGCATACCAGGCAGGGCATTGCTGGGGGCAGCCATTACTGCGAGATCCAGAGTTACCAGATCCCGCTGAGTGGGGATGGTTCAAAGAGGCCTCACAGCTGTGGGAACATCTGTGGACAACCCTGCCTGAAGCATCCAAATCGTGCAAAGAACTTCTTAAGTGTGGCTGTAAAGTGGAAAGAGGATGCCTGCGCCGGTGCAAGTGTGTTAATGCAGGGATGCCATGTACAACATACTGCAAGTGTCACGGAGACTGTGAGCATCGTTAACGTGATTAAGCAATATTAAGCTTCATATCCTGCCGAGAAGTAGATTGCTGTTTCTATATATAACTAACAATGTACTGCTAAAAATCATTGCTGAATCCTGTTGCTATGCGATGACTTAGATCTGTAATAACAAGGCAAATGTGTGTCCACCATATTGATAGATGAGTTTCTCATGCAAAACAAATCGTAGTAAGCCCATACCTACATGTGTTAGTAATAAAACAATGACAATTTGAAGAAAACCTGATTTCATTAAGGATACATTAGCTTTTACAGGTATCAACTTAAGCTTTAGGCTTTTAGGTACTAACATGGCGGCTACTTTGGATTTCTGCGCCATTTTGAATATTGTTGCATTGTTGAAATATGCAAACATCAGTATAGAAACTAACTATGCAATTTCACGGTTAAAAAGCATGAAAAATATGAAATTGGCACATTTGAATATTATAAACAAGTAAGAAAGTAGTATTTTTACTCAGTGGTGGCCGTTTTGAATTTGGTGGCCATCTTGGAAAGAAACTGATTTGGCCCCATATCCAGAAATGTTCAGCACATCAAAAGCTAAATCTGTGCCAATTTTCATACTTTTCACCAAAATGCACAATTGGTCTGGTATATTGCACCATGCTGCAGCACTATGAGGTCCCCAGATTCTCCGAAACCAATTGCACCGAGTCAGCTGCTGACGCTGAAATCCAAGGTGGTTCTTCCTCCACCAGGCGTGTTTGTTCGCCAAGACCTATATTGTCGTCGCTGATAGCTCGTGTGCAGTACCTGGCCAATGACTCTTGGTCACGGTGGAAGTCTGAGTTTCTACCTACGTTGCAAGAACGAAAAAAGTGGACAAAGCCCCAGAGGAGCCTCATTAAAGATGACATTGTCATGATGGTGGATGACTCACTACCAAGATGCCAATGGCCGTTTGTGTTGTTGGTGCACCGGGAATCCGTTGACGAGTAGCCGAACCTCCAATGGACTATTGAACAATGTAGATAGATGTTGCATTGTCTTGCTTCAAGAATTCAGTGTTTCTCTGTTTGCTTGTTTTCAGTTGATGATAATTTTGAATACCTCAGTTGTGGTTAATTGCATTTATTGCATCATTGTAACTGGTAGATTTGGGTTTATTGATTGTTGTACACCGCTCCTTTCCTATGCCATCTCCAGGCATTGCAAAACGTCATTGCTGGGCACCGAAGGGGGCTCGGCAGCGACGCACGCTGAAACGGAGTACTCAGTTTTCACTCTGGATGTTTGTTTGTTGTACACCGCACCTTTCCTATGCCATCTCCAGGCATTGCAAATCGTCATTGCTGGGCACCGAAGGGGGCTCGGCAGTGACGCACGCTGAAAGGGAGTACTCAGTTTTCACTCTGGTTGTTTTCTTGTTTGTTTGGTTGTTTTGTACACCGCACCTTTCCTATGCCATCTTCAGGCATTGCAAATCGTCATTGCTGGGCACCGAAGGGGGCTCGGCAGTGACGCACGCTGAAAGGGAGTACTCAGTTTTCACTCTGGTTGTTTTCTTGTTTGTTTGGTTGTTTTGTACACCGCACCTTTCCTATGCCATCTCCAGGCATTGCAAATCGTCATTGCTGGGCACCGAAGGGGGCTCGGCAGTGACGCACGCTGAAAGGGAGTACTCAGTTTTCACTCTGGTTGTTTTCTTGTTTGTTTGGTTGTTTGTTGTACACCGCACCTTTCCTATGCCATCTTCAGGCATTGCAAATCGTCATTGCTGGGCACCGAAGGGGGCTCGGCAGTGACGCACGCTGAACGGGAGAACTCAGTTTTCACTCTGTTTGTTTGTTTTCTTTCTTGTTTGTTTTCTTTCTTGCTTTCTTGTTTTCTTGTTTGTTTGTCCGGGCGATATCTCAGCCATCTTTTGACCTAGGAAGCTGAAATTTCGGCACAATAGTGAGCAAGTCCTTTGTCAAAAACATTATTTTTTGTTTTTTGATGAATCAATTAATTGAGGAGTTATTTAATTATTAGCGATTAATTAAGTACTTATTTAATTAATCAAATTTCCTTTCTCTCCTGACCATTAACTCAGGCACCTTTTGAGTTAGGAAGCTGATATTTGGACATGCCAATGACCAGGTGATTCGGCTGCAAAGGCTATTTTTGATTTATTAATGAATCAATTAATCAATTAATCGATTAATTATTTAATTATTTGATTAATGGCAAAAAAAATTTTTTTTTTTAGGTTACAGATTCTGATGAAATGGTGGTGGTTTATGTGTTCTGTGACCGAATTGATTAATAATTTAATTTTTTAATGATTATTATTTATTTATTTTCATTATTAATCATTTATTTATTTTCTTTCTCATTTGGCCAATATCTCAGGCACCTTTTGAGCTGGGAAGCTAATATTTGGACATGACAGTGACCAAGTGATGTGGCCATCACGGATATTTTTGATTTATTGATTAATCATTTAATCGATTAATTATTTATTGGTTAATCGATTAATTATTTATTGATTAATCAATTAATTATTTAATTTTTTTTTAACGACTTATTTAATTAATTTTCTAAAAGATACATCTTCGGATGAAGCACTCGTGGTTTAGTTATGCTATTAGCCAATTGATTAAGAAAATAGTTTGTGATAATCTTTTATTGATTTTAATTATACGATTAATCAATCAATTAGTGTACACCTCTCCGTCCCAATGCAGCCTCAATGAGCTGCACTGCGGTATTGCCGGGCGCCGGAGGCACCCTGGAAATGCCGCGCTGTAGGATATTTAATTATTTGGTATGGGGGCGGTGTACTTTGAATGTATCTGTACTTGTTTTCTTGCTTTCTTGTTGTAAACCGCACCTTTCCTATGCCATCTCCAGGCATTGCAAATCGTCATTGCTGGGCACCCAAGGGGGCTCGGCAGTGACGCATGCTGAAAGAGAGTACTCAGTTTTCACTCTGGTTGTTTTCTTGCTTTCTTGTTTTCTTGTTTGTTTGTTTGTCCGGGTGATATCTCAGCCATCCTTTGAGCTCGGAAGCTGAAATTTCGGCACAATAGTGAGCAGGTCCTTTGTCAAAAACGCTATTTTTTGTTTTTTGAATAATCAATAAATTGAGGAGTTATTTAATTATTAGCGATTAATTAAGTACTTATTTAATTAATCAAATTTCCTTTCTCTTCTGACCATTAACTCAGGCACCTTTTGAGTTAGGAAGCTGATATTTGAACATGCCAATGACCAGGTGATTTGGCTGCAATGTCTATTTTTGATTTATTAATTAATTAATTAATCGATTAATTATTTAATTATTGGATTTATGCCTAAAATTTTTTTTTAACTTACAGATTCTGATGAAATGGTGGTGGTTTATGTGTTCTGTGACCGAATTGATTAATAATTTAATTTTTCATGATTATTATTCACTTATTTTCATTATTAATCATTTATTTATTTTCTTTCTCAATTGGCCAATATCTCAGGCACCTTTTGAGCTTGGAAGCTAATATTTGGACATGACAGTGACCAAGTGATGTGGCTATCAAGGATATTTTTGATTTATTGATTAATCAATTAATCGATTAATTATTTATTGATTAATCGATTAATTATTTATTGATTAATCAATTAATTATTTAATTATTTATTAATGACTTCTTTTTTTTTTTTTTTTTTTTGTATACTGAATCGAGGCTCGTGAAAGAGCTAACATTTATTTCACAAACAAATCAACCAGACAAACAAAACACACAAAAAGAGGGAGCGGAAGACAAGATGGGGAGAGAAGGGGAAGCACACAACCACAACATTTGAGAGCAGGGAGAAGTGTGGGAGGGAGAGGGCTTGGGGGCAGGAGGCGTGGGAGGGGGAGGGCGGGGGGGAGAGGTATAAAACACAAGGGAACCGAAATTAGCGGGGGTAGAAAAGATCAAGGTTTTGGATGGGGGAGGATAAGAGATGGTGGTGAACAGCTGTTTTAAAGACCTGGAGGGTGCAGTGGGATTGAAGAGAGTGAGGGAGTTTGTTCCAGAGGCGGGAGAAAAGAGGAATGAAGGAGTGAAGATGAGCAGAAAGTCTTGATTTTGGCAGTTTAACCATAAGAGGGTTGCAGGCAGATCTTGTGCGACCTGTAGGAATATTTGGGGGACAGAGCCCAGAGAATTACATTACATTTCATTACATTTCTAAAAGATACATCTTCGGATGTGGTTTAGTTATGCTTTTAGCCAATTGATGAAGAAAATATTTTATGATAATATTTTATTGATTTTAATTTTGTGATTAATCAATCAATTAGTGTACACCTCTCCCTCCCAATGCAGCCTCAATGAGCTGCACTGCGGTATTGCCGGGCGCCAGAGGCGCCCCGGCAATGCCGCGCTGTAGGATATTTAATTATTTGGCATGGGGCGGTGTACTTTGAATGTATCTGTACTTGTTTCAAGATAATTTGAAATGTCAAATTAGAGGAGCCATGTAGCTGTTTGTGCAAGTTTTGTTAAAACTTCCTGTGGTGGTTGGGCGCTGTATGAGCATACTTGCACTTCACCTTCTTCCCGCCAAAATGTATTGCCTGTGACGAGCGAAAGAACTTATCGGCTCCATTTTTGATGTTTTCTCTTTAATACCCGACCCTTAGATAGAGGTAAGCTGAATCTCAATTTATTGTTGAACCTCTTGAAGTAACTTTAGGCAAATTATTGTATTGTGTGGATGCAAAATGTATCGTAATAGGTTTTATGTAAATCGTATAGCAAGTTTGTTGTGCCGCCATAAGTAACGGCATGTACTGAATGGCTGTGTTTTTTCCTTTTCAGGTTTTACCTGAATTAAAGACACGATTTTGAAACCAAGACAAGTCTCCTGACCTCTAAATGTTATCGACATAAAGTGTGATAACCACCACATTAATATTATGCTATTGTGGCGGGCACGAAGCTCACTGGTGTGATGGCATCATTCCGCGCACCAAGTGGGCGGCGGCCACGCCCGAGGGGTAGGCGTGGCCGTGGGATATACACCGGGCTCGCAGCCCGGAGCGCTCCAGTGCTACAGTGGAGCTCTTGAAATAAAGACTCTTTAAACCTACCGCGTTGTCCGCTTCCTCCTTGTTACACAAGTAAGGGGGTGTGGTAGAATAAATCTTTATACTATGTAACTAGTTATGAGATTGGTGAGTGAACCAATAGGTGGTCGTAAGAATGTTAGGAATGTATCTCGCTCTGTTAAAGCTGGGAGTCCGTTGTCCACCTCCTGTACAGCCCTGGGCTAGAGCACCCTCCTATTGTGAGGTAAATGGACCTCACAGCAGGAGGGGAGCGAGTTGGTTCCAGCAGGGCGATTGTGGATGACCAAGGAGCTTCAGCGCACGGAGGATTAACTTTTAGCGCACAGGGGATTAACTCCAATTTATCCATATAAACCAGAGCAAACTTTGAGTCAGCAGACTTGTCCTCAGAAGCCCTGCCCGATGGAATGAACGCGTACCACGAGTACGGTGCTGCGGAGAAGACATCGGCCAAGGAAGAGGGACTATGCGGATAGAGTTACCTGGTCCATTGAGTTAAACGGTAGTTATTTGGTATTGGAATGAAAGTGAACAACCAGTTAATAAAGTCTGGATCTTTTGTAAACCTGTTTTCCGGTCATTGGTCTTGAGTCCCAAACCACTTCCACGACAGGCGCGTAGCACCGCACTTCATTGGTGACCCTCCGACGTTGGATCAGCCATCGCTGACTGACCGAATACGCCATCGCAATGGCAAACAACGCGGTTACGATCAAACTCCCCGAGTTCTGGGAGGCGCAAGCTGAAGTATGGTTCCAGCAGGCAGAAGCCCAGTTCCGACTTCGAGGCATCACGGTGGACGAGACCATGTACTGCCATGTGGTCGCCTCCCTCGGGCCTGGCACGGCCGCCCGCATCGTGTCGGTCCTGAGGAACCCACCGGCCGACGGCAGGTACGAGGCGATCAAGCGTCTCCTCCTCGCCATGTTCGGCCTCATGGTGGATGCATGGGCCGAATGCCTCCTGGACCTCCCCGAGCTCGGCGACACGCGACCGTCGGTCCGCATGGACCATATGCTGTCGCTGATGTGCGACGAAACCCCGAACGCTCTATTCCGGGCGTTATTTTGATGCCAGCTGCCGGCACGAGTACGCCTCGCGTTGGCCGGTTCCGTGACGATGGAACCCCGAGCTCTCGCTGCCGAGGCCAACAGGTTCTTTGCGGCTTTGGACATGCAGGCGAGTTTTGGCGCGGCCGTCGCGCATCCCGAGGCTGACCCTGATGCTGATGCACCACACCTCGTGGATCCCGAGGCTGATGCATGCCGCGTGGCCGCAGCCACGCCACGCCCACCACCACCGCGAAAACCACGGCCTCCGCCTTCGCCACAAACCTGGTGCCATTTCCACGCCAGGTTTGGCCACAAGGCGAGGAATTGTTGCCCGCCGTGCTCCTTCGGCAAATCGGGAAACTACAAAGCCGGCGCTCGGTAGCGGCCCTGAGCGTCAGCCATTCCGGCAGCCTTCTTTTTTATAACGGACACCTTGTCCGGGTGCCGTTTCCTATGCGCCACGGGGGCACAGGTGAGCGTTATCCCTGCCTCTACGTCCGACAAGCACACCGCGGGCCGGGGCCCCGCGTTGCTTGCCGCGAACGGAACACCCATACGCACATTCGGGAAGCGCTGCCTCTCCCTGCGGTTCGGTTCGGAAGGCAATGCTTCACATGGACGTTCGTAACCGCTAGTGTCCCCATGGCACTGCTCAGTGCGGACTTCCTCTGTGCAAACGGGTTGTTGGTAGATGTGAAGAACAGACATCTCGTCCAGGCTGAAACGTTCAGCTCGCTTGCTTGCGCGCTGAGCAGCTTGTTGAGGGGCTCACTGAGCGGCTCACCGAGCGGCTCGCCAAGCGGCTTGCTGAGCGGTTCGGTCCCGGCGGGGTTAGTTTGTACGCTTCCGGCAGCGGACGACTTCACCCACCTCCTCGCCAGCTTCCCGGCCCTTACGCGGCCCACCTTCTCGGCGGGGGCCGTCAAGCATGGGGTGGAACACCACATCCCCACCGCCGGGCCACCGGTCTACGCCCGGGCACGCCGCCTCGAGCCGACGAAGCTCGCGGTAGCTAAAGCGGTGTTCGCTACGCTGGAGCGGCTCGGCATCGTGCGGCGCTCCGAGAGTGCTTGGGCGTCGCCGCTACACATCGTGCCAAAGCCCGGCGGGGGATGGCGACCGTGCGGGGACTACTGGCACCTCGACACCACCACCCCTGACCGCTACCCAGTCCCCCACATCCAGGACTTCTCCGCCCGGTTGGCGGGCATGTCCTTCTTTTCTAAGGTGGACCTCATACGCGGCTACCATCAGGCCCCCGTCAGGCCGGAGGACATCCCGAAGACGGCGGTCATCACGCCATTCGGTCTTTTCGAATTTCTTCGGATGGCCTTCGGTTTGAAAAATACGGCTCAGGTGTTCCAGCGACTAATGGACAGCGTCTTGCGCGACTTGGATTTCGTCTACGTGTACCTGGACGACATCCTCGTCACCAGCGCGTCCCGCGAAGAGCACCTACACCACCTCCGCACGCTCTTCGAACGTCTGGGCCAGCATGGCCTCATCGTGAACCGTGCCAAGTGCCGGTTCGGCGTCGCCGACATCGACATTTTGGGGCACCGCGTCACCAGGCACGGGGCCGTCCCCTACCGGCCAAGGTGGAGGCGGTGAAGGGGTTTCCGCGCCCCCGCACGATCAAGGGGCTCCAGGAGTTCCTGGGCATGGTAAACTTTTACCATCGGTTCCTGCCCCGCATCGCCCAGCTCCTGCGCCCCTTGCACGAGGCCCTCCGGGGGAAGCCGGGCAAAGGTGACATTACCTGGACCGAGCAGATGGACGCGGCGTTCGCGGGCGCGAAGCTCGCCTTGGCTAACGCCACCATGCTCGCGCACCCGGTGCCCGATGCACCGATCGCCCTCAACACCGACGCCTCGGACTACGGTGGTGGGCGCGGTGCACAAGCAATGGATGCGTGGTGCCTGGCAATCGCTGGCATTCTTCAGCCGGCAGCTTCGCCCGCCTGAACGCCGCTATAGTACCTTCGACCGCGAGTTGCTCGGGCTTCACCTGGCGGTCAGGCACTTCCGCCATCTGCTCGAGGGCCGTGCGTTCACGGCCTTCGTCGACCACAAGCCACTGGTCTTCGCGATGGGCAAGGTCGCCGAGCTGTGGTCGGCCCGGCAGCAGCGTCACCTCTCGGCCATGTCCGAATATACCACGGACATCCGGCATGTCGCGGGTAAAGACAACCCGGTGGCGGATTGCCTTTCCGGTCCGTCGCCCACGCAGTCCACCTTGGCATCGACTATGCCCGGATGGCTGCAGACCAGGCCGCCGACCCCGGCGTCCAAGCCTTGCGGACCGCCGTCACGGGCCTCCCCGTCACCGAGGTGCCGTTCGATGGCGCGGGCACGGCCCTTTTGTGCGACATCTCCCTCGGGCGGCCTCGCGCAATCGTGCCGCGGGCTGGCAGCGCCAGGTTTTTGACGCCATCCACGGCCTGTCCCACCCAGGCACGAAGGCCTCCCAGAGGTTGGTCGCCGACAAGTTTGTCTGGCATGGCCTCTGGAAGGCCGTCCGCGGCTGGACCAGGACGTGCCTCGCGTGCCAGCGCGCGAAGGTGCACCGGCACACCCAGGCCCCATTGGCCCCGTTTACGGTGCCGGAACATAGGTCCGACCACGTGCACGTGGACCTGGTGGGACTTCTGCCCCCCTCGCGGGGTTTCACCCATGTCCTGACAATGGTGGACCGCACCACCCGGTGGCCGGAGGCCGTGCCTTTGGCGGCGACGACGGCGGCGGATGTCGCGCAGGCGTTCATCGCCACCTGGGTCGCCCGGTTCGGCGCCCCCTCGGACATCTCGTCCAACCGCGGACCCCAGTTCACCTCGGAGCTCTGGGGGGCGGTTGCACGGGGGCTCGGGGTCCAGTTGCACCGAACCACGGCCTACCACCCCCAGGCCAACGGCCTGTATGAGCGGTTCCACCGCTCGTTGAAGGCCGCGCTCCGGGCCACCCTCCGCGACGGCGGCTGGGTCGACAGGCTCCCCTGGGTCCTGCTGGGCCTCCGGACGGTGCCCAAGGACGACCTGCGCGCATCCGCGGTGGAGTTGGTCTTCGGACAACCACTGCGGGTGCCGGGCGAGTTCCTCCCCGACCCCACGGCACCATGGTCCACGGCGCAGGAGCGCTCCGCACTGCAGGAGACAGCCCGGCGGTTCGCCCCGGTGCCGACGGCGCACCACGGGCACCCGCCTACGCACGTCGCCCCGGAGCTTCGCACCGCAGAGTACGTCTTCGTCCGGCACGACGCCCACCGGAGACCACTACGGCCCCCGTACGACGGGCCTTTCTGTGTGCTGGAGACCGGGATGAAACATTTCACCTTGGACATCGGCGGTACTCCGGACCGCGTCTCAGTGGATCGCCTCAAGCCGGCCCACCTCGATGTGGACCACCCACCGCCGGTGGCTCGGCCCCCGCGTCGGGGCCGCCCCCCTGCGGGCGGACCCCGGCACCGCCCAGGCCCGCCGGCATGCCGCCCCCTGGTCCTGCACCCACCCCGGGTGCTGCCGGAGGCATCCCAGCTGGCATCCCTGCACCCCGGACGCCGCCAGTCGCCAGAGGGCGCTTCGGCCGGGTCATCCGTTTGCCCCGCAAACTGGCCCTCCAGGTGCGCAGGAATTCTGGAGGGGCGCGTGTGGCGGACACGAAGCTCACTGGCGTGATGGCTTCATTCCGCGCACCAAGTGGGCGGTGGCCATGCCCGAGGGGTAGGCGTGGCCGCGGGATATACACCGGGCTCGCAGCCCGGAGCTCTCCAGTGCTACAGTGGAGCTCTTGAAATAAAGACTTTAAACCTACCGCGTTGTCCGCTTCCTCCTTGTTACACAAGTAAGTGAGCATAGCACCGCGCTTCACTATTATCATTCGTTTTGTTATTCGAAGCGTCTTTGGAATAAAGCTAGTTTAACATAGATATACACTACCGGTCAAAAGTTTTTGAACGCTTAAATTTTTCCAGTTTTTATTGAAATTTAAGCAATTGAAGTCCACTGAATAACCTGAAATGGTACAAAGGTAAGCAGTAAACTGCTTGAGGTATAAAAAAATGTTTCGGTTAGCAAAAACGGGAAAATAATGTAAATTGCACAGTTATAGCCGGCGAAGCCGGTGTTGTCAATGAACGCGTACGTATTATGTTGAAAACCTGATTATGCCTTGGCTCGAGAATTCCGAAGCGCAGTGGAGGCCGCCATCTTGCGGATGCGGAAGTATGCATAACAAATTTAAAACGTTCATTAGGAGTTTCTTTCACCCGTCATTGTTTGATTCACAATCTTATGCACCTCCAATGTATTATTAAAATACTTTAAGACCAACATTGGCCCGCACGGGCCTGGTTATCTTCAACGAAATGCATCACCAAACACCGGACCCAATGAGAGTCGAGCATTTGCAAAAATATTTCTAAAATGAAGTCACTCAATGGTGGCCGCCATCGACCGGATGCGGAAGTTTGCATAAAACAATTGCGAAAGAGTTCAATAGGAGTTTGTTTCACCCGTCGTTCTTTGATTCACAATCTAATGAACCTCTAATTAGTAATTAAAATACGTTAAGACCAACCTCGTTATCTTCAACGAAAATCGTCATCAAATACCAGAACCAATGAGATTCGAGCATTTGAAAAAATATTTTTCTAAAGCTTATTACGCGTTTCGGAGGGTGAAAACGGTGTCAAATATTCTAAAATTGACGAAGAATTACTTTTTAGAAATCTCGCGGCCGTCGGGGATAGTTTTTCATGGCCAGAAATACGGTATAAGCGGTTTACATATTTAGTTTAGAAATACGGATAGTTTTTCACGGCCGGAAATATCCGAAGTTGAGACGGAATTCACCGAATTAATCAAGAAGTAAATTTTATCAATTTTAATCTCATCCAGAATGCAAATTGTGTCATTTTAGGTCTGAATTTTCGAAATTTTGTGAGCTGACCAATCAGCGACCAGCTTAGGTCAGCCAATCAGCGCCCTCGACACAGGACATCTTAGTAGTGTAATAATGTTGCTTCTGGGACACCTCCGTTTAACATGGGAAATCCCTATCTAATGTCATTTACCCCCTTGTCTTTTTCAAAAATCATAAACACCTCTATTTCTCCCACCCTCATCTTTATGAACCTTTTGTCTGTAGTACCTATCCTTAATGTTGTTCATTAGACCACTCAAACACTACAAATATTTGTTTTCTCTTATAGACCTATCATCCTTCTTCTACATATCATCTGGCAGATTAATCTTTGACCCATTCACTTCCATATTAATTCTTTCCCTCCCTCATTGCCCCTAAACACCTATATTTCTCTCACCCTGTTCTTTACGAACCTTCTAACCTTTTGACATGTTATCCTTATTCATTAGACCACTTAAACACCTGTGATCCTTCTGACCTCATGGACCTTTTAACCTTTTACTCTTAATATCATCTGGTGAATATAACCCACTCAAACAACGACCCTACAAATATTTGTTTATGCGTGGGAAATAATTTAATTCTCCTACAACTCTCTTCACCATCTAATATATTAACAAAAAATATGTTTGAGTTTGGTTCTTTATTAAGATATTTTAACTGAGCTAAGATAAAATGGTAAACCTCCCTCAATGTTCTTGTTTGAGCGCCTCCAGTGCCACATACCATTTTTTGGTAAGCCCCGCCCACTTTTTGGTAAACCACGCCCATTTTTACTAAACCCCGCCCACTTTTTGTTAAGCCACGCCCACTTTTTACTAAGCCCCGCCCACTTTTGCTAAGCTCCTCCCACTTTTGCTAAGTCCCACCCACTTTATAAACTCTTCAGCATTGTATCATTTCCAGGTAATACATAACATCATTTTCAGGGAATTTCCATCACATCATTTCCAGTTAAGACACGCCCAGGGAATTTCCACAGGAAATGACACACACCCAGCCCTTCTTATAAAAGGCACCGACCACACAGGCTTTTTCAAACACGCTTTCTGCTTCACTTGAGAATGGACTCCTATGCCGAAATGGAATGGGATAACTTTGCTATTCCTTGGAGTCCTACTACCTGTGTAGCGCTCAACCTTCAGATTGATGAACTGGACTCGAACCTCTTGTCGATGGAGGAAATTGTATCTGAGCTACGAAATGAAAATTCTACTTTTAACACAACTTGGGATAAAGTTATTTTTTTGTTTGAAGATCTTTTGAACAACCAAGACCCACAGAACGAGTTCTACCTTGATGACCCAGCCAAAGAGTTATACCTTGGAGATCCACAAAATCCTGAAAAAGAGTTCTACCATGATGATACTTATTGTGAGTTATCAAAACAAAACCCACTGAACGAGTTCTACCTTGATGACCCAGCCAAAGAGTTATACCTTGGAGACTCACTAAATTTGGGAAAAACAAATTATGAGGTCTGCCTAGATGGTTCTAACTGTGGAGCCTACCTTGGAGACTCACTAAATTTGGGAAAAACAAATTATGAGGTCTGCCTAGATGGTTCTAACTGTGGAGCCTACCTTGGAGACTCACTAAATTTGGGAAAAACAAATTATGAGGTTTGCCTAGATGGTTCTAACTGTGGAGCCTACCTTGGAGACTCACTAAATTTGGGAAAAACAAATTATGAGGTCTGCCTAGATGGTTCTAACTGTGGAGCCTACCTTGGAGACTCACTAAATTTGGGAAAAACAAATTATGAGGTTTGCCTAGATGGTTCTAACTGTGGAGCCTACCTTGGAGACTCACTGAATTTGGGAAAAACAAATTATGAGGTCTGCCTAGATGGTTCTAACTGTGGAGCCTACCTTGGAGACTCACTAAATTTGGGAAAAACAAATTATGAGGTCTGCCTAGATGGTTCTAACTGTGGAGCCTACCTTGGAGACTCACTAAATTTGGGAAAAACAAATTATGAGGTCTGCCTAGATGGTTCTAACTGTGGAGCCTACCTTGGAGACTCACTAAATTTGGGAAAAACTAATTATGAGGTCTGCCTAGATGGTTCTAACTGTGGAGCCTACCTTGGAGACTCACTAAATTTCATAAAATTAGGAAAAGAGTTTTACCTTGGAGACTTTGAAAACTGGTTTCGTTTTGGAGACTCGGAATGGGGGTTTTGTTTTGATGACTCGGAATGTGATACCTATCTTGGAGGCTCAACAGGAATGTGGTTATACCTTGGGAACTTGGAAAGTTGGTTTTATTTTGGAGACTCTACCTGTGGGGTTCCTCTTGGAGACTCTTTGGATTCTAAAGCAATGAACAATGTTCTTTATTTAATGACGCTTGATTTAAGCAATATCAAGAAAGTTCGAGGAAGAAAATGCTGGAAAATTCTTTCTTCCCATTTCTACTTCTTCAAACTTAAAAGCCTTGAAAGACAGAATTGGAGGAAGAGGAAAAAAAAAAAAAGAAATACGTATTTAAAAAAGAAGAAAAGAAAGATTATGTTAGGGTTTGGGTGGGATTTTGAATGTGAGGGTTAGGGATGGGGTTGGGTTAGGGTTGGGATTTTGAATGTGAGGGTTAGGGTTGGGGTTGGGTTAGGGATGGGGTTGGGTTAGGGATGGGGTTGGGTTAGGGATGGGATTTTGAATGTGAGGGTTAGGGTTGGGATTTTGAATGTGAGGGTTAGGGTTGGGGTTGGGTTAGGGATGGGATTGGGTTAGGGTTGGGATTTTGAATGTGAGGGTTAGGGATGGGTTGGGTTAGGGATGGGGTTGGGTTAGGGATGGGGTTGGGTTAGGGATGGGGTTGGGTTAGGGTTGGGGTTGGGTTAGGGATGGGGTTGGGTTAGGGATGGGGTTGGGTTAGGGATGGGGTTGGGTTAGGGATGGGGTTGGGTTAGGGATGGGGTTGGGTTAGGGATGGGTTGGGTTAGGGATGGGTTTGGGTTAGGGATGGGGTTGGGTTAGGGCTTGGGTTGGGTTAGGGTTTGTATATTATTATGACTCACTCGCACATACACACACACACAAAAGTTAAGCCCCAACTAAAAAGTTGTGGGATTCTGTGTTTGGGGTTCACAGATTTAAAAACGTATCCCCATTATACACACACAAAAGTTAAGCCCCAACTAAAAAGTTGTGGGATTCTGTGTTTGGGGTTCACAGATTTAAAAACGTATCCCCATTATACACACACAAAAGTTAAGCCCCAACTAAAAAGTTGTGGGATTCTGTGTTTGGGGTTCACAGATTTAAAAACGTATCCCCATTATACACACACAAAAGTTAAGCCCCAACTAAAAAGTTGTGGGATTCTGTGTTTGGGGTTCACAGATTTAAAAACGTATCCCCATTACATTTTATTTATTTATTTATTATTTTCAAGGGTATTATCTGCTTACTTGTGTTTTTTGTAATTCTTGTGAGTAAAATGAACCCAAGATTTCTTCTCCATTTAAATCATATAATTTGTAGGTCCAAGGGACTGTATCCATTACATCAATGATTTTAAATAATTCACGAGTCCATTTTTGTGTATAACCTTTCTCAAAATGACTTTTCCATTTGTATATTCTTACAATATCACCAACTTTAAACTTGGGCTTTCTCAAATTAATCTCCTTTTCATATTCTAATTTTGTAAATGTTTCTGATGGTTTTGATTGTGTTGATGAATGAACTGTATTATTGTAATTATCTACAATATCCTGAATTAAATACACCCATTTTTGAGAACCGAGTTGTGTGAATTTTTTATATAATTTCTCTTTTAAAGTACGATTAAAACGCTCAATAACAACTGCCTTTCCTTCATTAAAGGTGCTGTATAATTTAATACCCTTCCCCTTAAGAAATTTCATGAATATTTTGTTATAGAACTCTGTTCCCTCATCAGTCCATAACTTCTTTGGTTTCCTTTTATCCCGATCAAATATTAGCTTAAAGGCTAACATTAAAGTATCACCCCTTTTATTTTTTAAAGGGACAACCCAGGCAAATCTACTCCTCAAATCAATAACGGTTAAAGCATACCTGTATCCCCTGTCATTATTCAATTCAATTAAATCAGCGGACCATATGTGGTCAGTGTATTTAGAATAAACCTTCCTTCTTTTAAACTTTGTGATTATAGGTTTGTGTAATTCTTCAGCCAAAAGCTCCTCAGTCTTGATGGCATCATTAGAGCCTAATAGTTTTTTGAGGAATAACCAAGACCAAGTTTCAATTTAGCATTTATCAAATTTCTCACAATAAACCTATCAACTTTCTCTCTCAACGTTGGATTTTGTATCAAAGACAAATTATACAACATTTCGCTGTCGGCTTTATGTTTTTCAGTCAACGTAGTGGTTTTCCCATAAGCAATATCATGCTTCATACACACTTCGTCAACCCTATTTGTAGGTTTAGACCAAGGTTTAGGATTGTCAGCCTCATCTAATCTTTTATCCAAGTTTGTTCCTGGACCACAGAAAGAATACCCTGGAAGGTGTAATTCCCCTGGAATTCCAGTTGTTGTAAATTTACTTCCTGACAGAAACTTTTGTATGTCTCCTCCTCTTTTAGGAGAGATGAATTGGCACTTTTTAGAGCCACATACTTGACATATTCCTTTTTGATAAACTCTATTATTTTTAGCTTTAACATAAGAGATATTTTTAGATTTAGTTTTCTTTTTACATTTGAGACAATAACTCATATTTATTTATCAGAAAAATTCCGACAGAGTATCAAAACCTTTTTGGTTTTCAACATATACATTTCAATCTTTATTTTTAAAACATAAAGAATCCTAAGGAATGCCTTCACTCTCTCCTCCATTTATTTACAAATAAAAACTAACTAAAGTCAATGACACCAACATCATCAATCACATAATCTTTTCCTTCTTCTTCTTCTTCTTCTTCACCACTTTCTCGTTTAAATCTCTGAAATTGAAGACATTGACGTTCTTATTTTTGAAACCATTATCTTCATAAGAGTTGTTAATTCTTTAATTTCCTCTTCGGTGCGTTGAGATTGATTTATTTGCTTTAATACACTCAATCTTTTATGAATCTCAGTGATTTCCATCTTTTTATATTTTTCCTCCCTCTCTCTTTGCTCCCTCTCCTCCTCCTCCATTTTCTCCCTCTCCCTTTCCTCCTTCTCCTTTTTCTCTCTTTCCTCCTTCTCCCTTTTCTCCCTTTCCTCCTTCTCCTTTTTCTCCCTCTCCTCCTTCTCCTCCTTTTTCTCCCTCTCCTCCTTCTCCTCCCTCTCCCTTTCCTCCTTCTCCTTTTTCTCTCTTTCCTCCTTCTCTTCTTCAACTCCTTCCTCATCCCTTGCTACCCTTGAGTTTGAACCCCAAAGAATATTATACATATACTCATCTGGATTTTGAGATATTCTTGTATCTATAATTATTTTTCTCATAATAGGATACCAATAAGATTTGTTGACGATTTCTAAAAGAGTTTTATATTTCATAACTTTGAGAAGTTCATTTTTATTTAATATTTTAAACAAGTCTCTATTTGTGGGTTTAACAATATCAGTATAAGGCCAGTTTTTTATGACAAAATTCCCATGTATATGCTCCAAATCATAAGGTATGTAATACCGAGCACCCTTTTCTTGTAGGTATCCTTGAATACAAAAATTATAATTCTCTTGTAGTCTTCTTCCTGCCATTTATGTATCAGAAATATATGTGAGATTAATATTATGACAGGTAATACCACCCCATCTTCCCACTACCAAATCGGTTTGTATTCCTCGGCTTTCTATCCTTATCTCATTACCTTCCTTCTTTGTCATGCGAACCATCGCTATACTATCATATATTTTTATTTTCTTAAAATCACGTATTTGTTGTTTACTAATTGTACTTCCACATAAATCCTTATCTTCACCAAGTGGATAATATTCTTCTTTACGAGACTGATTTAAATCATGTAGGTCTTCTATGTTTATTGAAAAAGACCAATTATACCCTAAATCAGGCATATCATACCCCCATTTATTAATTCGCATATTAACTAAATGTCCTTCTTTATAAAATTCAATTGTAAGCAGGTAGTTAAATTCAATGAGGAAAGGTGTATGGTCAGTATAACCAGGTGTTGTGGTTGTAAATTTTACTTCTTTCACAAAACGTGCTGTTTTCTTTAAAAATATATATTGTGATAAATCACTTAATCTAATTAAGTCATTCGCATCTGTAGGGTTTGGATAATTGATTAATTTATAAGTATTCTTCATATTAATATTTTTACTTACACTATATTTTTGTCGTTCAGCCTGTGCCTTTGTATAATAATTTGATAAATCAATATCCTGAGAGGATTTTCCAAAGATAGAACCATCTTTTCCAACATAAGTCATTTATATTAGATTAAAAATGATATCATAAAACTTTTCATTATTGTTGAGTTGAAATAATACATATAAACATAATTGACCACAACATTTAGAATTAATTTCTTGAACTTGAAATGTTTGATAAACACCATTCTGTAAGAATTGTATTACTTCAACAGGTGGTGGCATACCATAACTATCAAAATAATATTTATCCTGACTATTATGAATACAAACCCAATGAGAACCATTCTGTGTGTCTAAATTCATAATAATATTCTTTGTATTCTTATTTATATGTATTAATTCATCTCTCATACAGATTACCACATTATCAATTTTTAGTGTTTTACAATACTTGGCTAGTTCTATATTTGACGTTGTATTCTTTCCAAATTGTTTAAACCATTTATCCATTTATTTATGAGAAAGATACAATCCATTACCCCGTTTAGTTAGTTTAACACCCGCTTGAGCGATAGAGGAAAGCATATCACCAACCAACAATCTAGCTTTATCAGGTAGACTTTCAAGTTTTTGAGCAAAATCTACAATTACACCACTTCCACTAATTTGTTTCTCCAACTCCTTGTTATGTCTTTCCAATTCTTTTTGAGCTTTTAGTTGTGCCTTCCTTTCGTTAGCAGTTTTTACCGCTGCTGAAATACCACCAGTCAATGCTCCCGCCGCACTTAAACCAGCAAATAAAGGAATTAGAAACGGGAGAAATCCTCCTCTTGACTCGTCTATTGAATATTTCTTTAACATAGGTTTCGTCATTTTAATTTTAAGTGATCCAACATCATTTAGTGTTTTTACTTGTGTGTGTGTGAGTAAAACATCAATTCTTACAGCTCCTTTTCTTTGAATTGTATTAACATTAATAATACAAGGCTTTTGATTTTGAATACAAGATGTTAATTTATTAAGATTGATTTGATTAACATATACCCCAACCATTTATTTATGAGAAAAAACCTATGTGATATTAATCATAACACCATTATCTGTATTAATCTGTAATTCTGTTTCCTCCAAAAGCAAACAATAAGCATCAACTTCTTCATTCTCCCCTCTTTCAATGTATAGAGAAGTATCCACTCGATTAGACTTTATAGTTTCCTTTTGAGAACTCAGGTCAATTGCGTAGATTGTATATAAACCTTTAAATGCAACCATATCCAAAATAGGATCATTATTACCATTACTTTCACACACCTTTTGGTAGGACTTGTAGGCTTCCGCATAATCATTTTTTTCCCAATCAATTTCCAATCTATCTCGCGGATAAAATGTGCCATCAAGAGAAACCCGAAGTTGTTTCACCTTAGCATTATCACTCAGCGCATTATTCTTATTAGTACCGTCCTCTCCATCTGGTTTTTAAAAAATGAGCCAGAGGTATCGTGGCTTTCCTTGAAGAACACCCAAATTCCAAGTGTAGGTAGTGTGTTCCAGTTTAACGTGTTGACATCTTCTTTTAAGGTATGATACATTTAGCGGTTTCTTTGAGTTAAGTCTTCTATTTAACATCTCTTCCGTTTTAAGATTAGGAGTATATTCACTGATATACCAACACAAATCATTAATAACAAATTTATTGTTGTCTCCAAAAGCATTTTCATCCCCAAAAAGCAACCTATTTACATTATCATTCCTTTGTAGTTGAAATCTAATTTTAAGACCATACAAAACTTTATCATAATCGCAAAATCCAAATATACCTTTAAGAGGTACTGCTACGGTAAAACTATTCACTGCTTTTGTTTCATCATTATACATTGACTTCCTTTGACTATAACCAGGGTCTGCGTTTGTACCCGTTGACATATCAGGAATAAAACCTTCAACAGCTCCCTTACCCATTCTATCACTAAACGAATATAGTGTAAATTTCATCATTTCAGATGTAGCAGAGACATAATCAACCGCTTCAACCTCTTGTGTTCCAATATACAGGCGGACACTGTCAAACATTTTCCAGAAGAAATCATTTACGAGTGTAGCATTAGTATTATTCGCAGCCTTAGTGAATTTAAATTTACACAGCAAGAAACTATCAGCTATATTCAAGTAAGTTTGTTGATTATTTATTTCAAAACTTTTTGTTCCGTTTGAATTCCAGTCTGTTCCTGTTATAGCATTTACCTTAAAATAGTCTTCCTTTTTAGTGGAGTTTGAAATGATAATCGTATCATCCAAATCATAGATACTATCAATCGCTTCCATACTTGTATTTATATAGCATTAAAATTGTTGAAACCCTGACCCAAGTATTTTAATGATTTTTTGTCGTTCTTGTGAAGATAGTTGAGTTTTACCTTTTTTTATTTCTTTGATTGCTTGTAATTTATGAGACTCCTTTTGAGCATCTTTTATACTCTTTATAGCACCCGCAACGGAGCCCACGGCAGAAGCAGTTGAACCAATTAGGTCTTTATGTTTAAGGATGGTTGAACCAATACCCATTAGAGTATCAATTATCCCAGCTCCTTTATTTCGAAATTGATGACCTACACCTCGTTGTCTCTTAGGTTTATAGTATCCTCTACCCACATACCTTGTATAGTCTGGTGAAAGGAACATGCCCTCCCCTGTAATTATTTTATATTTTCCCAACTCGTGTTTTCTCACAATAACCATTATTTATTTATTGAAAAACTTCACGTAGGTGAATTCTGATGGATATAATTTCATCATTAAAGGATATCATACGATTATCTTGGTCGGTTATCCTAAAATTTACTCTGTATATGGTTTTTCCTGACACAGGTAAATAGACAAGATTTTTTGGTTCCATATTAAATTTATAACCAATCGGGGTTGAGTATGCACTGAATGAAAATATTGTATTTGTTCTTATTCCATCGTTATAAGCACCATCAATCAAATCACAATGAATTAATACTGAATTTATACCGGAGGATATTTGGATAACATTATCACTGTAAAACGTCCCGTTATTTTCAATCTTTTTTGAAGAGAAACCCAATAGCTCTCTAAACGAATTTTCAATCGTGAAATCAACTTTATAATTATTTTTAAGTTTAATAGTTGATTTTGAAGTGTGTTTTTGAATATCTATTACAATATTTTTTGGTTCATCACCTTTTTCTTTCATAAGGCGAGAGACTTCTGAAGATATTTGAGAAATCTCGTAAGCTCCAGGTGAAACAGTTATAGTTTTGTAGGCAGTGCCTGGATTATAACTAAACTTGTTGTTTTTCTCTGTGATATTAAAAAGGGTATTGTAAGTTTCCATTGACAACAAAGATGCCTCATATGAGGTAAGGGGGTCAAGTTGTAGTGGGTAAGGGAATGAAGCTGTGTAATCGCTCGTTGTGAAATTAAAACTAAGAATTGTGCTTCTCATCTTATTTAATATCTAATAAAATATCTTTGTATTGACATTTATTAATTATTTTCATATTCATCAACTGATCTAAAATGGCTGAGGATTCATTAAAACAATTGTTGTTTCCAGCCTTCTTACTACCTAACAACAATAATAGCCTATTAACTAATTGTGATGGGTCATTTGGAAGAAAACTAACACCTGAACCAAGTTTACTTAAAGCATCAATAATATGTTTCTCCTTCTCATTCTTCTTACTTTTACCAGCAACAGAAACTCCATAATCAAGTGCATTTAACAACTCAATATATACCCTATCTTCCTCTCTTTCCATATCAAGTGGTTCCTCAAAATATTTTGAACCGCTGAATCCGGGGTTTGTTAGAAGAAACATTAATCTTGGAGTTAATTTAACATTTGGTTGAGTAGAACTCAAGAACATCAATTCATCATTAAATATCAATACCTTTTCTTCCACAAGATGAAACACTGCTGGTTCTTCTGTTGGAATGAGACCTGCTCTGGTTTTTGAACCCGCCGAATATTCATTGTTTTGAAGAGCTTCCACAACATAATTAGGGGGTTGATTTACCTGCTCAAGTTTCCGAAATAATCCCTCGTCATCATATTCTAATTCACCAAGTTCTTGTTTTGTTATCTGACTAAAATCTTTGAGCATTTGAAGTTTTTTCGGAGTAAATTCTACCGTGGGAACTGTAGGTGAGTGTTGAGTTTTCAAAAGTGGTTTAAAGAATTTCTCTTGTTTTCTTTCAAAGGCTTCTTCACCAGTTAGTTTCTGTCTCCGTTTCTTCTTTATCTCTTCCTGTTGTTTAACAACTTTTGAAACTAATTGTTGATGTTCCTTAAACTTTCTTTCTCTTTCTTCGGTATTCATTTTCTGTATTTATTTATTGAAAAATATCATTTAGTATCTCATCTTGTTTCACAACAATATATTTATATTTTCCAATCGTGTGTTTCATATAATTTTCAAATTCTTTTTTACTACATAACGTAGAGCAATTATCTCTCCAAAAATTATTTACATCTATTGAATTTAACTTAAATAAAATAAAAGTATTGGCATTGTTTCTTATTGAGCGTCGAGGGAGTTGAAAATATGATTGACTAAGATATATACAATTACAAGAAGAATGTCTCCCTCTTGTATAGTAGCTATCCATTACTGTTTGGTTTCTCTCATTAACACAATCATCAAAGATGACGAGGTTCTTTTTTGATTTATCTAAATCTTGAGGTGAAGGTATATCATCCGTATTATCACTGAGAATACAAGTTATGGGTTTCGATTTTGATTTCTGTGTATCACAAAATAATTGTATTATATCTTCAATATTATAATCATTCAGTTTGTTTTGAAGTTTAAATAAACCGATAATGTCTTCCTTTTTAAGACCTGCATTAAAACCCTGTGAGAGTAGTTGATACTCGGGTTGAAAACTTGACTTTGTAAAAATTATTAAATTATCATAATCTAAAAAATTAGGACCAAGGAGCATCTTTAAAAGTAAACAGGTTTTCCCACATCCGCTTGAACCAACTATTAGACATCTCAATGAATTTGGAATGTTTTTATGGTTATTAAACTTTATCTTATTTTCCCAAACGGGTAAAAAATCATTCATTTATATATTTGGAAAACAAGTCATCTAACTTTTTTTGAGCTATTTTAGAAACTCTATATTTTATCCTGAGTTCGGGTTTAATTTCAAAATAATTCATTATTTTATTTATATAGTATCTTGTATTAACATTTCCATTAAAATTATTTTGAATAATAAATATCATTAAACCCTTATACATTTCCTCAATACAAAGAGTCTCTTTCCTTGTAAGAAATGGTGTATTATCACCATAATGCTTAACATTCATCTCTCTTATTAATCTTGTAAAGTAATTCATTTTTGGTTCTAATTTAAAAGAGTTATATGTTTTTTTATATTTCTTATTATCATTAATTAGAATATAATCACAGAATAAACATTGTTTATATGAACCCTCATTATTAAGCCCTATTCTATCACAAGCTGGACAATTCTCTAATTTATCATATGGAGAGTCTGGAAATTCTAAATATCCTTCAGAACTTATCATATTTATATAGTAAATTTTTACTTAAACTAAACGCAAGTTTATTCATTAATAAATACAATGTTTCAAAGCACAAAAGACAAATTTCAATCAATCTCTACTTCGGTGGAAGATATAGAAAAATATGTCAAAGATGTTAAATTGAACAAAGATAAATATGGAAATTTTTGGGTAAAACCAGTTATGGAAAATAACATGAGCCCCTCTATTTCATTTAAAGGAAGAGCTCTAACTATACCTGGAAAGACATCCATTAAAGTAAATCTAACAAAAGTTTCTCCTCTACTCCTGGCAATTTATTCAAAGCTTGAAAAAGTGATTGACCACGATACTTTGAAAAAGAATGATAAGACCATTAATAATTCTAGAGGAGACATTTGTATTTTCTTTAATAATCCAAAGGGTGTAGATCTAAGTAAAATGAATGATGTTAATATTTCTGGTGAAATGTCATTTCGTTCTATGATAGTTAGAGATTATTTAAAGATAACTTTTGATATTAAAAATGTAGAGATTGAATCCGTTAATGAAAGAAAGTATATTGGTATAGATGGAAAGGTTTTTTCTGCTAATTAAATATGAGTCATTACAGCAGTGAAGATTTTACTATTTCATTGAACTCGGACGATAGTGATGATAGTATTTCATTGAACTCGGACGATGGTGATGATAGTATTTCATTGAACACAGATGATAGTTATGATACTAATAGTTTGTGCTCAAATGATAGTTATGAGAGTAGCTTTATTGATGACTCTGAGTATGATTCTGAGTATTCATGTGATAGTTATGACTTAGATGATTCTGAGTGAAAAAGTGTTTTAGTTTAAGCACAGCGATATATATAAAACGGAGCTGTAAAGCTCAAAAGTGTTTTATTTTAAGCACAGTGATATATATAAAACACCACGTTTTCTCACGCTATAAATATGGTTTATTGTGATACTTGCGAGAAGGAAGTAAAATATTATAAACAACATATTCTCACCGCAAAACATACATACAACATTTTAAACAAACTTTCCCCTCTTCCACCTGAAACAAAACACTGTTCTACATGTAATAAAAATATCCTCAAGAAAGGCTTCAAAATACATCTTAAAACAAATCTACATTTATCAAATTTTATCACAACTAAAAACTCTGATGGAGCATTCAAAGGACATATTAAAATAAGAGTCTTTAACTTCAAACCTCCTGAACCAGAGTCTATAGTTGATGCTGTAGAAATAGTTAAACCTGCTGTTCAAACGTTGATTGAAAAAACACTAAAGGAAATGAAACCACTTAAATTTTATATGGGAGTAAAATTAGAAATGACAAAGGATGAAGGAGTTATAGATGCACCATACATGAGAACTGAGCCACACTTTATATCTTCATATCAAGATTTTAAAACATCAGGAGTCTATGATGAACTTATTAAACAAGAGCAAGATGTGGATAATTCAATCGTAGGAAGTGGATTCAATATAGGAAAAATTATTTACATAGACATTCATATTCTTAAATCAGATCCTCTAAAAGCTTCTTCTTACATTGATTTACCCAGTGTTATCAAAAATAGAAAAGCAGTTATCAATATCAAAAATAAAGACAATAAATGTTTTCTCTGGTCTATTTTAGCACACTTACATCCTCCACATTTTCATGATGAAAGAGTATCTCATTATAAAAAATATGAGAATACATTAAATACGAAAGATCTAAAGTTTCCGATGACTTTAAATGATATTCCTAAATTTGAAAAGATGAATAATTTATCAGTTAATGTTTATGGTCTAACAGAAACAAACAACATTCAGGTTTTAAAGCTTTCTGACAATTGTAAACAAACTCATATTAATCTTCTATATTTTAATTCAGACGAAAATTCACATTATACATACATCAAAGATATTGCTAAATTAATAAAACCACAAGTCTGTAAGAGAACAAATAAAATATATATTTGTTTGCGTTGTCTTAACTTCTTCAATTCACAAGAAAGATTAGATAAACATTCAAATTATTGTGGCGAACATAAATCAACGGTAATCAATATGCCTAAAGAAGGCTCAAAGATCACATTCAAAGATGAAAATAAAAAGATCAAACATCCATTTGTTATATATGCTGATTTTGAAAGTATTTTAGAAAAAATTGATACTGCTTCTCCAGATCCAAAAGAATCATACACAAATAAATATCAAAAACATACTCCTTGTGGTTTTTGTTATTATATCAAATCATCCGTTGGTGATAAATATAACAAGTTAGAGATGTATAGAGGCTCAAATACCCCAGAGGAGTTTGTGAAACGACTAGAAAAAGACTGTGTTCGATTAACCAAGATAATGAGAGAAACCAATAAACCAATGTCCTTAACAAGTAAAGAAAAAAGGGAATTTATAAAAAACAATGTCTGTCATATTTGTGAGGAGAAAATTGGTAAAGGTCTAAAGGTTAGAGACCATTGTCATCTCACTGGTAAATATAGAGGTCTGGCTCATCAAAGTTGTAATATTAATTATCAACTCCCCTCTTTCATTCCTGTCTTTCTTCATAACAACGCTCATTATGATACACATCTATTTATCAAGGAACTCTCAAAGACTTCTGGAAGTATCTCAGCAATTCCAAACACGGATCAGAAATACATTTCATTCACAAAAACAATTCACACATCTCCTATTACTCATATCAGATTTCTTGATACATTTAAATTCATGGCAAGTCCATTGGTTAACTTGGTTCAAAATCTAAAAGAGTTTCCATGTCTTTCAGAGTATTTTTTAGATAAAGATTTTCTAACACAAAAGGGAATTTACCCCTATGACTATATGGACTCATTTGAGAGATTCAATGAAACACAACTTCCTTCAAAAGAAAATTTCTATAACAAATTAAACAACAGTAATATATCTGATAAAGATTATGTACACGCACAAAATGTTTGGGAAAAATATAACATCAGGAATCTTGGCGAGTATCACGATTTGTATCTCAAAACTGATGTGCTTTTATTGGCCGATGTATTTGAAGCCTTTAGATCTGTTTGTCGCACTGGATATGGATTGGATCCTGCTCACTACTACACAGCACCTGGATTGGCCTGGAGTGCGATGTTGAAAATGACAAAACAAGATTTGGATTTGATAACCGATGTTGATATGCTTTTGATGATTGAAAAGGCAAAAAGAGGTGGAATTTCACAAGTCTGCTCGAGTAGATACGCAAAAGCAAATAACAAATATCTTCCAAATTATGATCCAACGAAAGAGAGTTCTTACTTGATGTACTATGACGCAAACAACCTGTATGGCTGGGCAATGTCTCAGGCTCTTCCTTATGGAAAACTTAGATGGGTAAAGGAAAAAGACTACAAAAACGTTTTACAAGATGTATGTATCTCTACACAAAAAGAATTGGATGAAGAAAAAGTTGGTTATTATTTTGAAATTGATTTAAAATATCCAGAGGAACTCCATAACCTACACAAAGATCTCCCATTTGCTTGTGAGAAACAAAGTCCAAAGAAAGAATGGTTGAGTGATTATCAACGATCGTTTGATATAGGTGAATCAACAGAAAAATTACTTACTACATTATATAACAAGAAAAATTATGTTCTACACCAAAGAAATTTGCGACAATATTTATCAAAAGGTCTAAGAGTAGAGAAGATCCATAGGGTTCTAAAGTTCAATCAAAGTCATTGGTTAAAGGGGTACATTGATTTTAATACACAAAGAAGAACAGAGTCAAAAACAGATTTTGAGAAAGACTTTTATAAATTGATGAATAATGCGGTCTTTGGTAAGACTATGGAGAATGTGAGGAAAAGACAAAATATCAGATTATCAACATCTTGGGAACAAGCATCAAAATTAATTAATAGACCGAGTTTTACTCGAGCTGAGGTCTTTACTGAGAACTTTTGTGCGATCCATTTGATTAAAGAGAGTATTGAAATGAACAAACCTATTTATATTGGGACAACAATTCTTGATTTATCAAAGTCATTAATGTATGATTACTTTTATAATAACTTGAGGAAGAAATATCAAAATGATGTTAATCTACTTTATATGGATACAGATAGTTTTATTTTGAAAATTAATACCAACGATGTTTATTCAGACATGAAAAGAGACATTAATATCTATGACACGAGTAATTACAGTCCAGAGAGTGAGTTGTTCTCTTCTAAAAATAAAAAGGTGATTGGAAAGTTCAAGGATGAATTAGGAGGAAATGTCATGAGTGAATTTGTGGGATTGAGGTCTAAGGCTTATGCTTATAAATACATTGTGAATAACGTTGAAAAAACTGATAAGAAATTAAAAGGTGTAAAGAAAAATGTCATTAAAGAAACAATAAACTTTAAGGATTATTATAACTGTTTAACAACAAAGAAAGAAGAGTTTAGAAAGATTAATGGAATAAGAAGTTATAAACATCAATTATATTCAGAAGAGGTGAATAAGAAAGCATTGGGGGCTTTTGATGATAAGAGGTTTATTTTAGAAAATGGAATTGATAGTCTCCCTTATGGTTATATAAGTATATAAGTGATAAGATATATATAAGTGATAAGATATATATAAGTGATAAGATATATATAAGTGATAAGATATACATAAGTGATAAGATATATATAAGTGATAAGTTAAAAAGGGGGGGTTGGGGATTTTAACGGGCTACCGCCGCCTTTTTTACTATTATATAAATGATAGAACCAAGTATCAACCAGACTAAAGAGTGGAGGTGTAATCAACCTTGGTATATAAATGGAAAACATAATGAATGTGAAAAATATCAAATAGGTATAATTGAAAAGGCAACTGGTAAAAAAATTCACAAAACAAATAAGAGAATTAATTTAAATACCGGTGAATTGGGTAAAAAAGATGGAAATATTTTTGAGTGGACGGAAAACTTTGATGGTTGTCAGGAAAATATATACTTTAATTTAAAAATGGTATGTGGCACTGGAGGTGCTCAAACAAGAACATTGAGGGAGGTTTACCATTTTATCTTAGCTCAGTTAAAATATCTTAATAAAGAACCAAACTCAATCATCTTTTTTGTTAATATATTAGATGGTGAAGAGAGTGGCAAGAGAATTAAATTATTTCCCACGCATAAACAAATATTTGTAGGGTCGTTGTTTGAGTGGGTTATATTCACCAGATGATATTAAGAGTAAAAGGTTAAAAGGTCCATGAGGTCAGAAGGATCACAGGTGTTTAAGTGGTCTAATGAATAAGGATAACATGTCAAAAGGTTAGAAGGTTCGTAAAGAACAGGGTGAGAGAAATATAGGTGTTTAGGGGCAATGAGGGAGGGAAAGAATTAATATGGAAGTGAATGGGTCAAAGATTAATCTGCCAGATGATATGTAGAAGAAGGATGATAGGTCTATAAGAGAAAACAAATATTTGTAGTGTTTGAGTGGTCTAATGAACAACATTAAGGATAGGTACTACAGACAAAAGGTTCATAAAGATGAGGGTGGGAGAAATAGAGGTGTTTATGATTTTTGAAAAAGACAAGGGGGTAAATGACATTAGATAGGGATTTCCCATGTTAAACGGAGGTGTCCCAGAAGCAACATTATTACACTACTCATCTTACCAGGGCGTCGTCTGCGACGCCGGGAACGAGGTTGGTGCAAAACAACCGAATCACGCGTAAGCATATGCTGCTCGAAATAGTTCTCATCATATGCTCAAATTTCCTAAGCTAAATCATCATTGCTTTGGGCACTGTGAAACGTATCAAGTCACTCGCTTACTGCACAGCGAAAAAGTACGAGCACTTGAACAACGTGTTTTTCGACTCGATTCTGCAAAACGCCATGTCACTCGGTCAAAGCCAAAACGAGGAACAATGTTTCGCCTCCATTCTTCATCGCCACACTGACCTATCAGATGTGGCATGAAGGACGACGTTTATGCTTAACCACGACATAAATGTACCCAAGTCTTGGGTACCCAAGCTAATTCGTGAGAAAGTGTCATGTGACTCCTGCTCATTCACCAGGTTACAATCTACACTTTCAATTAACAGTTTAAGTCTACACATTAACTGTACACTGCTAAATTTCTCTAAAGCGTGTAAAGACCTTTGAGTGCTCGCACCAGCATATATGTGTTGTTGAGGATGTTCAAGAGTACTTACAGGTCACTATCAGCGTCTATCACCTTCTTTTCGCGATAAAAAACAATGTTCTCACGAAACGTAATTGGAAAGTAAACCACTCTGGGCCATTTTCGAAATTTTTCTCTTCTTTAGTGGTAGACCTGAAAAGCCGAATTAGGCTTCAATCCCATGCTCCCATGCTCAGTAGGTTTGTCTGATTTATGATGTTGTCCTGCACCTACCGGTATAAGCGGTTTACATAAAGAAAGAAAGCTCGGTTTGATTAACGACAGTCACACATTGCCGTTGAAACGGCGCTATCGTCTGATCTGTCGGCACTGATCTTACTGCAAGCTAACTTCTTCTGGTGGAGGAAGCCGCAGTGCCCGGAGAGAACCAGCCCTGACAGCGACTGAAGTTAGAAGACTACACACATACTGTGAAAACGTATGTTAAGCCCAGTTAAAATTTCTTAAAATAGGCCCTAAACTAGCACATCGTATAGTTACTTCCTTAAGCTTCTTGTGACATTTATTGTATGCAGGTATTGGGGAGGACTGTCTGCTCTTCTCTTTTACCATGTCTTACCAGGTACGGTACCTACTACACCTACCTACTACCAACTACCTAACCAACTGATGCCATAGTGATGGGTAAAATAGTGGCAAGAGGCTTTGGCTTCGCCGGCTCATTGCGGCTTTGCAGTCGGTACTAGTATTGTAAAACAAGCGTTATGCCTAGGTTCCCCGTCGTGAAGTGATGTGAGTTGACAAAGTGGAAGACGCAAGGCGGCCATCTTGGATTTTGACGTGGTGATCCAATAATTTTCAATAGCGTTCTCCCTTATGCTGGTTAATTTTTTTTTCCTGTTTATCATCGCCGCCCGCCCTATAAAAGTCGTCCGTCCCTAAAAAAATTTTTATTTTTTTTTTGCTCGCAAAGTCCGTAGAATCCGTTCCCGCTCAGTGGAACAGGTTCAAATTTTGTATGTGCTCGCATACTGTCTGAGCCAAGTTACATGTGCGCGACAGTTTGACAGAAGATGCCGTTCGTCGTTTGCCAAATTCGGCGAACGTCCAGTGTTCTAAAGGCGTGGGTTGGTGTCAAAGTGCCAGAAAATATCACTCTAGACGAACTGTATTATGAGCTCGTGTCGGGAACGCTTGATGGTAAGAAATATAACCGTTTTAATGTACGTTGTTGTTGTTGTTGTTGTTGTTGAATATTTAGTGTGTGCGAGTTTTCCCCCTCACTCGCCATTTCCGTGGACCGCAAGGTTTTGCTTCTGATAAATGGGGTGTGCGCTTCCTTATTTTATTCATAAAGAATGGTGGGAAATGTTGGACTCCAGTTCTGTTCTAAACTAAAATCTGTCGATATATCTGCACTGGGATCCCAGATCTGTATTTCTAGCTTTCATTCCCGGGTGGTTCAAAATTCCAAACCAAATCCAGACTTGGAAAAAACTGAATTTCAGTACAAAACACTGAATTTGATCTGAGACTGATGAATACATGCAATTATTAGTTGTGTATGTGTGTGTGTGTGTGTGTGTGTGTGTGTGTGTGGGGGGGGGGGGGGTGGTGTTCATTTTTTCGATGTACAATTTTTCCCCACATTTTTGTTGTTTGAACCTTGATGTTTGTGGCTTGGCTGATAGGTAAACAGTATGGTAGACAATATACAAGTATATTTTATCGTGATTTTTCTTTTTCAGGTGTACCAATTGAGGACACCAATGGAGTGGTAAACATCTCAGTGGGAGATAGAAAGACTATGACCCCTGTTGCTGCTAGAGATTCAACATTGGCAGATGTCATCAATACCCTTGGAAATTTCATTGAGTTCGTTATTACTTATTACTGTCCTGGATCAGCCAAACCAACAGAAGACCAATGAACATAATGCTTTCGATGTGTATGAATGCGATGGCAATAGCTGCTGATAGATACATGTTTGGCAACCGGACATTATTCTTAAAAGCCGAAGTTTTGGTCCACCATTGTTATATGTATCAGCAAATATTCAAAGTAAACAGAACTCAATGTGACATAGGTTTCTTTATTTTCTTTATTTGAATCGTATCAGTGCGTACATACGAAGGTTTACTAGTTTAGAAATCATAACATGATTCATCATACATGTCCGATCAAGTATATTTAAGGAAAAAACATATTGTGTGTTGAATAATCCATTAAAATTTCACTCTGAAAAAAACCCAAAAAAAAAACCCTCCCTCCCTACCCACTTTTTGGAAAAAAAGTGATGATAAACAGGAATTTTTTTTTAACCATATGTGTAGATACACCCACACACCAGATTAGAAGTTAGTAGTTCGTTTATTAACGCACAGGTTGTAAACCTGGTGCGTTATAGCGTTTGCCTGGGAATTTCGGGCGCTCAAAAGTGAAGCTAGTTTCTGTCACCCATTTCTGTCGCTCAGATGTGTAACCATGACGTCATCAAATCTATATTTATAGGATAGGTTATAGGAGATATATATGTTATAGGATAGGAATATAGGACCCAAATGACCCAGAGGACCCAAATGACCCAGAGGACCCAAATGACCCAGAGGACCCAAATGACCCAGAGGACCCAAATGACCCAGAGGACCCAAATGACCCAAATGACCCAGAGGACCCAAATGACCCAGAGGACCCAAATGACCCAGAGGACCCAAATGACCCAGAGGACCCAAATGACCCAGAGGACCCAAATGACCCAGAGGACCCAAATGACCCAGAGGACCCAAATGACCCAGAGGACCCAAATGACCCAAATGACCCAAATGACCCAGAGGACCCAAATGACCCAAATGACCCAGAGGACCCAAATGACACAGAGGACCCAAATGACCCAGAGGACCCAAATGACCCAGAGGACCCAAATGACCCAGAGGACCCAAATGACCCAGAGGACCCAAATGACCCAGAGGACCCAAATGACCCAAATGACCCAGAGGACCCAAATGACCCAGAGGACCCAAATGACCCAGAGGACCCAAATGACCCAGAGGACCCAAATGACCCAGAGGACCCAAATGACCCAGAGGACCCAAATGACCCAGAGGACCCAGAGGACCCAGAGGACCCAAATGACCCAGAGGACCCAAATGACCCAGAGGACCCAAATGACCCAGAGGACCCAAATGACCCAGAGGACCCAAATGACCCAGAGGACCCAAATGACCCAGAGGACCCAAATGACCCAGAGGACCCAAATGACCCAGAGGACCCAAATGACCCAAATGACCCAGAGGACCCAAATGACCCAGAGGACCCAAATGACCGAGGACCCAAATGACCCAGAGGACCCAAATGACCCAGAGGACCCAAATGACCCAGAGGACCCAAATGACCCAGAGGACCCAAATGACCCAGAGGACCCAAATGACCCAGAGGACCCAAATGACCCAGAGGACCCAAATGACCCAGAGGACCCAAAGGACCCAGAGGACCCAGAGGACCCAAATGACCCAGAGGACCCAGAGGACCCAGATGACCCAGAGGACCCAGAGGACCCAAATGACCCAGAGGACCCAGAGGACCCAAATGACCCAAATGACCCAGAGGACCCAAATGACCCAGAGGACCCAAATGACCCAGAGGACCCAAATGACCCAGAGGACCCAAATGACCCAGAGGACCCAAATGACCCAAATGACCCAAATGACCCAGAGGACCCAAATGACCCAGAGGACCCAAATGACCCAGAGGACCCAAATGACCCAGAGGACCCAAATGACCCAGAGGACCCAAATGACCCAGAGGACCCAAATGACCCAAATGACCCAAATGACCCAGAGGACCCAAATGACCCAAATGACCCAAATGACCCAGAGGACCCAAATGACCCAGAGGACCCAAATGACCCAGAGGACCCAAATGACCCAGAGGACCCAAATGACCCAGAGGACCCAAATGACCCAGAGGACCCAAATTCTATGTATGTTTCTATGATGATGTATGTTTTGGTGAAAGTACATAATGTGAATACTAGTAGCAATTTTACAAAAACCATGGCATAATTTCAAATCTTGACCCGAGATGATAATTATGCTACATCATAATTTCCATGTGCCAACCTGGGCGGAATCCAAGTGGATTCACTTGTTTTTCAGGATATTTCGCTCACAAGGTTCAGACATATATATAGATGGTGGTGGCCATCTTGGATTTTGACGTGGCGACCCAATTTTCAACAGCGTTCTTCCTCATGCCGAGATACATCCACACACCCGATTAGAAATTGGTACTTCGCTTGTTAGTCCCCTACCGGTGTACACCGGAGGGGACTATAGGTTTGCACGCCGTCCCTCCGTCCGTCAGTCCGTCAGTCCGTCAGTCCGTCAGTCCGTCAGTCCGTCAGTCCGTCAGTCCGTCAGTCCGTCAGTCTGTCAGTCTGTCAGTCCGTCACGCAAAGAACAGTTTTCCGGATTTTTTTTTCTAAACGCTTAACGCTAATGATTTCAAACTTGGCACATGGTTTCCTCATGATAAGTTACAGATCAAGTTCGAACTTCACGACGTTTCGTTCATTTCTGACAAAGTTATGGCACTTTTAACTTTGGGAATTCTGATAATTCTGATAATCCTTAACTCAGTGCCATTTTAAGTTTTAATTTCCTTTAAAAAAGATTTTCTCTGCAATAATTGGACCGATGGAGATCAAATTTTCACCATAGGAGGGAATCGGTCTGTAGAATATTGTAATGGTAACTATGACGTCACAGGTCACGTGGTTCGGCCGCCATATTGTTTTTCGTGAAAACACGAAAACCCATTTTTCTCTGCAACGGCTGAACAGATCGAGGCCAATATTTGCAGGCAGAATCGCATACTCATGACGAACAAATAAGTCAGCGAGCATGACGTCATGCGTCACATGGTTTCAGAGTTATGACGTTTTTAAGCATGAACCTTTAAAACCGAGCCCCTCCCTCATTTTTGATCCAATCGAGGGGAAACTTCAAAGATCTGTTCCGCATGTCAGTCTACTAAAATGTCCTTTTGGAATTTGCGATAGCTCACGTGGTTTGGCAGATATCGTTAATTAAACGAAAATATTAAACAAAATGGATATCTCTTGAATCGCTTTATTGATCGACGTGAAACTTCATACTGTAGTAGAATTCATGAAGAGTAACAAGTGTGCAAAATTTCAAGATGATTGGATGTACGGTCTGGAAGCTAGAAGTTGTTATTGCGTGAAGAAGAAGTAGAGGCGTCAAGTGTGCGGATTTAATTATTTATCACATGTACAGACTGAAAGCATCGTTGGACACGACCTGTCGCGGTCATTTTAACCTCAAATAAAATTCTAATTTAACATTTGTCAATAGCTGAGGTATATTAACAAACAAAACAGATTTGGTCAAATTCTGACTTTTTTTAACTCGATCACATTTGACAGAGTTGTGACAAGCTGAGGAAGAAGAAACCTTGCATTGGCTTCTCCAATGTGCCATAAAAAAATGGATATCTCTTGAATCGCTAGTACGTCAGACCGTGAGTTGGTAATAATTTATATAATTCACACAGTGCAATACGTGCAGGCCGCTCCACGGAGCGACCTTGCGGGCTTATCAACGAGGTGAGGCGTGACACACGTGTCTCAGCATACCTCAGATCAAGTTTGAAAACCAGCATCAACCGTGCATAAATTTGCATATTCGATCATTTTTGACAAAGTTATGGCACTTTGAACTTTGGTAGGGGACATGTATTGCAGCGCAATACTGAGAATGCTTGTTTTTCAAGATATTCCACTCACAAGGTTCAGACATACATGGCGGTGGCCATCTTGGATTTTGACGTGGCGACCCAATTTTCAATAGCGTTCTTCCTTATGCCTAGATACACCCACACACCAGATTAGAAGTTGGTACTTCGCTTATTTTTCAAGATATTCCGCTCACAAGGTTCAGACATACATGGTGGTGGCCATCTTGGATTTTGACGTGGGATGCACACACACACCAAATTCTAATTCGGTCCTTCGCTTACGCACGCACGTACACACGCACGCAAGAATGCCCGCACGCACGCACAGACGGACGGACGCATGCACGGACGGACGGACGCACACATGGATGGAGGGGAAAACCATAGTCCCCCTTTCGCTCCGCGGTGCGACGGGGGACAAAAAGGCCTTCTTCAGGGAACAAGTAATGGGTTCACAACTTAAAGCTGTTCTGCAGCAATGTAAGTAAATTAAGCCTTGAAAGTTGATGCAAACATTTCCTACAGGTATCCCAACCTCTGCTGATTACTTGATTACAAACCCCATGTCTGTATAAAAGCAGTATTGGACCAGACTGTTATTACACCCTCTGAAGCATTATTTGGACAATATTGCACTGCAGGAAGTAGTATATTGCTATCATAATGGCGAGAAAAAGGCAATTAATAAAGGAAGACAGACAGACCATGATAACCCTTAAAAGTGTAGGTCTTTCCTTTAGAGAAATCGCAAAGAAAGCCAAGGTGTCAGTGAGTACAGTTTCCTACATCATCAAAAGGCACTTGGAAACTGGAGGAAACTCTGACAGGAAGAGGTCTGGCAGACCCAAAGCCACAACAGAATCAGAAGAGAAGTTTCTGAGAGTCAACAGCTTGCGTGATAGGCGGCTCACAGGACAACAGCTTCAAGCACAGCTTAACACTGGTCGAAATAAGCACGTCTCGGTTTCAACTGTGAAGAGAAGTCTTCGAGCTGCAGGTTTGACAGGTCGAGTGACAGTAAGAAAGCCGTTGCTAAGATGGCAAAATAAGAAAAAGAGGCTTGCCTGGGCCATGAAGCACCGCCAGTGGACTACTGAAGACTGGAAGAAGGTCTTATGGACCGATGAATCAAAATTTGAAATCTTTGGGTCATCACGCAGAGTTTTGTCCGTCGTCGAGTAGGCGAAAGGATGGTTCCTCAGTGTGTGACACTAACTGTCAAACATGGAGGAGGAAGCGTGATGGTCTGGGGCTCTTTTGCTGGATCCAGATTCGGCGACTTGCACAGAGTGACTGGCACCCTGAACCAAAAGGGCTACCACAGCATTTTGCAGCGCCATGCAATACTCTCTGGTATACGCCTAGTTGGTCAGGGGTTCATCCTACAGCAAGATAATGACCCTAAACACACTATGTCGAAACTACCTTCGAGGAAAAGAACAAGACGGTAGGCTTCAAATCATGGAATGGCCAGCACAGTCTCCAGACTTAAACCCCATCGAGCTGGTTTGGGATGAACTGAACAGAAGGGTGAAAGCAAAGCAACCTACAAGTGCAACACATTTGTGGTAACTTCTGCAACAGTGTTGGGAAGAACTTCCCGAACAATATTTGATTTCCATTGTAGAAAGAATGCCACGAGTGTGTTCGGCGGTTATATCTGCAAAAGGTGGATATTTTGCTGAGTCAAAAATTTAAATTAAATTTTCTTAAACAAAATGATTCGATGATTTCTTTTTTATATCTCCAATTGTTTATTTGTTCTATGCTTAATTTCAGAGTACATTGAGACATTAAACTGCATAAATTTCAATAAAAACTGGAAAAATTGAGGTGTTCTAAAACTTTTGACCGGTGGTGTACACCTCAACATGCAACCCCAATGACGGCAAATGAATGCGCTACAACCTTCATTGTGTAACCCATAATCATCCTGTCTAGTTTGGTTGAGATTGGATAAGTAACGACGGAATGTATCGCGGTCAAAAAAATAATCAGCAGACAGATAGACAGACAGACACCAAATTGAGGATTTTAGAAACGAATACACCCGCTTACTACGTGGGGATGGGGGCGTTGGGGGGGCAGGAGGGGTCATTCCTCTTTGGGGTATATAGATTACAGTAAATCTATGGTCGGGTCTCAAGAACATTGGGTGTGTGTGTGTGTGCATTTACCAAGTTTCTTGTGGAGAGATCGCCATTTGGTTTAAGCATTCGAGCAAGCACTCCATTCAAAACCGTTAAGGAACGGCTGGCTTGGCAAGCGCAAGCTAGGTAAATGAGCACAACCCGGGCTTCCTCCCTTTCAGTTTCGTATTGAACAGCAGGAGCAAGTTTCAAAAGTCCGCCATGAAAAACGCCATGTTCGCGCCAGGAAGGGTGATGTTATTTACCCAACCCTTGTGGGGTATATAGAGTAGAGTAGATATTTGCTCAGTTCTGCAAGTAAAACTTGCCTTACAGATGTCGGGATTCCTCCAAATTTCTTTGTTTCGTGTTAAAAATAGCATTAGCAACTGTTAAAAAAGCTAATCATACATATTTGTGGTTTATAATATTCTTACTTCTGGTAGAGGCTGTTGGGCCGTTGTTCCCATGGAAACGCCATGATAAGCTATTTATTAACGTCGACTCGGTTTGTTCAAGGAGCAAAAACACCTTGGGGGAGGGGGGGGGGGGGGTGGGAGGGTGGATTTGAATAGTATTAATATTGTTTCGTAATAACATTAATATTGTCGTGTGACTACCCTTGGTAAATACTGTAGTATAGGGCAGCACGGAAGGCCAAGCGAGCTTTTACTCCAAAGCATTCAGTTCAAATGCGGACTTTATATATACGGAGGAAGAAAGAAAGGGGAGGAGGAAGGGTCTTACCTGTGGTCCGCCGGCAGTTCCCAATCCTGCAGAAATTAACTCAAATGAACCGGATTTAAAATGTACAAAAATAACAGGTTGTAGCGGTTACCGCTGGATGCACACAATCGCCTTGCACCGGCCAGAACACGGCCAGACGCGCCTCTCCCGGGCATGCCCGGACTCACTGTTCCCGGGCATGCCCGAACCTCCTGGGCACGCCCGGTCTCGTCTTTCCCGGGCATGCCCGCTCTCGCCTTTCCAGGGCTCGCCCAGAGCGTCCGGGCATGCCCGCTATCGCCTTTTCAGGGCTCGCCCAGAGCGTCTGGGCATGCCCGCTATCGCCTTTCCAGGGCTCGCCCAGAGCGTCCGGGCATGCCCGCTATCGCCTTTCCAGGGCTCGCCCAGAGCGTCCGGGTATGCCCGCTCTCGCTTTTCCAGTGCTCGTCCAGAGCGCCCGGGCACGCCCAGCCTCGACTTGCCAGGCCGCAGCCAAACACGCCCGGGCAGGTCCAGACTCGCCTTTCCAAGGCTCGCCCTTGACACCCGGGCATGCCCTGTATAGCTTTTGCCGGGCAAACTTCCCGATATAAATGTGTATATATATTGCTGCCCGATAAACGGGCTTGTGAGAATACCTGAGCTGTTTTGTTTCAATAAAGCAACTCGGACGAATTCCGTCTTTGGTCGCGTCAATTCTTTCGACTCGCGTTGGAGCGCAGTTCCTTCATTGGTGACCTACCGACATGGATACGGCAGTGACGCTTAAACTGCCTACCTTCTGGGAGGCTCACGCGGCTGTTTGGTTCGCTCAGGCGGACTCTCAGTTCACCCTGCGAGGCATCACCGCGGACGACACCCGCTTCCACCATGTTGTGGCGGCGCTCGGTTCCGCCACCGCGGCCCGCGCCTTGAGCCTCCTCGAGCACCCGCCGGCTGCTGACAAATACGACGCGCTGAAGACACTCCTCCTCGACGCTTTCGCCCTCTCACCGGCAGCACGCGCACGGCGCCTGCTCGCTCTGCCCGAGCTCGGCGACACGCGCCCGTCTGAGCGCATGGACTATATGCTCTCGTTGCTCGGTGAGCACTCTCCGGATTTTCTGTTCCGCGAGCTGTTCCTTCGCCAGCTGCCTCACCCGGTACGCCTCGCTCTGGCTGGCACATTGATCACGGATTCCCGCGCCCTCGCCAGGGAAGCCGATAAGATCTCCTCGGCAGGCCAGCACATCGGCGCGGTTACCTGGAGCCCGCCACCGTCCGAGGCGACGCCCACGACACTCGAGCGCCCTGCGCGGTTGGAGGCCGAACTGCCGGTGCAACTGGCGGCCGCCACGCCGCACCGCCCGCTTCCGACACGACGGCCAGGGCCTCCACCTGACCGGGTGTGGTGTTATTACCACGCCAGGTTCGGACACAAGGCTCGGACGTGCCGGCCCCCGTGCACTTTCGGCAGGTCAGGAAACGGCTGGGCCGGCATTCATTCCCAGCCATGAGCGCCGGACACTCGGGCAACTTGCTGTTTATTCGGGACAAAGCGTCTGGGTGGCGTTTCCTGTGTGACACCGGCGCCCAACTGAGCGTCATACCCGCCTCCGAGCAGGACAGGCGGGACGCCGTTTGCGGCCCCTCTTTGGTCGCTGCTAATGGCTCGGCCATACGCACTTTCGGCCCACGCGTCGTCACCCTCTGCTTCGGCAGCCAGCGTTTTCAATGGACTTTTGTGACCGCCTGCGTCCCCATGGCTTTGCTGGGCGCCGACTTCCTCTGCGCGCACGGGCTGCTGGTCGACGTCAAACGTCGTCGCCTTGTCAACGCCGAGACCTTCAGCTCCCTGGCGTGCACGATGAGCAGCTCCGCGCCGACCGAACTGGCGTGCGCCCTCCCGGCAGCGAACGAGTTCGCTCGCCTGCTCGCGGAATTCCCGGCCCTCACGCGGCCGACGTTTTCGGCCGTCGCGGTGCGGCATGGGATCGAGCACCACATACCCACTACGGGCCCGCCGGTCTACGCCAGGGCCCGCCGCCTCGACCCGGCCAAGCTCGCCGTGGCGAAGGCCGAGTTCGACGCGTTGGAGCACCTCGGCATCGTGCGGCGCTCCGATAGCGCGTGGGCCTCGCCACTGCACATCGTGCCAAAGCCGGGGGGTGGATGGCGCCCGTGTGGCGACTACCGCTGTCTCAACGACGCTACCACCCCCGACAGGTACCCGATCCCGCATATTCAGGACTTTTCCGCCCGTTTGGCGGGACGGGTCATCTTTTCGAAAATTGACCTGATACGGGGCTACCACCAGGTACCTGTCCGGGTGGCCGACGTCCCGAAGACGGCTGTCATCACGCCGTTCGGCTTGTTCGAATTTTTGCGGATGCCGTTTGGCCTCAAGAACGCGGCCCAGGCGTTCCAGCGCATGGACGGCGTGCTGCGCGACCTGCCATTTCTTTTCGTCTATCTGGACGATATCCTCGTCGCCAGCACGTCCCGCGCCGAGCACCTCCTCCACCTCCGAACACTGTTCGGTCGCCTCAGCGAGCACGGCTTAATTGTCAACCCGGTCAAATGCCACTTCGGCGCGACGACCGTTGACTTTTTGGGCCACCGCATCACCAAGACCGGGGCCGTGCCACTGCCGACCAAGGTCGAGGCCATCACCACGTTCCCGCGTCCCCGTTCCATCAAGGCCCTCCAAGAGTTCCTCGGCATGGTGAATTTTTATCACCGATTCGTGCCCCGCGCTGCTCAGCTCATGCGGCCCCTTTACGAGGCCCTCCGGGGCAAGCCGGCCAAGCATGACATTGTTTGGTCCGCAGCCATGGACGCGGCCTTCGCCAGCGCCAAACGGGCCCTCGCCGACGTAACGCTGCTTGCTCACCCGGTGCTCAACGTGCCCATCGCCCTCACTACGGACGCCTCCAACTACGCGGTGGGCGCCGTCCATGAGCAATGGGTGGACGGGGTTTGGCAGCCACTCGCTTTTTTCAGCCGGCAACTCCGGCCGAACGAGTTAAACTACAGCACGTTCGACCGCGAGCTGCTCGGGTTATTCCTGGCCATTCGCCATTTCCGACACCTCCTGGAGGGCCGCCCGTTCACGGCTTTCGTCGACCACAAGCCGTTGGTCTACGCAATGGCTAAGGTCACGGAGCCGTGGTCGGCCCGCCAGCAGCGCCACCTCTCCGCTGTGTCGGAGTTCACCACGGACATCCGGCACGTCGCCGGCAAAGACAACGCCGTGGCCGACTGTCTTTCTCGGGCCAGCGCGAACGCGGTCCACCTCGGCGTGGACTTCGCTCTCATGGCGGCCGACCAGACCACCGACGCCTCGGTGCAGGCACTCCGTGCGGCGGACACGGGCCTCCGCCTGGCCGACATTCCCTTCGCGGGCACCGTCCTGCTCTGCGACGTCTCCCAGGGCCAGCCACGCCCCATCGTGCCCGTTTCCTGGCAGCGCCGCATCTTCGCCTCCATCCACGGCCTTTCTCACCCGGGCCGGAAAGCTTCTCAGAAGCTGGTGTCGGCGCGTTTCGTCTGGCGCGGCCTTCGACATAACATCCGCGACTGGGCCAACGCCTGCACGGCCTGCCAGCGGGTCAAGGTCCACCGCCACACCCAGACCCCGCTGGCACCTTTCGCCGTGCCTGAACGGCGTTTCGACCACGTCCACGTGGACCTGGTGGGTCCCCTGCCCCCCTCGCGGGGGTTCACCCACCTGCTCACCATGGTGGCAGGACCACCAGGTGGCCGAAGGCCGTGCCCCTCGCCTCCACCACCACCGCCGACGTGGCGCAGGCGTTCATCGCCACCTGGGTCACGCGCTTCAGCACACCAGCGGACATCTCGTCTGACCGCGGCCCACAGTTCACGTCTGAGCTTTGGGGCGCGGTCGCCCGTTCGTTGGGGGTCAGGCTGCACCGCACCACGGCTTACCACCCCCAAGCCAATGGGTTGTGCGAGCGGTTTCACTGCTCCATGAAGGCCGCACTCATGGCCGGCCTTCAGGACGACGGTTGGGCCGACCGGCTGCCGTGGGTCCTTTTGGGCCTTCGCACGGCCCCCAAGGAAGACCTCCAGGCGTCCGCCGCCGAGCTCGTCTACGGCCAGCCGCTCCGCGTCCCGGGCGAATTCGTGCCCGACGCTACCAGTCCCTGGTCCGCCGCTCGCCAGCGCTCGGACCTCCAGGAGGCCGCCCGACGATTTGCCCCCGTGCCGACGTCCCGCCACGGTGGCCCCCAGTCCTACGTCCCCCCGGCGCTTCGCACAGCGGAGTACGTCTTTGTGCGTCATGACGCGCACCGGGGGCCACTCCGGCCGCCGTACGACGGGCCCTTCCGGGTCCTGCGATGGGGCGACAAGTCTTTCATCGTCGACTTCGGCGGCCGGCCGGACCGGATTTCTGTGGACCGCCTCAAACCGGCGCACATGGACGTCGACCGACCATCACGGTTGGCCCTTCCTCCGCGGCGAGGCCGCCCCCCATCCACAGTTCCCCCCGCTCGACCACCCACCACCACGTCGGACCCCTCCCCACGACCCTCCAGGGGTCGCTTCAGCCGGGTCATCCGGACCCCCCTTAAATTGACCCTGCTGGTGCAGGTCGATTCTGGAGGGGCGTGTGTAGCGGTTACCGCTGGATGCACACAATCGCCTTGCACCGGCCAGAACACGGCCAGACGCGCCTCTCCCGGGCATGCCCGGACTCACTGTTCCCGGGCATGCCCGAACCTCCCGGGCACGCCCGGTCTCGTCTTTCCCGGGCATGCCCGCTCTCGCCTTTCCAGGGCTCACCCAGAGCGTCAGGGCATGCCCGCTATCGCCTTTTCAGGGCTCGCCCAGAGCGTCCGGGCATGCCCGCTATCGCCTTTCCAGGACTCGCCCAGAGCGTCCGGGCATGCCCGCTATCGCCTTTCCAGGGCTCGCCCAAAGCGTCCGGGCATGCCCGCTCTCGCTTTTCCAGTGCTCGTCCAGAGCGCCCGGGCACGCCCAGCCTCGACTTGCCAGGCCGCAGCCAAACACGCCCGGGCAGGTCCAGACTCGCCTTTCCAAGGCTCGCCCTTGACACCCGGGCATGCCCGGTATAGCTTTTGCCGGGCAAACTTCCCGACATAAATGTGTATATATATTGCTGCCCGATAAACGGGCTTGTGAGAATACCTGAGCTGTTTTGTTTCAATAAAGCAACTCGGACGAATTCCGTCTTTGGTCGCGTCAATTCTTTCGACTCGCGTTGGAGCGCAGTTCCTTCAAGGTTAAACAGAATGCCGGTAATACAAATTAAAATGCGCGATAATAAATAATGTTCCTAAACGGGACGTCCCCACAATCGGACACAAAACACAGACGAAAGGGAAAGATAACTAGAAAATAAAAACGTGTGGTTTATCGTGCACTTAGCTCTGATTAGCTAGGGGGGGTCTCGTCAGGAATCGCCAAGGCCCCGGAGGCCCGTGCGCAGTCCGGACCCGGTGGTGTTCCTAGCGGGAAGAAGGCCGCAGTCCGCTCGTCCATGCGCTGCCTCTCCCGTCAACTGCAGCTCTCAATCCCAGATGAACAGGGGAACGAGGAGACGATGCCAGCGCACAAGGTCCAGAGCATCAAGATAGGGGAGGAGAATCGTCAGCGCACATCCGTCTCTCTCCACATCCAGCACGTAAAGACACAAGAGAATCAGGAGAACAAGAAGAAAGATGCCGGTTCGAGCGTTCTTTTTACGTCCCACCCTGACGTCATCGGTGCTCCTCCTCCAATCAGCACAGGCCAACACCACAGGCTCAGCTCTCCACCAATCAGCGCGGTCCGCTTTCTGACGTCATCGGTCACGCTCCGCCAATCAGCATGATGGTTCCTCCTTGCCCTTCTCTTCACCAATCAGCGAGTTGCTTCTTACTCCAGTCTTCCTGTTGGTCAACTCCCGCCCAATCGCTGCCCTTCTGGGCGTGTCTTCGGCCTGCTCGACCTTCGTGGTGATGTAGCTGGTTGCGTCCCATCGGCAGTGCTCAGAACTGGCTTCCGGTTGGTTTTTATTGTTATTTAGTGTAATTTAATGGGCACTTCCTGTGCTACGTGTCTAATGTGGTGCTATAAGAGACAAAGGATAAATCACAGAGGTTTGACGAACAAGGTAGTAGTTAACACAATCCCTACAACTAGTTAACATGCCCCATTCCTCGTAATAGGGACACTTGCAGTGTCCATATGTTTTATACCTCTCCCAACTCCCCCCAAGCCCTCTCCCTCCCACAGTTCTCTCGATGTCCCTGCTCTCAAATGTTGTGTTTGTGTCCTTCGCCCTCTCTCACCATCTTGTCTACCACTCCCCTTATTTTGTGTTTTATGTGTTGGTTTGTGTCGGTTTGACTTTTTGTGTGATTAATGTTGGCTCTTTCACGAGCCTCGATCTTGTATACAAAAAAAAAAAAAATAGGGACAAATATACAACTTGGTCCGACATCCGGCCTAACAAGTACTTATTACATGGTGTTTGCTACACGACAATCGGAGCAGGCTACCTATACAAATCTACCTGGTCTAAAATCATCACTACCCCACCGACATAACAATACTAGTACCCGACTGCAAAGCCGCAATGAGCCGTGTTTGGTGACGATTTTGGTTGAAGATAACGAGGTTGGTCTTAAAGTATTTTAATTACAAATTAGAGGTGCATAGGATTGTGAATCAAACAAAGTCGGGTGAAACAAACTCCTATTGGACTTTTTCGCAATTGTTTTATGCATTCGAATGCTCGAATCTCATTGGTTCCGGTGTTTGGTGACGATTTTCGTTGAAGATAACGAGGTTGGTCTTAACGTATTTTAATTACAAATTAGAGGTGCATTAGATTGTGAATCAAACAAAGACGGGTGAAACAAACTCCTATTGAACTTTTTCGCAATTGTTTTATGCAAACTTCCGCATCCGGTCGATGGCGGCCTCCATTGCGTGATTTGGTTTTAGAAATATTTTTTCAAATGCTCGAATCTCATTGGTTCCGGTGTTTGGTGACGCTTTTCGTTGAAGATAACCAGGCCCATGCGGGCCGAGGTTGGTCTTAAACTATTTTAATAATAAATTGGAGGTGCATAAGATTGTGAATCAAACAAAGACGGGTGAAAGAAACTCCTATTGAACGTTTTCAATTTGTTATGCATACTTCCGCATCCGCAAGATGGCGGCCTCCATTGAGCTTCGGAATTCTCAAGCCAAGGCATAATCTGGTTTTAGACATAATACGTACGCGTTTATTGACAACACCGGCTTCGCCGGCTATTATACTATTATGATAAATTTTGTTATTAAAAGCGTCTTTGGAAAAACGCCACGATAAAGCTAATTTAACATAGATATACACCTCAACATGCAACCCCATTGGCGGCAATGGTGAGGAAAACCTGCTCGTGGGAAAAAAAACCCCCATTGGGGAGGAGGGCTAATTAATGCGCTACAACCTTCATTATGTAACCCTTGGTCATCCTGTCAAGTTTGGTTGAGATTGGATAAGTAACGACGGAATGTATCGCGTTCAAAGAATCATCATCATCATCAGACAGAGACAGACACACAGACAGACAGACAGACAGACAGACAGACAGACAGAAAGACAGACACCAAATTGCATATTTTAGTGTGATGATGATGTTAATGTTAATGTTTCTTTTTTGCTTGAGCAACACCAGGTACTCCTGCTATAAACGCTTATGTACTTTACTCGGGGTACAAATAAAAATACAACTTTGTCTGGGTGGGTAACATAGGCTATGTGGCCGCAGCCTCATTCGGGGGGGTGGGGGACCGGGAGAGGGGCGTAAGTTCTCGATGTAAATGTGTACCATGTAGCGCCACCTGGTGATGGTGGCAGAGGGTATTACAATTTCCCTTTTTACCTGTGCAACACTGATGTTATGAAGCACTCTTTGCATGGGAAAATTTTCCTCCTTCCCTTTCCTCCCTCCCCCAAAACGGAGGGACTTGTCAAAGCCACCCAACCCCCAAAAGATGTATATGTAGTATATCATTCCCCTCACCTCTCGCTCCCCTCCCCCTTCCACTCCCCCCACTCCCTTCCTCTCCTGATTTTCCTCCACCCCCCCTCACCTCCTCCTCCCCTACTCCTTCCACTCCCCAAACTCCCTTCCTCACCTCCTCCTCCCCTCCCGCTTCCACTTCCCCTCCTCCTCCACTCCCCCCACTCCCTTCGTCTGTTGTTTTCCCTCCCACTGCTCACCTACTCCTCCCCTACCCCTTCCACTCCCTTCCTCCCCCCACCTCCTCCACTCCCCACCTCCTCCACTCCCCTCCCACCTCCTCCACTCCCCCCACCTCCTTCACTCCGCACCCCCACCTCCTCCACTCCCCTCCCACCTCCTTCACTCCCCTCCCCCCCACCTCCGCCACTCCTCCCCCCCACCTCCTCCACTCCCTTCCTCACCTCTACCTCTCCTGCTTTCCCTCCCACCGCTCACCTCCTCCCCCTCCCACCGCTCATTTCCTCCCCCCCCTCCTCCTCCTTACACCCCCACTCCCTTCCTTACCCCTCCATCTCCTGCTTCCCCCCCCCCCCTCGCCTTCCCCCCTTTCTCTGGTACTCCTGGTACTATTATATATACCGAACCCGTGTAAACTTTTCCCCGTGTTTTGTGTTGATAATATGTGCTGTCCCATTGTCCTGGTCGTGTGTGTAAGTGTCACTGGTTGTTATCTCCATAATTTGGTAATTATTCTCTGGGTAACCACGCTCCCATTATCCTTTATAGCTACATCACTTTTAAATCTGCTTTTTCACCATGTTCCGTGGTAACCTGGATTAACCATGTTCTCGTTAACCATGCTTTGGGGGTAACCACGCTCTGAGTAACCATGCTCTGGTTAACCACGCTCCGAGTAACCATGTTCTGGTTAAACACGTTTCCGTTAACCACACCTTGGGTAACCACACTCCAAGTATCCGCACTCTGGTTAACCACGCTCCGGGTAGTCTGCACTCCTACCCTTGGTTCTGGCAGTGTCCAGTCAAGCTTCAGCTACCCAACTACAACCCCGCAGCGTTGGTACCAAGGAAGAGGCGGGGTACAGACCACGTGGTCCGTCCCAAGGAGTAGGGGGCGGGAAGTCTGGGCCACGTGGTTCGTCCCAAGGAGGAGTAGGGGGCGGGAAGTCTGCGTCCCAAGGAGTAGGGGGCGGGAAGTCTGGGCCACGTGGTTCGTCCCAAGGAGTAGGGGGCGGAGCACGGGCAGCGTAAACGGCGAGTGTGGTCTGTGCAAGGAACCACTTGACACCCCTTGGAATTGAAACGTTGCGCGGAGCACAAATCCAAGCTGCTCGGACCGATACCGAGGCTGGAGCGCAATTTTCAAGGATTACCGGGGACGTTTCTTTTCAATCCGCATTCTCTCCGAAGCAGATCAAATTGGCGCGGGTCGTACGGTTTGCTTCCAGGGGTAGCAAGACCATGAGTGCAGACCGAGGGTCGGCGGTTGAGAGTGAGGCGAAGGGTCGACGCACAGAGCCCGCGGACGTACACGGTGGATTCGAACCTCATGAGACGGAGCCTGCGGCGCACGTGCTCCACGCACCTTCCAGACCCACGAGCTTCCTCATCGAGAACATCCTGAGTCCCGAATTCGGACGACGACATCGCGACGTCGAAACTGGTACGGCCGCCCCGGGGGCTTCAGCCGGCTCTGGGGGCACGGGCGCCTCGAGGCACTCGGAGGGTGAAAGCTCCGAGGGCTGCGCACACGGTCTGCTGTGGCCGGCCTGGGTCTACTGCACACGGTATTCGGATCGACCCTCGTCCGGTAAGAGCGTCATTTCACACGTAAACCCGAACCCGACTCGGCCCGTCATGCGACCTTTCCGACTGATCTCGACCGTCCGTGCTACGGTCCGATGAACTTGAGAACATTTTCACTCGCAAAGATCATCACGTGATGAACGCTGTGGTTAAAAAAATATATTCTTTTGAACAATTTGTATTTATTTATAATTTTGAACAATTCTACAAAAAAAGTTTTGAAGAATTGTTCAAAATACGTTTATTACGAGGTTACAAACAAATTTTCAAATAATTTTGAACAATTCCAATTAATGCCCAATTCTATTTTCTATAATTATTCAGTGTCTTAAAACATGACAAAACATGACAAAACATGACAAAACGCTCAGAATAAATTACAGGCCAATTAATTTACATCATCGGTGTCCCAATTCATGTAACTCTTATTAAACATGTTATTCAAATGCGTGTAACCCTTATTAAACATGTTATTCGAATGCGTGTAACCCTTATTAAACATGTTATTCTAATGCATGTAACTTTTATTAAACATGTTATTCTAATGCATGTAACCCTTATTAAACATGTTATTCGAATGCGTGTAAACCTTATTAAACATGTTATTCGAATGCGTGTAAACCTTATTAAACATGTTATTCCATTGCGTGTAACCCTTATTAAACATGTTATTTGAATGAGTGTAACCCTTATTAAACATGTTATTCGAATGCGTGTAACCCTCATTATACATGTTATTCGAATGCGTGTAAACCTTATTAAACATGTAATTCAAATGCGTGTAACCCTTATTAAACATGTTATTCAAATGCGTGTAACCCTTATTAAACATGTTATTCAAATGCGTGTAACCCTTATTAAACATGTTATTCGAATGCGTGTAAACCTTATTAAACATGTTATTCGAATGCGTGTAAACCTTATTAAACATGTTATTCCATTGCGTGTAACCCTTATTAAACATGTTATTTGAATGAGTGTAACCCTTATTAAACATGTTATTCGAATGCGTGTAACCCTCATTATACATGTTATTCGAATGCGTGTAAACCTTATTAAACATGTTATTCAAATGCGTGTAACCCTTATTAAACATGTTATTCAAATGCGTGTAACCCTTATTAAACATGTTATTCAAATGCATGTAAACCTTATTAAACATGTTATTCAAATGCATGTAAACCTTATTAAACATGTTATTCTAATGCGTGTAAACCTTATTAAACATGTTATTCGAATGCGTGTAAACCTTATTAAACATGTTATTCTAATGCGTGTAACCCTTATTAAACATGTTATTCAAATGCGTGTAAACCTTATTAAACATGTTATTCTAATGCGTGTAAACCTTATTAAACATGTTATTCGAATGCGTGTAAACCTTATTAAACATGTTATTCAAATGCATGTAAACCTTATTAAACATGTTATTCTAATGCGTGTAAACCTTATTAAACATGTTATTCTAATGCATGTAAACCTTATTAAACATGTTATTCAAATGCATGTAAACGTTATTAAACATGTTATTCAAATGCGTGTAACCCTTATTATACATATTATTCAAATGCGTGTAAACCTTATTGAACATGTTATTCAAATGCGTGTAACCCTTATTATACATGTTATTCAAATGCGTGTAACCCTTATTAAACATGTTATTCGAATGCGTGTAAACATTATTAAACATGTTATTCTAATGCGTATTACCCGTATTAAACATGTTATTCGAATGCGTGTAACCCTTATTAAACATGTTATTCGAATGCGTATTACCCTTATTAAACATGTGATTCGAATGCGTGTAAACCTTATTAAACATGTTATTAAAATGCGTGTAACCCCTATTAAACATGTTATTCCAATGCGTATTACCCTTATTAAACATGTTATTCAAATGCGTATTACCCTTATTAAACATGTTATTCCATTGTGTGTAACCCTTATTAAACATGTTATTTGAATGAGTGTAACCCTTATTAAACATGTTATTAAAATGCGTGTAACCCTTATTAAACATGTTATTCTAATGCATGTAAACATTATTAAACATATTATTCCAATGCGTGTAAACCTTATTGAACATGTTATTCTAATGCATGTAAGCCTTATTAAACATGTTATTCGAAAGCGTGTAACCCTTATTAAACATGTTATTCAAATGCGTGTAACCCTTATTAAACATGTTATTCGAATGCGTGTAACCCTTATTAAACACGTTATTCAAATGCGTGTAACCCTTATTAAACGTGTTATTCAAATGCATGGAACCCTTATTAAACATGTTATTCGAATGAGTGTAACCCTTATTAAACATGTTATTAAACATGTTATTCGAATGAGTGTAACCCTTATTAAACATGTTATTAAACATGTTATTTGAATGCGTGTAAACCTTATTAAACATGTTATTCGAATGTGTGTAACCCTTATTAAACATGTTATTCTAATGCATGTAACCTTTATTAAACATGTTATTCTAATGCGTGTAACCCTTATTAAACATGTTATTCTAATGCATGTAAACCTTATTAAACATGTTATTCGAATGTGTGTACACATTATTAAACATGTTATTCTAATGCATGTAACCTTTATTAAACATGTTATTCTAATGTGTGTAAACCTTATTAAACATGTTGTTCTCATATTAAATCTTAATAAGGTTTATTAAAATAGCATAGTAACCCTTATTAAACATGTCTTCCTGATTCATGTAACCTTTATTCACATGTTGTCCCAATTCATGTAAACCTTATTAAACATGTTATTCTAATGTGTGGAAACCTTATTAAACATGTTATTCTAATGCTTGTAACCCATATTCACATGTCGTCCTAATGCATGTAACCCTTATTAAACATGTTATTCTAATCCGTGTAACCCTTACTCACATGTCATCCTAATTCATGTAACCCTTCACATGTTCTAATTCATGTAAACCTTCACATGTTGTCCTAATTCATGTAACCCTTCACATTCACATGTTGTCCTAATTCATGTAACCCTTATTCGCATGTTGCCCTAATTAATGTAACCCTTATTGACATGTTATCCTAATGCTTGTAACCCTTATTCACATGTTTGGTGTACATATAAACATGTGCAGAAGTTGCAGTTTTTTAAAGGATATGTGACTACTAATTGTCATGTGACACCTGAACAGTAACTCGGATTTGGACGCATGTGGTATGAAAATGTGCACAAAAAAAATACAGGATAAATTCATGAGAGGAGAATTTGAATCCCCAGCGGTTGCGAAAAATGTCGAGGGGGGGCCTCCTCCCTCCTACCCTCTCCCCTTCCCCGCCCCTCAGTGCAGTTCGAGTTAAGAGACGTACGAACCAGGATCTCTTCACTAAGTTACTAAACAATATTGCCAATGTGCAGAAATCCTCGAGCCGCAGGAGAATCCACTTGTGGACGGACACTCGCAACGAGATACAAGAAACGCGAACGCTTTTGATCAGTACAGGTGAATACAAATATATACATAGTGTGTACATCCGACAAAAAGGGTAATTATACATGTACCATTGTACCTGCTAATGTGGGAATAAACAAGCAAGGGCATATCCAGTCACGTGCCTGACACCGGCTCTGCTCTTACCTGTTTATTACGAGATTACAAAGGTAGATCATCTCTTCCCTTTTTTGGTTCGGTGCGCCGTTTTTCGTTTGAAAATGTATAACTCCAACTACCCCATTGAAATTATATATATATATATATATATATAAATACATACACAGTATTCTCCAAGCGAGTTGTTGTTTTTTTTGTTCCTTTCATATTTCCAAACCCCTGAGATAATTTTCCCATCTGGAAGGTGAATGTTGCAATAAAAACTTTAAATCAATGAAATCTTACTATAATTCACCAAATGTCCGTCTGTCTGTCCGTTCGAAGGTACCCTAACAACTGCTGAACCGATCGCAACGATATTTTGGGTGGGTAATCCTGGGATCCCCAGGAGTAAAATAGGCTATTTAGTTTTCCCAATTTCAGCTTTGGTCTCCAGCATTCTCAGGTTTGGACTCCCGCATAACATTCGCGTTCGCACGACGTTCATTGTGACGTCTTCTTACGTCGAGCGACGGTACCCGCCCTATGGGCGGGGCTTCAATTGGGAGGCCCAAATGAAAAGGCTAAATATCGGAAATTGAAGGCTTTTTTTTCTTTAAAACGATTTATATAAACATCCGTTAAATCTCGATCGATGTGAACACGATTATCGATCACGATTTGAAACACGATGGAATAATATTTACCGATATGAACAGTGATGTGGCTTTTATTGAAATTCGAAGATTCTCTTTAGATTTTGATGATTTGCGTGTGATATGATTCAACGGATGTTTATATGAATCGTTTAAAATTAAGAAAACCTTCAATTTCTGATATTTTCCCATCGCTATATCCAGATTCGCCACAGACCCACGATCGATGTTTCTGTGCGTGAACGTACCCGTTTGTTTGCGAACAGGTACGTTTTTCATGGAAGTCCTTCACGAACTTGCTGTCCATGTCTGACGTGCGACTGAAGGTGCTACAGGAATGTGGAATTTATTGGTTTCATGCTTTAGCATTCACCGTATCTGCATTGCCTGTTTCCTTCTGGTCTCCCACCCGTGCGTAGCACGGGTATCTCTCTAGTTTGTATAAAACAAGAACGGCACTCAGTAGAGCGCATACCTCCACCAGGTGTACGGTTTACATTTGGTATCGCACTGATAGGTCAGATCTGGATTTGGATCTGAACCAATATATACATATATAATTTTTTTCTTTTTGATTTGTACATTCGAAAGTCTATGTCCTTCCTGGCAGAAATCAAATCTATTGCATTCAATGATTTATTTTCCATATTTATTCATAAATTAATATAAAAAGGGACCACACAGTGGGTCGCATCATCTTATACGAACTTCAACATAAAAAATGAGGACACCTTTTGGGTCATCATTGTCATGTTTGTTGCACCCCTGAGTTAATTTATCCTGCAGGTGCAAAACGTCTATTTATGGCTTGGAATTTCTTCTTCGTTAACTTATCCTGCAGGTGCAAAACGTCTATTTATGCTTCGGACTTTCTTCTTCGTTAACTTACCGTGCAGGTGAAAAACGTATATTTATGGTTTGGACTTTCTTCTTCGTTAACTTATCCTGCAGGTGAAAAACGTATATTTATGGCTCGGACTTTCTTCTTCGTTAACTTATCCTGCAGGTGAAAAACGTCTATTTATGGTTAGGACTTTCTTCTTCATTAACTTATCCTGCAGGTGAAAAACGTCCATTGATGGCTCGGACTTTCTTCTTCGTTAACTTATCCTGCAGGTGAAAAACGTCTATTTATGGTTCGGACTTTCTTCTTCGTTAACTTATCCTGCAGGTGAAAAACGTCTTTCTCGCTCAGACTTTCTTCTTCGTTAACTTATCCTGCAGGTGAAAAACGTCAATTTATGGTTCGGAATTTCTTCTTCGTTAACTTATCCTGCAGGTGGAAAACGTCTATTTATGGTTCGGACTTTCTTCTTCGTTAAATTATCATGTAGGTGAAAAACGTCTATTTATGGCTCAGACTTTCTTCTTCGTTAACTTATCCTGCAGGTGAAAAACGTCTTTCTCGCTCAGACTTTCTTCTTCGTTAACTTATCCTGCAGGTGGAAAACGTCTATTTATGGTTCGGACTTTCTTCTTCGTTAAATTATCATGTAGGTGAAAAACGTCTATTTATGGCTCAGACTTTCTTCTTCGTTAACTTATCCTGCAGGTGAAAAACGTATATTTATGGCTCGGACTTTCTTCTTCGTTAACTTATCCTGCAGGTGAAAAACGTCTATTTATGGTTCGGAATGTCTTCTTCGTTAACTTATCCTGCAGGTGAAAAACGTCTTTCTGGCTCAGACTTTCTTCTTCGTTAACTTATCCTGCAGGTGAAAAACGTCCATTTATGGCTCAGACTTTCTTGTTCGTTAACTTATCCTGCAGGTGAAAAACGTCTTTCTGGCTCAGACTTTCTTCTTTGTTCACTTATCCTGCAGGTGAAAAACATCTATTTATGGCTCGGACTTTCTTGTTCGTTAACTTATCCTGCAGGTGAAAAACGTCTATTTATGGCTCGGACTTTCTTCTTCGTTAACTTATCCTGCAGGTGAGAAACGTCCATTTCTGCTACAGACGTTATTCTCCTCTGGGTGGTGTTGTTTGACCTCACTGTTGTATCTCTCTACCTACTACCTTGCTGTTGCTGTGTTTACCTGCTTTCCACTGTGTTCATCCCGTTGTTATTGACGTATTTGCTCCTGATCCTTGACTAACCCGATCCTGATTGGCTGAACCAACCTATATGTGTGCTTGATATGTATACATATATTTATTTTTGTGTCGTAAAAAAACATTTTCTTACTTACTAATCTTACTAATTTTCTTACTTACTAATCTTACTAATTTTCTTACTTACGAATCTTCGTAATTTTCTTACTTACTAATCTTACGAATTTCTTACTAATGTGTCTCTACGTATTGGAAGATATTAAAATGTTCGTTTCATCGACAATTATGATGACATCTCATTCCAAGAAGTACAGGAACACCTCCTCGCTCGCATCGTTCTCTTTTAGTTAAATCTAAGCGGAATAACCTGGATTTGAATCCCCGACTCAACTATAAACTGTCATCCCGTGGTTTCACATGCAGTCATTCATCAGTACGAGTACCGTCCCTCAGATTGACGTTAAACGGTCGTCCCGTGTGCCTGTATTAGTTTAGAAACGTTAAACGGATGTCCCAACTGGTATTTGTTTATTTGGTATTTGTTTATAGACGTTAAACGGACGTCACGGCTGTCGGTATTAGTTTGGAGACGTTAAACGGATGTCCCGACTGGTATTTGTTTATTTGGTATTTGTTTATAGACGTTAAACGGCCGTCACGGCTGTCGGTATTAGTTTGGAGACGTTAAACGGATGTCCCGACTGGTATTTGTTTATTTGGTATTTGTTTATAGACGTTAAACGGACGTCCCGTCTGTCGGTATTAGTTTATAGACGTTAAACGGACGTCCCGTCTGCCGGTATTTGTTTATAAACGTTAAACGGGCATCCCGTGTGCCTGTATTAGTTTAGAGACGTTAAACGGATGTCCCGACTGGTATTTGTTTATTTGGTATTTGTTTATAGACGTTAAACGGACGTCCCGTCTGCCGGTATTTGTTTATAAACGTTAAACGGGCATCCCGTGTGCCTGTATTAGTTTAGAGACGTTAAACGGATGTCCCGACTGGTATTTGTTTATTTGGTATTTGTTTATAGACGTTAAACGGACGTCCCGTCTGCCGGTATTTGTTTATAAACGTTAAACGGGCGTCCCGTCTGCCGATATTAGTTTAGAAACGTTAAACGGATGTCCCGACTGGTATTTGTTTATTTGGTATTTGTTTATCGACGTTAAACGGACGTCCCGTCTGTCGGTATTAGTTTATAGACGTTAAACGGACGTCCCGTCTGCCGGTATTAGTTTATGGACGTTAAACGGGCGTCCCGTCTGCCGGTATTAGTTTGGAGACGTTAAACCGGCGTCCCGTCTGTCGGTATTTGTTTATAAACGTTAAACGGGCGTCCCGTGTGCCGGCATTAGTTTATAGACGTTAAACGGGCGTCCCGTCTGTCGGTATTAGTTTATAGACGTTAAACGGACGTCGCGTCTTCCGGTATTTGTTTATAAACGTTAAACGGGCGTCCCGTCTGCCGGTATTAGTTTATAAACGTTAAACGGATGTCCCGTCTGACGGTATTCGTTTTTAAACGTTAAACGGGCGTCCCATCTGCCGGTATTAGTTTATAAACGTTAAACGGGCGTCCCGTCTGCCGGTATTCGTTTTTAAACGTTAAACGGGCGTCCTGTCTGCCGCTATTAGTTTATGGATGTTAAACGGGCGTCCTGTCTGCCGGTATTCGTTCATAAACGTTAAACTAGCGTCCTGTCTGCCGGTATTTGTTTGTAGATGTTAAACGGACGTCCCGTCTGCTGGTATTAGTTTGTAGATGTTAAACGGGCGTCCCGTCTGCTGGTATTTGTTTGTCGATGTTAAACGGGCGTCCTGTCTGCCGGTATTTGTTTATAAACGTTAAACGGGCGTCCTGTCTGCCGGTATTCGTTTATAAACGTTAAACGGGCGTCCCGTCTGCTGGTATTTGTTTGTAGATGTTAAACGGGCGTCCCGTCTGCTGGTATTAGTTTATAGACGTTAAACGGACGTCCCGTCTGCCGGTATTTGTTTATAAACGTTAAACGGGCGTCCTGTCTGCCGGTATTCGTTTATAAACGTTAAACGGGCGTCCCGTCTGCCTGTATTAGTTTATAAACGTTAAACGGACGTCCCGTCTGCCGGTATTGGTTTATAGACGTTAAACGGACGTCCCGTCTGCCGGTATTTGTTTATAAACGTTAAACGGGCGTCCCGTCTGCCGGTATTCGTTTATAAACGTTAAACGGGCGTCCTGTCTGCCGGTATTAGTTTATGGATGTTAAACGGGCGTCCTGTCTGCTGGTATTAGCTGATAGATGTTAAACGGACGTCCCGTCTGCTGGTATTTGTTTGTCGATGTTAAACGGGCATCCTGTCTGCCGGTATTTGTTTATAAACGTTAAACGGACGTCCTGTCTGCCGGTATTTGTTTATAAACGTTAAACGGGCGTCCCGTCTGCCGGTATTCGTTTATAAACGTTAAACGGGCGTCCTGTCTGCCGGTATTAGTTTATGGATGTTAAACGGGCGTCCTGTCTGCTGGTATTAGCTGATAGATGTTAAACGGACGTCCCGTCTGCTGGTATTTGTTTGTCGATGTTAAACGGGCGTCCCGTCTTCCGGTATTCGTTTATAAACGTTAAACGGGCGTCCCGTCTGCTGGTATTTGTTTGTAGATGTTAAACGGACGTCCCGTCTGCTGGTATTTGTTTGTCGATGTTAAACGGGCGTCCTGTCTGCCGGTATTTGTTTATAAACGTTAAACGGACGTCCTGTCTGCCGGTATTTGTTTGTAGATGTTAAACGGACGTCCCGTCTGCTGGTATTTGTTTATAAACGTTAAACGGGCGTCCTGTCTGCCGGTATTTGTTTATAAACGTTAAACGGACGTCCTGTCTGCCGGTATTTGTTTGTCGATGTTAAACGGGCGTCCTGTCTGCCGGTATTCGTTTATAAACGTTAAACGGGCGTCCCGTCTGCTGGTATTTGTTTGTAGATGTTAAACGGACGTCCCGTCTGCTGGTATTTGTTTATAAACGTTAAACGGACGTCCCGTCTGCTGGTATTAGCTGAAAGATGTTAAACGGACGTCCCGTCTGCTGGTATTTGTTTGTCGATGTTAAACGGGCGTCCTGTCTGCCGGTATTCGTTTATAAACGTTAAACGGGCGTCCCGTCTGCTGGTATTTGTTTGTAGATGTTAAACGGACGTCCCTTCTGCTGGTATTTGTTTGTCGATGTTAAACGGGCGTCCTGTCTGCCGGTATTCGTTTATAAACGTTAAACGGGCGTCCCGTCTGCTGGTATTTGTTTGTAGATGTTAAACGGACGTCCCTTCTGCTGGTATTTGTTTGTCGATGTTAAACGGGCGTCCTGTCTGCCGGTATTCGTTTATAAACGTTAAACGGTCGTCCTGTCTGCCGGTATTTGTTTATAAACGTTAAACGGGCGGCCCGTCTGCCGGTATTAGTTTATAGACGTTAAACGGGCGTCCCTTCTGCTGGTATTTGTTTATAAACGTTAAACGGGCGTCCCGTCTGCCGGTATTAGTTTATAGACGTTAAACGGACGTCCCGTCTGCTGGTATTTGTTTGTAGATGTTAAACGGACGTCCCGTCTGCTGGTATTTGTTTGTCGATGTTAAACGGGCGTCCTGTCTGCCGGTATTCGTTTATAAACGTTAAACGGGCGTCCTGTCTGCCGGTATTCGTTTATAAACGTTAAACGGGCGTCCTGTCTGCTGGTATTTGTTTATAAACGTTAAACGGGCGTCCCATCTGCTGGTATTTTGTTTGTAGATGTTAAACGGACGTCCCGTCTGCTGGTATTTGTTTGTCGATGTTATACGGGCGTCCTGTCTGCCGGTATTCGTTTATAAACGTTAAACGGGCGTCCTGTCTGCCGGTATTTGTTTATAAACGTTAAACGGGCGTCCCGTCTGCCGGTATTAGTTTATAGACGTTAAACGGACGTCCCGTCTGCTGGTATTTGTTTATAAACGTTAAACGGGCGTCCCGTCTGCTGGTATTTGTTTGTAGATGTTAAACGGGCGTCCCGTCTGCCGGTATTAATTTGTAGATGTTAAACGGGCGTCCCGTCTGCCGGTATTTGTTTATAAACGTTAAACGGGCGTCCCGTCTGCCGGTATTAGTTTATAGACGTTAAACGGACGTCCCGTCTGCTGGTATTTGTTTATAAACGTTAAACGGGCGTCCCGTCTGCTGGTATTTGTTTGTAGATGTTAAACGGGCGTCCCGTCTGCCGGTATTAATTTGTAGATGTTAAACGGGCGTCCCGTCTGCCGGTATTTGTTTATAAACGTTAAACGGACGTCCCGTCTGCTGGTATTAGTTTGTAGATGTTAAACGGGCGTCCCGTCTGCTGGTATTTGTTTGTAGATGTTAAACGGGCGTCCCGTCTGCCGGTATTAGTTTGTAGATGTTAAACGGGCGTCCCGTCTGCCGGTATTAGTTTGTAGATGTTAAACGGGCGTCCCGTCTGCCGGTATTAGTTTGTAGATGTTAAACGGGCGTCCCGTCTGCTGGTATTTGTTTATGGATGTTAAAGATGCCATGGTTTCCCTTGTATAGTGTAGGCGAGCTATCGCTGGTACCATGAACAAATACCAAATTGCTGTCCGCGCAGTCGAGTATCCCGTGTCGGAGTGGCGACGCATCCAGAAGGTGAACACCTACCTGAAGAAAGTACTTCGCCAAAAGCGGTACTCTATGGGAGCATGGTGCGTAATACTATAATAATGAAAATGTCGTATTGTTAATATGACGGCAAACTGCGACAGTATATGTCATTTGTATCATGTATGGCACAATAAATGGCACAACAACTGTAAGACATGTCCGCATGTAGCGACAGAATCTGTCCAAGTTCTGCTTCACAACAACGAATACGTTTTCTCTTGCAAAATCGAAGAAATAATCACTCGAATGAAATAGTTCTTCTCGTATAATAAAATTATCCATTATGAATCGATAATGATTGTGGAACACGTGGGAAAAGGGAAACAAATGAAATGGTTATTGAATTATCGCGACAATCGTGCTTTGTTCACTCTGTGTAACCAACACGTGGTGCTGGCTCATGATTCGTGCTTTCTTACCGCCAACAAAACGCTGCCAAGACATGTCTGTGTGGCAGACAAATGGGCATGGACAAATTAGCGAAAATGTCACAGCGGGTACAGTGATGCCTGTAAGGCATGTCCGCATGTGGCAGACAAATGGGCATGGACAAATTAGCGAAAATGTCACAGCGGGTGCAGTGGTGTGTGTAAGGCATCTGCATGTGGCAGACAAATGGGCATGGACAAATTAGCGAAAATCTCACAGCGGGTGCAGTGGTGCGTGTAAGGCATGTCCGCATGTGGCATACAAATGGGCACGGACAAATTAGCGAAAATGTCACAGCGGGTGCAGTGGTGCATGTAAGACATGTCCGCATGTGGCAGACAAATGGGCACGGACAAATTAGCGAAAATGTCACAGCGGGTGCAGTGGTGCATGTAAGACATGTCCGCATGTGGCAGACAAATGGGCACGGACAAATTAGCGAAAATGTCACAGCGGGTACAGTGATGCGTGTAAGGCATGTCCGCATGTGGCATACAAATGGGCACGGACAAATTAGCGAAAATGTCACAGCGGGTGCAGTGGTGCATGTAAGACATGTCCGCATGTGGCAGACAAATTGGCATGGACAAATTAGCGAAAATGTCAGCGGGTGCAGTGGTGTGTGGAAGACATGTCCGCATGTGGCAGACAAATGGGCATGGACAAATTAGCGAAAATGTCACAGCGGGTGCAGTGGTGCGTGTAAGGCATGTCCGCATGTGGCAGACAAATGGGCATGGACAAATTAGCGAAAATGTCAGCGGGTGCAGTCTCGGTTAACACGAGATGAAGTTAAGGTTAACACGAGATGAAGTCTTTGTTAACACACGATGAAATCTTGGTTAACACGAGATGAAGTTAGGGTTAACACGAGATGAAGTCCTGGTTAACACGAGATGAAGTCCTGGTTAACACGAGATGAAGTCCTGGTTAACACAAGATGAAATCCTGGTTAACAAGAGATGAAGTCTTGGTTAACACGAGATGAAGTCTCGGTTAACACGAGATGTAGTTTTGGTTAACACGAGATGTAGTCTTGGTTAACGCGAGATGTAGTCTTCGTTAATACGAGATGTAGTCTTGGTTAACACGAGATGTAGTCTGGGTTAACACGAGATGTAGTCTGGGTTAACACGAGATGTAGTCTGGGTTAACACGAGATGTAGTCTGGGTTAACACGAGATGTAGTCTGGGTTAACACGAGATGTAGTCTTGGTTAACACGAGATGTAGTCTTGGTTAACACGAGATGTAGTCTGGGTTAACACGAGATGTAGTCTGGGTTAACACGAGATGTAGTCTGGGTTAACACGAGATGTAGTCTGGGTTAACACGAGATGTAGTCTTGGTTAACACGAGATGTAGTCTGGGTTAACACGAGATGTAGTCTGGGTTAACACGAGATGTAGTCTGGGTTAACACGAGATGTAGTCTTGGTTAACACGAGATGTAGTCTGGGTTAACACGAGATGTAGTCTGGGTTAACACGAGATGTAGTCTGGGTTAACACGAGATGTAGTCTGGGTTAACACGAGATGTAGTCTGGGTTAACACGAGATGTAGTCTTGGTTAACACGAGATGTAGTCTTGGTTAACACGAGATGTAGTCTGGGTTAACACGAGATGTAGTCTGGGTTAACACGAGATGTAGTCTGGGTTAACACGAGATGTAGTCTGGGTTAACACGAGATGTAGTCTGGGTTAACACGAGATGTAGTCTTGGTTAACACGAGATGTAGTCTTGGTTAACACGAGATGTAGTCTTGGTTAACACGAGATGTAGTCTTGGTTAACACGAGATGTAGTCTTGGTTAACACGAGATGTAGTCTTGGTTAACACGAGATGTAGTCTTGGTTAACACGAGATGTAGTCTTGGTTAACACGAGATGTAGTCTTGGTTAACACGAGATGTAGTCTGGGTTAACACGAGATGTAGTCTGGGTTAACACGAGATGTAGTCTGGGTTAACACGAGATGTAGTCTTGGTTAACACGAGATGTAGTCTTGGTTAACACGAGATGTAGTCTTGGTTAACACGAGATGTAGTCTTGGTTAACACGAGATGTAGTCTTGGTTAACACGAGATGTAGTCTTGGTTAACACGAGATGTAGTCTTGGTTAACACGAGATGTAGTCTTCTTGTCGCCTCCATTTTGCTTCTTCAAGGACTTTTGCGTCGGTAATGAATGAATAGGTGCAGGATTGAGTTTATTATGAATGAAAATAATAACATCGACGTTTGTTTTTCAATGTTCATGAAGAGTAAAACGTTTTGGTCATTTGAAAATGGCGGACATTTTGTGTGATCGCCTGAAACTCCATCATGAAATGGTAACACGCATCCCAAGTGGTCGTGGTGGTGACGTCTCCATTTATTTGGATCTGCGGGGAAGGTATTTTTTTTTTTTTTTTTTTTTTGTATACTGAATCGAGGCTCGTGAAAGAGCTAAAAGTTTGGCCTGGAACGTGGGTCTTGATCAGCTGGCCCTGTAGTTTACCCATAACCTTTTAATTATAGGGTCCGATAGGGTGACAGAGAAAGCACATGTTTGGACGGAAACACGTTAGGAATGCGGCCATAACCATGAATGCACCTCAACACAACCTGGACTGCCTGCGGATAAACAAACTTACTTTGAAAACAAAACCCCCTTGTGGCCCATATTGGATCCTGTACATACTTCACCCCAAAACCCCCTTGTGCCCCATACTGGATCCTGTACATCCTCCACCCCAAAACCCCCTTGAGGCCCATATTGGATCCTGTACATACTTCACCCCAAAACCCCCTTGTGGCCCATACTGGATCCTGTACATCCTTCACCCCAAAACCCCCTTGTGGCCCATATTGGATCCTGTACATACTTCACCCCAAAACCCCCTTGTGGCCCATACTGGGTCCTGTACATCCTTCACCCCAAAACCCCTTGTGGCCCATACTGGGTCCTGTACATCCTTGTCCCCAAAACCCCCTTGTGGCCCATACTGGGTCCTGTACATACTTCACCCCAAAACCCCCTTGTGCCCCATACTGGATCCTGTACATCCTTCACCCCAAAACCCCCTTGTGCCCCATACTGGATCCTGTACATCCTTCACCCCAAAACCCCCTTGAGGCCCATATTGGATCCTGTACATACATCACCCCAAAACCCCCTTGTGGCCCATACTGGATCCTGTACATCCTTCACCCCAAAACCCCCTTGTGGCCCATATTGGATCCTGTACATACTTCACCCCAAAACCCCCTTGTGGCCCATACTGGGTCCTGTACATCCTTCACCCCAAAACCTCATCCTGGCCCATTTTGGGTCCTGTCCATCCTTCGCCCCAAAACCTCCTTTTGGTCCATATTGGGTCCCATACATCCTTCACCCCAAAACCGCCTTATGGTCCATACTGGATCCTGTACATCTTCATCCCAAAACCTCCTCTTGGCCCATACTGGATCCTGTACATCCTTCACCCCAAAACCCCCTTGTGGCCCATACTGGATCCTGTACATCCTTCACCCCAAAACCCCCTTGTGGCCCATACTGGGTCGTGTACATCCTTCACCCCAAAACCGCCTTGTGGCCCATACGGGGTCCTGCACATCCTTCATCCCAAAACCTCCTCTTGGCCCATACTGGATCCTGTACATCCTTCACCCCAAATTCCCCTTGTGGCCCATACTGGGTCCTGTACATCCTTCACCCCAAAACCCCCTTGTGGCCCATACTGGGTCCTGTACATCCTTCACCCAAAACCCCCTTGTGGCCCATACTGGGTCCTGTACATCCTTCACCCCAAAACCCCCTTGTGGCCCATACTGGGTCCTGTACATCCTTCACCCAAAACCCCCTTGTGGCCCATACTGGGTCCTGCACATCCTTCATCCCAAAACCTCGTCTTGGCCCATACTGGGTCGTGTACATCCTTCATCCCAAAACCTCCTCTTGGCCCATACTGGGTCCTGTACATCCTTCACCCCAAAACCCCCTTGTGGCCCATATTGGGTGCTGGACATCCTTCATCCCAAAACCCCCTTGTAGCCCATACTGGATCCTGTACATCCTTCACCCCAAAACCCCCTTGCGGCCCATACTGGATCCTGTATATCCTCAACCCCAAAACCCCCTTGTGGCCCATACTGGGTCCTGTACATCCTTCACCCCAAAACCCCCTTGTGGCCCATACTGGGTCCTGTACATCCTTCACCCAAAACCCCCTTGTGGCCCATACTGGATCCTGTACATCCTTCACCCCAAAATCCCCTTGTGGCCCATACTGGATCCTGTACATCCTTCACCCCAAAACCCCCTTCTGGCCCATACTGGGTCCTGTACATCCTTCACCCAAAACCCCCTTGTGGCCCATACTGGATCCTGTACATCCTTCACCCCAAAATCCCCTTGTGGCCCATACTGGATCCTGTACATCCTTCACCCCAAAACCCCTTTGTGGCCCATACTGGATCCTGTACATCCTTCACCCCAAAACCCCCTTGTGGCCCATACTGGATCCTGTATATCCTCAACCCCAAAAACCCCTTGTGGCCCATACTGGGTCCTGTACATCCTTGTCCCCAAAACCCCCTTGTGGCCCATATTGGGTCCTGTACATCTTTCACCCCAAAACCCCCTTGTGGCCCATATTGGGTCCTATACGTCCTTCACAGCCACCGATGGGTTCTGCCATTGCCTCCATATTCCAATCACGATGCCATCCTGGTAAGGCAAATTGTCTCATCGTGCCCATCTGTGCCCGAGATGCTCAATCCCATCACCAAATGCTCATTGCGCCTTCTTCAGCCTCCGATTCTCAGCAATGGCCCATTTTCCTCCAAGTGGACCTCATGTTGTACGACATTCCATCTCGCTCGTTGCTTCCTCACTTATCCAAAGCAGATACTCCACGTTTCCCACCACATTTTAGCGAATCACGAGTCGTTCCGTGCTATCAAATCCCAGGTACTAATTGCTCGTCCCCGTGTCTCCCTCACCCACAGGCCCACGAGTACGGAAGGCCAAGAAGAACGAGGCGGAGACGAAGCGGCCCCGCACGGCCTTCTCTCCTGAGCAACTGCAGCGCCTCAAGGCCGAGTTCTGCTCGAGCCGGTACCTGAGCGAGGCGAGGCGTGGGACGCTGGCGCGGGACCTTGAGCTGAGCGAGGCTCAGGTGAAGATCTGGTTCCAGAACAAGAGAGCCAAGCTGAAGAAGTCCAGTGGCCTGAGGAACGGTCTGGCGCTTCAGCTGCTGGCTCAAGGCTTGTACAACCACTCCACAATGTGCATACATGGTGGCGACAAGGACGACAGCGAGTAGAGTGCCCACATCTACAATGTGCGTACATGGTGGCGACAAGGACGACAGCGAGTAGAGTGCCCACATCGACAATGTGCGTACACGGTGGTGACAAGGATGACAGCGAGTCGGGTGCCCACATCGACAATGTGCGTACATGGTGGCGACAAGGACGACAGCGAGTAGAGTGCCCACATCTACAATGTGCGTACATGGTGGCGACAAGGACGACAGCGAGTAGAGTGCCCACATCTACAATGTGCGTACATGGTGGCGACAAGGACGACAGCGAGTAGAGTGCCCACATCGACAATGTGCGTACACGGTGGTGACAAGGATGACAGCGAGTCGGGTGCCCACGTCGACAATGTGCGTACACGGTGGTGACAAGGATGACAGCGAGTCGGGTGCCCACATCGACAATGTGCGTACACGGTGGTGACAAGGATGACAGCGAGTCGGGTGCCCACAATTTCCCCGAGTCCGGGTATTCAGGACCTCAGGGTCTTGGGTCGGGCTGCTTGAGCTCGTATGGCCACAGGATTCCAGTCTGGAGGGCTCTGTGTGCACTTGCTCCTTTATTTGCCTTTATCCATGTGTAAAAACAGTGAAACACCTGGAGAAGGTCAGAGCGACTGGACCATCGCTGGTGCGTTTTGCGCTTTAGGCAGTGGTGTGACCATACTAGTTCTTCACGTGGACACAAAGTTAAGGTGCAGTATATGAATACATTCCAGGTGATGGATGACTCTATATGTGGCGTGCTGTAGTTTGTCTCAAACATGTTTAGTGCAAATTTGAAATCATTCGAACATTTCCTTAATCTGCATTAGATTCAATCTTTGGCCTAGCTTTTTAAACCGGCCAAAGACAACCCACATATAGACCCCAGCCGGCCAAATACAAACAGGCCAAAGACAACCCACAGATAGACCCCAACCCACAGATAGACCACAGACCCCAGCCCCATATATACATCACTGCCTGCGCCATCAATTTGCATGTTATCGGTTACCTTTTATGGCTCGCTCAGGATCTTCATCTGGCTCGCGAGCGAGTTGGGTTACCTTACCACGTGCAAACGTAAACGTGAAAAAAATTGAATTTGTCTACGAGATCACACATGGAAGACTGACTGTGATAAAGGCAATGGCACCAAAGAAAAGAAATTTGTCGCGTTCAACGTCCAGAGCAAGGAAAATCGCTGATCGGAGACTCCATGAAACCGATGAAGATACTTTTCACCGTCGACAAGCCAATCAAGAACGTGTCTCCAGATTCAGACAGCGAGAGACAGAAAATGAGAGAGCGGCACGTCTGAACGCCAATCAACAACGTGTGGCGAGGGCCACACAACGAGAGAAGAAGATGAGACAGATACACGTCTGAACGCCAATCAACAACGTCTGGCAAGGGCCAGACAGCGAGAGACAGAAGATGAGACAGAGGCACGTCTAAACGCCAATCAACAACGTGTGGCGAGGGCCAGACAGCGAGAGACAGAAGATGAGACAGATACACGTCTGAACGCCAATCAACAACGTCTGGCGAGGGCCAGACAGCGAGAGACAGAAGATGAGACAGATGCACGTCCAAACGCCAATCAACAACGTCTGGCGAGGGCCACACAACGAGACAGAAGTTGAGACAGATGCACGTCTAAACGCCAATCAACAACTACTGGCGAGGGCCACAGGAGAGACAGAAGATGAGACAGATGCACGTCTAAACGCCAATCAACAACGTCTGGCGAGGGCCAGACAGCGAGACAGAAGATGAGACAGATGCATGTCTAAACGCCAATCAACAACGTCTGGCGAGGGCCACACGAGAGACAGAAGATGAGACAGAAAAAGAGAGAGCGGCACATCTGAACGCCAATCAACAACATCTGGCGAGGGCCAGACAGCAAGAGACAGAAGATGAGACAGATGCACGGCTAATCGCCAATCAACAACGTTTGGTGAGGGCCACACAACGAGAGACAGAAGATGAGACAGATGCACTTCCAAACACCAATCAACAACGTCTGGCGAGGGCCACACGAGAGACAGAAGATGAGACAGATGCACGTCTAAACGCCAATCAACAACGTCTGGCGAGGGCCAGACAGCGAGAGACAGAAGATGAGACAGATGCACGTCTAAACGCCAATCAACAACGTGTGGCGAGGGCCAGACAGCGAGAGACAGAACATGAGACATGCACGTCTAAACGCCAATCAACAACGTGTGGCAAGGGCCAGACAGCAAGAGACAGAAGATGAGACATGCACGTCTAAATGCCAATCAACAATGTCTGGCGAGGGCCAGACAGCGAGAGACAGAAGATGAGACAGAGGCACGTCTAAACTCCAATCAACAACGTGTTGCGAGGGCCAGACAGCGAGAGACAGAAGATGAGACAGATGCACGTCTAAATGCCAATCAACAACGTGTGGCAAGGGCCAGACAGCGAGAGACAGAAGATGAGACAGAAGCACGTCTAAATGCCAATCAACAACGTCTGGCGAGGGCCAGACAGCGAGAGACAGAAGATGAGACAGATGCACGTCTAAACGCCAATCAACAACGTGTGGTGAGGGCCAGACAGCGAGAGACAGAAGATGAGACAGATGCACGTCTAAACGTCAATCAACAACGTGTGGCGAGGGCCAGACAGCGAGAGACAGAAGATGAGACAGAGGCACGTCTAAACGCCAATCAACAATGTCTGGCGAGGGCCAGACAGCGAGAGACAGAGGATGAGACAGAGGCACGTCTAAACGCCAATCAACAACGTGTGGCGAGGGCCAAACAGCGAGAGATAGAAGAACAGCGCCAAAAACGACTCAACAACTGGCAACCATCAGGCAGACGGCCATTGCATGGGAGAAGGCTGCATTCAGTTACAATCCGAACACTGACTACTCCTCAAATGTTGATATCGGCTCCATGTCGTTCACCTGTCAGTTTTGCCATGCCTTGAAATGGAAGGGCCTTTTGCCTTTTGCCTTTTGCCATGCCAAATAAATCAAACAATTCCGGAAGTGTACATAGTTGGTGGTATGGCTTCTTCTTCTTCCTGATCAGCATCGCACTTACCTCAGAAACGTGATGAACGCCACATTCACCCCATTCACATATATGAACCCCCTTCCTCTCCTGCCTCCCCCCTCCCTCCTCCCCTCCTCCTCTGCCTCCCTCCTCCCCTCCCCTGACCCACTTCCTCCCCCTTCCCCCCTCCCCCCTCTCCTCTCATCTTCCATCCCCCCTCCCCTCCCCACATATATATATATATATATATATATATATATATATATATATATATATATATATATATATATATATATATATATATACAGTGGAACCTTGACTTACGAGTGCACCAACTTACGAGTTTTCCGAGATACGAGCCGTCGCTCGGGCGGTTTATTGCTTTGAGATGTGAGCCGAGATTTGAGTTACGAGCTTTCGCCACCCGCCACCAGGTGGGTTCCGGTCACGTGGTTATCTTGCCGTGCAAGTATCTCTGCCGTATATCGCTGCTGCTTTGTTTTCGCATTTTGGTTATTTTGGAAAATTTCTTAGTTTTAACCATGGGTCCTAAGAAATTGAGTGCCAAGGGAAGAGAGGATGATGTGCTTGGATATAAAACACGCAATCGTCGAAAAACATGAGCGAGGTGTGCGTGTTGTCGACTTGGTGAGGCGGATGTGAAGGCAGCTGAAGATTTTATTATAACTTTTGCCGAACTGATAGAAGCCGAACGATACATCCCCCAGCAAATCTTCAACTGTGACGAGACAGGGCTCTTCTGGAAAAAGATGCCGAGGAGGACGTATATAACGGCAGAGGAGAAGAGCATGCCAGGCCACAACTTGTTCAGAGTGCCGGCGATAGCTCGCCTTCTCTTTGTGGAAAACACGGTGAGATCCTTAACATCCAACAACTAATGGGACGCAAACGGGGCGCCCAGTTTAGCAGTACACACATTGATGAATCACCCTGCCTGTGATTCACCCATGACAGGTTATAGCTGGGTCGGGATTCAAACCCAGGCTGGATAGTTTAGAGTCAAGTGTGCGTACCTCCAGTCCAGGCCATCCTGCCAACTTGTATGCTGCATACAGGTGAAATATAAAGCGCGAGATATTTTTATATATACTGTATATTTAAAAAAAAAATTGGTGTGGTTTTTGGCGGGCTGGAACGGATTAATAGCATTTCAATGCATTTTAATGGGGAAATTTAATTTGAGAAACGAGCAAATTGAGTTACGAGCTCGGTCACAGAACGAATTAAACTCGTAAGTCAAGGTTCCACTGTGTGTATATATATATATATATATATATATATATAAGCAAAGATTTGCGGTTGGGAGTAAATCCAAATGACTCCATGGTAAGATCTCCAACCTTTAATTGAACAAACAATGACTCAACGTTTCGATTAACAACATGTGAAGCCACACGCCTCCGTTAATCTTCCTCAAGAGTGATAAAATCATCTCAACATCCCCTTACATGCACAGTGGGCGGGGTATATGCAAAGTGGGGTGGGCAATGCTGGACAGCCAATGAAACCGTATCACACCGCTCTCGTGAACGGAGACGTTACCGACCAAATTCAAAAATCAACCGCATATTAACAGTTCAAAATAATCCTGTAATCCAGGATTGCTTACAGGATTATTTTGAACTGTTAATATGCGGTTGATTTTTGAATTTGGTCGGTAACGTCTCCGTTCACGAGAGCGGTGTGATACGGTTTCATTGGCTGTCCAGCATTGCCCACCCCACTTTGCATATACCCCGCCCACTGTGCATGTAAGGGGATGTTGAGATGATTTTATCACTCTTGAGGAAGATTAACGGAGGCGTGTGGCTTCACATGTTGTTAATCGAAACGTTGAGTCATTGTTTGTTCAATTAAAGGTTGGAGATCTTACCATGGAGTCATATATATATATATATATATATATATATATATATATATATATATATATATATATATATATATATATATATATATATACATACACACATACATACACAATATACACAAAATACACACCACACACACACACACACACACACACACACACACACACACACACACACACACACACACACACACACACACACACATATATATATATATGTATATATATATATATATATATATATATATATATATATATATATATATATATATATATCCAAATATATGTGCAGTTCTCCAGCTTTCAATGAGCGCAAGTAATGACGTCACTGCCATGTACATACGCTCTGCCTGTCAAGCTCTCAAGAGAACCCTCTGACAGAGCAGAATTTTGATCTTAGTTCAGATACTGTCATAAGTGTATGTAAAACTCACAGTTACCGACCTGGTTTCGCCCTTTTGGGGCTCATCAGGGCAACGCAGTGAGTACTGCATACACTTATGACTCTGAAAACCTTTCGGTTATATACCAGTTACTTTGCGATTTCATACCATCAGTGGTGAACCGCCATTAAGGTATCCCATCCAGCTATGCTGTACCTTAATGGGAGCGATAAGTGCCATCTGCCACATGGCACATTACCTCTGGTATCCACTCATTATATGGAATCCCCTGGATGCAGCCGGGAGCAAACCAATCCAAATATATGTGCAGTTCTCCAGCTTTCAATGAGCGCAAGTAATGACGTCACTGCCATGTACATACGCTCTGCCTGTCAAGCTCTCAAGAGAACCCTCTGACAGAGCAGAATTTTGATCTTAGTTCAGATACTGTCATAAGTGTATGTAAAACTCACAGTTACCGACCTGGTTTCGCCCTTTTGGGGCTCATCAGGGCAACGCAGTGAGTACTGCATACACTTATGACTCTGAAAACCTTTCGGTTATATACCAGTTACTTTGCGATTTCATACCATCAGTGGTGAACCGCCATTAAGGTATCCCATCCAGCTATGCTGTACCTTAATGGGAGCGATAAGTGCCATCTGCCACATGTATGCAGTACTCACTGCGTTGCCCTGATGAGCCCCAAAAGGGCGAAACCAGGTCGGTAACTGTGAGTTTTACATACACTTATGACAGTATCTGAACTAAGATCAAAATTCTGCTCTGTCAGAGGGTTCTCTTGAGAGCTTGACAGGCAGAGCGTATGTACATGGCAGTGACGTCATTACTTGCGCTCATTGAAAGCTGGAGAACTGCACATATATTTGGATTGGTTTGCTCCCGGCTGCATCCAGGGGATTCCATATAATGAGTGGATACCAGAGGTAATGTGCCATGTGGCAGATGGCACTTATCGCTCCCATTAAGGTACAGCATAGCTGGATGGGATACCTTAATGGCGGTTCACCACTGATGGTATGAAATCGCAAAGTAACTGATATATATATATATACTAGCAGAAGCACCCGGCATTGCCGGGCGGGGGAGGGGAGGGGAGGGGAGAAGAGAGGGGGAGGGGAGAAGAGGGGGGGAGGGGAGGGGGAGGGGGAGATGGGAGAAGAGGGGGAGAGGGGAGAAGAGGGGGAGGGGGAGGGGGAGGGGGAGAGGGGAGAAGAGGGGAGGGGGAGGGGGAGGAGGGAGGGGAGGAGGGAGGGGGAGGGGGAGGGGAGGGGAGGGGAGGAGGGAGGGGGAGGGGGAGGGGAGGAGGGAGGGGGAGGGGGAGGGGAGGAGGGGAGGGGAGGGGGAGGGGTGAGGAGAGGGAGGATATGGGGGGAGGGCAGAGGGGAGAGGGGAGGAGGGAGGGGGAGGGGAGGAGGGAGGGGGAGGGGGAGGGGAGGAGGGAGGGGGAGGGGAGGAGGGAGGGGGAGGGGGAGGGGAGGAGGGGAGGGGAGGGGGAGGGGTGAGAGAGGGAGAGGGGGGAGGGGTGAGGAGAGGGAGAGGGGTGAGGGGAGGGGGAGGGGCGAGGGGAGGGGGAGGGGGGAGTCAAGTCGGAAGTCATTGTCGTCAATTGAATGTCGCATTTATTTTTTATTCCCTGTCAAATGGCATTGGTCCCGCATTCCGAACCCGGAAGTCGGAAGTCATTGTCGTCAAATAAATGTTTCACTCTCTGTCACATGCCGTTGGTCCCATGTCAATCGGATGAAGTTGAAAATTAACGTTACGAAGTTTCTCTGGGACGTACCGATTCCGAATATGAAGTTAAAAAATCAACGTTCCGAAATACGCTGATGACGTCATAATTTTAAAACGCGAAGTTTTTTTAATTTTAAGGTGTGCTGTAGTTGCTCTGAGACGTACTGATTCCGAATATTCCTTTGGTTTTGCTCTGCGATGAGTAGTTCTCGAGTTATAAGAGGACAAACAAGCAAACATACTTTACTGCTTTATAATATACTAGGGCATGCCCGTACTATATATATGCCCGTACTATATATCTATCTAAAATTATATCCCCCCCCTCTATTTACATGAAATGGTTTGGTCCATTCGCAACGCCAAAGCGAACGGCGAACGGCTTGCGAGTACAGTGACAATCCCCCCCCTCTATTTACATGAAATGGTTTCGTCCATTCGCAACGACCACCAGAACCCCCCCCCCCCCCCTCTATTTACATGGAATGGTTTGGTCCATTCGCAACGCCGGCACACGCGATCGTTCGCTGCTCTCTGATTGGTTGAATCGTTTTTTGTACATAGCTCGGTAAGTAATTGTCCGATTAATATGAAACCTTGAAAAGGCACATCCTCGGGTCCCCAGCAATATACCTGGCAAGTTAAAAGTATATCGGACCCGTGGTTGTCGAGAAACAGCGGTCACAGACAGACAAACGTACAAACGTACAGACAGAGATTACTGGAATTATAGATAGATATATATATATATATATATATATATATATATATATATATATATATATATATATATATATATATATATATATATAGTGCGTATCAAAAAAAGGTAATCCAAATTCATGGGTTAATATGCAAAGGTTATTTATTTTGACAATTTACATGTTGCTTACTAATTAAGAGGAGATCCTCAGCTTTCCATTGATACCTTCCATGCATCATTGCTGTCACACATGACCGAGTACATGTTCATTGAAAATGACAAGTTCAAATCGCATTTTTACAAGTTTGGCTAATCGATGCAAGTCAGGATAATTGGTGCAAAATGAACGTCAGATCTGAACTTTTCTCAGGAATGATTGGCCTTTATGCACCCACACCTTCAACATGTCCACCTCCCCTTTCAACACAAAGCTCACGGCGGTGGGGCATGCCCTGAACTGCTCGTCTCACCATAGCCTGGTCATTGCGCAAAGCATCCACTTCATGTCGAATACGGCCCTGCAATTCGTCAAGATCATGGGGAGGAGTTACGAACACCTTTTTCTTTAAATGTCCCCCAAGGAAATAATCACGTGGTGTGAGGTCAGGTGATCTTGGTGGCCATTCCACTGCATGGTTGAGGGCGATGACTCGGTCTCCGAAGAGTTCCCTCAGTCGATCTCGGACAGCAATAAGATGATGTGCTGGGGCGCCGTCTTGGGCCCACCAGAGATATCTGAAGACACCACAAACCTGTCGCTCAAAGTTCTCCTCCAGCTGCGGTAAAACTTCATCATTGATCATCTGCAGATACCTGTTACCATTGACATTTCTTTGAAAGAAAAATGGTCCGATCACCTGACCACTTCCACAAAGTCCCAACCAAACAGTCCACTTTTGTCGATTCATGTTGGTGTCAAAATTAAATTCCGGGGGTTGTCCTGTCGGTGCATATTCAAGAACATTACGGGTATTGACCTTGCTGTCCATGGCTAAATCAGCTTCGTCGCCGATAACGAGATACAACAGGAAATTGACATCTGCTTCACAACGTGCTATCAACCATCCGGCAAGCACCTGCCTCCTGGCAAAATCCCCTGGCGTGAGTTGATGCCGGATGTGAATCCGATATGGATGTTGGTGGAGGTCCAGTCTTGTGATTCGGTTGAATGTTGCCGAAGGCAATCCCGTCCCATTTCGTCTTGCGCTGGTAACCCGAGGATGCTCCAAAACCTGCTGCCTTACTGCTGCAATGTTCATTTCTGATCGCCCAGTGCGTCTCCTACCAGACTTCTCCTTGTTGCGGTTGAGGCTAGTGCCATGCTCTTGGTATTTCCTAACATTCGCCCAGATGGTTTTGGCTGCTGGAGGCTCCCGTTCTGGGAAACGTTCCCTGAACGCATCATGAGTTCGCTGCAATCTTCCAGTTTGGTGAAAGGTTGTAACCACGAAGGTCCGCTGTTCAGTCGTAAGTTGAACCATCTTTTCAATGACTCAGACTGTCTCTAAACCCATACACTGGCGGCCCATCTTAAATACCCATCTTAAACAAAGGATGATGCAACCAACGATCACCAGACCAGCTTAACAATTTTACATAATCAACTTGGCAGTCGACAAGTAATGCGTCCATTTCAAACTGTCTTGCACCAATTAGACAAACTTGTAAAATGCAATTTGAACTTGTCATTTTCAATGAACATGTACTCGGTCATGTGTGACAGCAATGATGCATGAAAGGCATCAATGGAAAGCTGAGGATCTCCTCATAATTGGTAAACCACACGTAAATTGTCAAACTAAATAACCTTTGCATATTAACCCCTTGAATTCGGATTACCTTTTTTTTGATACGCTCTGTATATATATACTAGTGGGGTCACCCGTGGGAATCCCACGGGCATGGACGTGTGTGACATTTCGACATATTGGGGTAGATGCTGCCCCTGCACATTCAGTTTCACAAAATGGTTACTGGCAATTTATCAGATGCACAAATGATGTCATCTATACAATGTATTTACTTCTGATAAGGCCGAGAAAAATATATTTCTGGTCTCTGGTCAGCGCGCGCATCGATTTTGACCCTGCGCGTCAACATTTTTTTTTTCCAACGGTACCTACAACAGCGCGCGTCTGTTGTTGCCGGGCCGTCACGCTATCTCGGGAAATACGGGTCTGTGAGGGTCGCCATTGGTATCGACGTTCGCGCATGGTTCTCCCCTACAAAATTACGTTTAGTTTGTCCAAATCCAACCAGCCGTTCTAAAGATATGAGTAGTGTTGTGTGCCGTGACGTCATGAATCCAATCGGCTGGATATTGTAATTTATTGAAACGAAGACATTCTTTGTCGGGTTCGTGTGAAGCAACCAGAAGGTCAAGAGAGCTGCGGGTGGCCTCGTTAGTTAGGCCTGGATCCCATCTCGTTTGTCATGAAGTTGTAAGTGTCTGTGATAATCTGGTGGACTGGCAGAAGAGATCGTGGGAGACCATCGGCCTGTTAGACCACTTGCACATGCGCAGTGTTGACGCGATCGACGCATTGGAATGTTTGACGGTACGGCGAGGCGATCTCGAGATCGAAATGGCAATCTATAATATTGTTACAGACACGACTTTGATGTTAAGGTGGGCCGAGCGGAATGGCCGTCGTGTCCGCACAAATTACCCGATTGTACTCGAACGTTGACGAAGCCGCGCCACGCTGGCTCAATAAGGAAAAAGAAGACACACGGCTGAATTATAATGACAGACACCAGGGATACGGTTCTCAAGACCTCCGGAGGAGATTATATTCGTGCGGAAGGTCAGATTACAGGGACGAGAGGTACAACATAGAAAGACAAGCACTTAGACACAATCTTATATTATTCCCCAACAGACGACAGGCAAACGGGACAAGGCTGACTCACACGGGGGTTGATGGCAGGAAAGCGGTTGTCGATGGCTCCAGGTCCTCCTGGGCTCAGGGCAGGATCGACCCGGTCCGGTCCAGAGATGCGGAAGGTTGCACAGCGCTCGAAGTGGCGTCTTTTCGTCTCAAGCTGGGGGCGCATCTGACGTCACATCCGGCGCGTGGCCGCGTATATCCGGCGGGGAGTGACACGCCCTCGGCTCGTTAGCTCCGCCTCGTGGAATCGGCACGTTGCTTCTCATTGGGTGCGTGCGGGGGGTTTACCAGGCTCCGCCCTTGACGAGGAGCTGACAAGGAGCCCCTTCGTGGTAACCCCGTGGAGCGCATGGTCTGGAGCGCATCGTCTGGAGCGCATTGTCGATGGCGGCGAACCGAGCCGGTGGGAGGACGCACACTCCCCCCCGCGCAGCGCCGTGCCCCTCTGTTGTTGTAGACGGGGAAGAAGATGGAAGGAGGTATGGGAAAGGTCCTAAACTCGCTACTGGTGCCATATAATCACATTCTGGTGCAACGAAGAGTCATAATTAATGGAAACGAGGCCTTAACTGACATAGATTAAGAATAACTAGCAAGATGTCCGAAAGTTGTCTACGTGTGGTGCGGTGGACCTGGGCACGACATTTAATGGGGGAATAAGGGGAAGGTCGGCTCTACTGAGTGTTATTTACATGCAATGGGACTAGGGAATGGGGGATTGGGGAAAGTTGGGGAGTATTGGAGAAATAGGGGAATATTTACAAGCGGATATGGAGGCCAAATTCCATATTCGCAACAATATGCTTGAAGAACTTAATGATTTTCAGAATAAATACATTTTAAAATAACTTAAGCTTGTGTTCATTATTTACAAAAAAAGGCCGACCAGTCCCATTGACTGTCTTTAATTTCTCTCTGGACGACGCCACGGCAGATGAGGAGGACCGCAAGGCATGAGGACACAAAAACACCTTTATATTTGCAATCCATGCTTTTCAAAAAAAAAAAACAAGAAAAAAAAAACCGCATCGCCACATCAATTCTGGAACTTTGGTCTGACCAGAGACCAGCAATATATTTTTTTCGGCCTAACATGTGAATGCATGTGCGTGCACACACACACACACACACACACACACACACACACACACACACACACACACACACACACACACACACACACACACACACACACACACACACACACACACACACACATATATACACACACACACACACACACACATATATACACGCACGTACACCACACACACACACACACACACACACACACACACACCTCTCAACCCCTGCTCCTCTCCAAGCCCTCGCCCCTCACCAACCCCTAGCTCCTCTCCAACCCCTCACTCCTCTCCAATCCCTCGCTCCTCACCAACCCCTAGCACCTCTCCAACCCCTCGCTCCTCTCCAACCCATTGCTCCTCACCAACCCCTCACTCCTCTCTAACCCCTCGCCCCTCGCTCCTCTCCAACCCCTCGCTCCTCTCCAATCCCTCGCTCATCTCCAATCCCTAGCTCCTCTCCAACCCCTCGCTCCTCACCAACCCCTAGCCCCTCACCAACCCCTCGCGCCTCTCCAACCCGTCACGCCTCTCCAACCCGTCACGCCTCTCCAACCCGTCACGCCTCTCTAATCCCTCGCTCCTCACCAACCCCTCGCTCCTCTCCAACCCCTCGCCCCTCACCAACCCCTCACTCCTCACCAACCCCTCGCTCCTCTCCAACTCCTCACTCCTCTCCAATCCCTCGCTCCTCACCAACCCCTAGCACCTCTCCAACCCCTCGCTCCTCTCTAACCCCTCGCCCCTCACCAACCCCTCGCCCCTCTACAACCCCTCGCTCCTCTCCAATCCCTCGCTCCTCACCAACCCCTAGCTCCTCTCCAACCCCTCGCTCCTCACCAACCCTTAGCTCCTCTCCAACCCCTAGCTCCTCTCCAACCCCTCGCTCCTCTCCAACCCCTAGCTCCTCTCCAACCCCTAGCTCCTCTCCAACCCCTAGCTCCTCTCCAACCCCCACTCCTCTCCAACCCCTAGCTCCTCTCCAACCCCTCGCTCCTCTCCAACCCCCGCTCCTCTCCAACCCCTCGTTGCTCTCCAACCCCTCGCTGGAATGAATGCCAGTTTAAACAGGATTACCTTTACTTCCGTATATAAATAATGATGAATGAAATAATAATGAAGAAATATCTGCCGGCAATTTCCCGTCTGTGGCGATACGTGAACGAAGCTATGCCCCTCTCTCCACATTATTGCGACGACGTATAAATTAAATATTTAATCGTGATGATTGTCATCAAATGGAAAAGTCCGCCCCAAATTTTATTATATCTCGCCATTTTCCCATCTGTTATTTTAGGCGGTGTATGACCGACCGTGCCGTGATTTAAAAAAAATATATCTCGGCAATTTCCCGTGTGTGCGTGAATGTTCTCAATTATTTCTGACACCGAGTCTAAAACCATCGATAAAAAACAAATCAGATGGTGAATTCGAGATAAAATCGTGAGGGTGACTCAATGAATGGGCTTTATTTTACAGGCCTTTGAGAAATCATTTCGTTCTATAAATGGAAACTTTCATGGGATTCTCTTCCCGTTTTTTTTCAACCGAGTCTAAAACTATGTTAGCGACTGTTAAAAATGAAATGATATATCGAATTAGAGTTGAAATAAACCTGTGTGAGAGAGAAAGACAGCATGGGCCAAACTAAACAGGCCTCAAAGCTATTCGAGTTAATAAAATGGTGGATATTTGTTTACATGAAGCCTCTCCAAGAATGGGTGGAGCTACTCTGCAAACGGAGTAAGCCACACCCCCGGACAGACAGACAGAATCACCTTCGCCTATTATAATATATATATATATATATATATATATATATATATATATATATACTCGTATATATGTACACACACACACACACACACACACACACACACACACACACACACACACACACACACACACACACACACACACACACACACACACACACACACACACAGGAAAATTATTAAAAACATGACTTTTGAACAACCCAGATCAGTGAGTTTTCACGCAAAGAATTGCTCCAAATGATCCATCCATTAAAAATAGATTGATATTTGAAATGTGTACGTTGTTCCAATGGGCAAGGTGGCAATACATAAGCAGGTATGTTTGGGTACCATTGCGACAAAGTGTGAGCTCGCACTTGTCTCGTGTTCAAACTCGAACCAGGTACCAAAATGGGGTTTTCGACGCAAAGCTATAGGTACGCGTCGTTATTATGTGCAAGTTGCAGTCATAAAGTTAGCAAATTCATCATGTATAGCCTTGGTCCGAAGAAGGTTCGTGAACATGTCTCACACAGTCTGAAGGTTCACAAATGTGTCACATGGTCCGAAGGTTCAGGAATGTCTCTCACATGGTCTGAAGTAGGGTCGTGAAAGTGTCTCACACAGTCCGAAGGTTCACAAATGTGTCTCACATGGTCTGAAGGTTTGCGAATGTGTCTCACATGGTCCGAAGGTTTGCGAACGTGTGTCGCACAGTCTGAAGGTTCGCGAACGTGTCTCACACAGTCCGAAGGTTTGCAAACGTGTGTCACACAGTCCGAAGGTTCGTGAACGTGTCTCGCATGGTCCGAAGGTTCATGAACATGTCTCACATGGTGCGAAGGTTCGCGAACGTGTCTCACATGGTCCGAAGGTTCGCGAACGTGTGTCACATGGTCCAAACGTTCGCGAATGTGTATCACATGGTCCGAAGGTTCGCGAACGTTTCTCATGTGGTCCGAAGGTTCGCGAACGTGTCTCACATGGTCCGAAGGTTCGCGAACGTGTCTCACATGGTCCGAAGGTTCACAAACGTGTCACACATGGTCCGAAGGTTCGCGAACGTGTCTCACATGGTCCGAAGGGTCGCAAACGTGTCTCACACAGTCCAAAGGGTCGCGAACGTGTCTCACACAGTCCAAAGGTTTGCGAATGTGTCTCACACCGTCTGAAGGTTCGTGAGCATGTCTCACATGGTCCGAAGGGTCGCGAACGTGTCTCACATGGTCCGAAGGTTCGCGAATGTGTCTCACACAGTCTGAAGGTTCGCTAACGTGTCTCACACAGTCCGAAGGTTTACGAATGTGTATCACATGGTCTGAAGGGTCGCGAACGTGTCTCACATGGTCCAAAGGGTCGCGAACGTGTCTCACATGGTACAAAGGTTCGCGAACGTGTCTCACACAGTCCGAAGGTTCACGAACGTGTCTCACACAGTCTGAAGTGTCGCGAACGTGTCTCACATGGGCCGAAGGTTCAGGAATGTGTCTCACATGGTCCGAAGGTTTGCGAACGTGTCTCACATGATCCGAAGGTTCACGAACGTGTCTCACATGATCCGAAGGTTCACGAACGTGTCTCACACAGTCTGAAGGGTCGCGAACGTGTCTCACACAGTCCGAAGGTTTGCGAATGTGTCTCACACCGTCTGAAGGTTTGTGATCGTGTCTCACGTTGTCCGAAGGTTCGCGAACGTGTCTCACACAGTACAAAGGGCCGCGAACGTGTCTCACACAGTCCATAGGTTTGCGTATGTGTCTCACACCGTCTGAAGGTCCGTGAGCATGTCTCACACAGTCTGAAGGTTCGTGAATGTGTCTCACACAGTCCCAAGGTTTACGAATGTGTCGCACATGGTCCAAAGGGTCGCGAACATGTCTCACACATTCCGAAGGTTCGTGAACATGTCACATGGTCCGAAGTTCCGAAGAAGGTTTGCGAACGTGTTTCACACTGTGATTCCCGCATCCCGCCCATGCCTAATAAAGATGTTTTTGTGTGTCAACGCAAATGTTATTTTCACTTTTCAGCGTAATAAAAGTTTATTTGAATTATCGATGCCAAAGTTTGTATCAATTCCAACCAAACATGGATTTATGTGTGTTACATACATACCGTTTATCGTCACTCGTGCGTTACTTAACTACCATTTAACGTCGATCGTGTGTTATGGACATACCGGTTAGCGTCGATCATGTGTTACGTACATACCATTCAGCGCCGATCCTGTGTTACGTTCATACCATTCAGCGTCGATCATGTGTTGCGTTCATACCGGTTGGCGTTGATCATGTGTTACATTCATACCGTTCAATGTCGATCGTGTGTTACGTACATACCATTCAGCGTCGATCGTGTGTTACGTTCATACCGTTCAATGTCGATCGTGTGTTACGTACATACCATTCAGCGCCGATCCTGTGTTACGTTCATACCATTCAGCGTCGATCATGTGTTGCGTTCATACCGGTTGGCGTTGATCATGTGTTACATTCATACCGTTCAATGTCGATCGTGTGTTACGTACATACCATTCAGCGCCGATCGTGTGTTATGTTCATACCGTTCAATGTCGATCATGTGTTACATTCATACTATTCAGCGTCGATCATGTGTTACGTTCATACCGGTTGGCATTGATCATGTTACGTTCATACCGTTCAATGTCGATCATGTGTTACATACATACCATTCAGCGCCGATCGTGTGTTACGTTCATACCGTTCAATGTCGATCATGTGTGATGTGTTACGTACATACCATTCAGTGTCGATCATGTGTTACGTTCATACCATTCAATGTCGATCATCTGTTACGTACATACCATTCAGCGCCGATCGTGTGTTACGTTCATACCGTTCAATGTCGATCGTGTGTTACGTTCATACCGTTCAATGTCGATGATGTGCTATGTTCATACCAATCAGCGTCGATCATGTGTTACGTTCATACCGGTTGGCATTGATCATGTGTTACATTCATACCGTTCAATGTCGATCGTGTGTTACGTACATACCATTCAGCGCCGATCGTGTGTTACGTTCATACCATTCAATGTCGATTGTGTGTTACGTACATACCAGTTGGCATTGATCATGTGTTGCGTTCATACCGTTCAATGTCGATCATGTGTTACGTTCATACCGTTCAATGTCGATAGTGTGTTATGTACATACCATTCAGTGCCGATCATGTGTTATGTACATACCATTCAGTGCCGATCATGTGTTATGTACATACCATTCAGTGCCGATCATGTGTTACGTACATAACATTCAGCGCCGATCGTGTGTTACGTTCATACCATTCAATGTCAATCATGTGTGATGTGTTACGTACATACCATTCAGTGTCGATCATGTGTTACATTCATACCGTTCAATGTCGATCATGTGTTACGTACATACCATTCAGTGTCGATCGTGTGTTACGTTCATACCGTTCAATGTTGATCATGTGTTACGTACATACCATTCAGTGTCGTTCGTGTGTTACGTTCATACCGTTCAATGTCGATCATGTGTTACGTACATATAAATCAGCGTCGATCGTGTGTTACGTTCATACCGTTCAATGTCGAGCATGTGTTACGTACATACTGTTACGGATCTCGGGGGTCCCCTTATCAAGGGGGAGTTAATCCCCTTGTCCTTTTAGCTGGCCAACCCGAGTCCTGGAAGTTATACGCTCCTTCCAGTCGGTATTAGGTAGGGTGATTGGTCAATTTAGTCCCAAATACCTAATTACTAACCCGACCGTAAAGCAGGGAAATAACTCCCGCCCGAACCATGGCTATTGGTGGAAACGTCGAGCGGATAGCGAGCCGCGATCCGGGCCGTTAACAATGTGACTATCCCGATTCTAAGCGGTTTCAATCGTGCCACGTTTACCCAATGATGGAAAGGACGGATGCGATCGGACAAGAGGAAACCAAGAAAGTAGGAAGAACAAAGATGGGTTTATTACAATTTACAAGAAGAAGAGGAAACGAAAGGGTTGTACAAGAGAGGAAGAAGAAGAAGCAGAACACAGGGCAGTCTTAGAACAGTCTTATGCTTAATACCCCAGACAAACATACACACTCACAAGGGGATTGTAGCTGGATTGTAGTTGGAACAGGTAGAGGGTCCGGCGATGGGGTTCAGGCTCCGGTCCCACGTGCGAAACCCGGCAGGCAGCTCCACGTATGGTTGAATGCGACCGGACAGTTCATATAGCGGGGGGAAGCTGGTGTCCTGTGGCGTACGTAATAAATGCATGCTCGTGCCAAACGCTCTCTCTCCAATGTTCTCTTAATCAAGCGCACCCTTCTTCAACAAGTCTCGTACAACCAGCGCTCTCTCATCAAAGAGTTTACAGCGCATGCCTCCAACCAGTTCCGTACAACCAGCGCTCTCCCATCCAAGTCCTTTCTCAAGAGCACTGCTGAATAAGTCCTCTTATATGCCAACCTTCCACTCGAGTGCTTCGCGAGAGTCCTGTGAAAGGGCTGTGCGTTCACGCTTATATAACTCGCCGCGCGATTACTCCGCGAGCCAAAGCCACGCCTGTCGGTGATGTTACCTCAGCCCTGGTTGGCTGGTGAGGGCTTACCAGCCACACTTTTGACGGCTGGTTGACGTGCCACACCTTCTTCTTGGCGCTCTGCCTCCTTTCTCGGGCTTAGCCGCATGGCTTTTGGCAGCGTTTGGGCGGAAGCCCAGCGAGGCTGCGAGCAGCTAACAAAGGCGCGTAGCAAATTGGAGAGCAATAAGGCACCGACTGTAGGGGCACATAATGGCGCCGCTTGGAGAGAGAGGTTGGCAAAAATGGACAGAATTGGGGACCTACTCTTATTTGATCGACACAACGCAGATTCAACTATTGGAAACACGGCCTTATCTAAAACACATATTAATGAAATAACTGAAGTTCTAAGGTGGCCTACATGTAGCTTTTGGCCTAACTAGGGGTGCTACCTTTAACCTTTTAATAATGGGATATTTACAAGAGTGTGGGTTCTAAAACTGCAACACTGCACCCCCTCCCCCCTTTTTCCAGGCTCGGCCTGAGCCGAAACAAAAGGGCTATCTTTTAACTTAGTGTGACACTTAGGTGGGGTTACCCTCTACTTTTAACCTCACCCTGAGTGCGACAGTTTTAACACTAGATATGTCCCACCTGCTGCATTGCATCCTACCTAACTGACTCACGCCCACGATTAACCGAATTACGGATGGTCTTCAAACTAAGCATTTAGCCGGTGGGGAGCATTATTTACAAGACTACTAATTATTTACAAACTGCAACCCAGGACCTGTCTTTTGTGGGAAAAGAAGAACTTTTGAGAAGGGGAAATGCCATTGCCATGCACTGCACCGATACACCATACCATATGTACCCATAAAATGCACCATAAAGCACCATAAATGCACAAAAAGCACCATCCATGAAAATGCACAAAAAGCAGACATTTCAGAAATAATAAATGATGAATGATGTCTTCCTCTTGCGCTTGCTCTGCTGGGCCGATGTTTCTGGCTGTCTTCTTGCTGGATGTTATTTCAATTAAAAGGGCACACACCGCGTCCACTTTTTATTATTTATATGGCCAGCAGGGCCAACTCAGGTGGTCCACCTGCATGGCATTGATGCCACTTAAAACAGTGGTCCGCAAGCCAGATACCGCTGGCAACAATGGTCGGTCCCAGCAGAGGTGCCAGGCCACAGAACGTGTGGTCCATAAGTGGTGCCAGGCCACAGAACGTGTGGTCCATATGGTGCATCAGTGCAGGCAGGAGGCAGCAAGGGTGCGGGCGCACAATCCACGGCACCTGCACACTCCCCTCAGGCACAAAAGAACATGGTCCATGAGTGGGGAAGGAAGACAACCAGGTTAGCGGGGGGAAAGGGCGCAAGGGTACACATCATACAAGGCAATGCAAGATGAGGGGCGCGGGAGAGCGAGCCGAGAAAGCTCGTCCCTAGCGTTCGTCACCCCCCTTGTCACCTACTCTACCCTTGCCCCTACCCCATATTTACACAATTTACAAATCCGTCTCTACGTTTTGTCTTTCCCATCCCCTCTAATGCCAAATTCGTCACCAATCCCTCCTAAGGAGGAAGAGATGGAATCACACAATGTCTCACCCACGTCATGATGCGTCTTTCTTTCCAAATTGATCGCAAAACCCGGTGTGGAGTTCTGTCACCTTGGTGAGTGGATGTGGATGGTGCGAAGAGATTTCTGAATTCCTAACTATCCTCTAATTGACATTAACTCTTTAAACTACCCGTGGTCATGCCCTGCCACTTGGTATCTTTAAACTATGTGGTTCTAAAAACCAATTCCCATTGACTATCCTGTGGTGCTCTTCCAATTTGGGGTCTCACTCCCCCATTTTTTCAATACTGTGCCTTCGCACAATTTCGGGGCTGGGTCGTGTGGCTCTACAAGCAGGTCTACCTACCTGCGCACCTCCACCACTGAAGTCGCCACCCGAGCTTGCCTAGCTCCTGCGACTACCCTAACTCGGGGAAGGCCCTCCTGGCTCTCTCACCCCTCTGATGCCCTCTCTGGCATTGGGTTACCCGGGTCCTCTCTTAGGATCCTCGGGCCCCACTGAACTCTACTCTGAACTCTAACTGGCTCCCAGAGCCTACCTGCGGCCTCACCTGGCCGACAGACTACCAGTGGCAGAGTGCCCATTTAACCATACTCGCCAATTAAGCCCACACGCCCAACCATTCCACTCACTCATGCACCCCTCAAAGCAACAGCTTGCTACTACTTGCACCACAGGTGTCAATATCCAAACAATTTACCTGAACCCTCTACCTGACTTTAAACTACCCTCCCCGGGTATTCTTGAAGGGGTCCATCTTCCCCCATCCACTCCTTCGCACCATGCACTCCACACCACTCATTCCACACTAATCACTCCACACCATTTATTCCACTCCACTCAGTATTCTCACCATTTATCCACTTGCACCCCATGCAAGTCAATCACTCAACACTATGACACTTGTCTTCAATACACCACTCATACACTTTCTCCAGTCATCCCCGACCAATGCCTCATTTCACCAAGCTCAACAATAACCAGATTCTCACACACACAACCATTCTCGACCAATGCCTCATTTCACCAAGTTCATTCCAAAGATCCTCATTCAATTTCTCATTTGTGCCGAAAGCTCATCCTCATACTCACACACACAGCATCATCTAACTAACTATTTCCCCTAATACTCGTGCTTCCCGTCTTCCCTTACACTAAGCACTTCCCTCGTCATTAACATCCACCTAATCTGGCTACGTCCCCTCTACTTGTATCAATGTCTCTACTTAAAACTTTGGCCTCCTATGGTCATCTCTAAATCCCTAACAATATCCTAGCCCGCCCTCGGCTAGCTTTCACTGCCGTCCCCATAAACTATAGCTCATGTGCCCCAATGATGAAGAATGGTAAAGCTACCATTTGCCAACGCTATCTCTATCAGTCCACTACACTCGAGCCTCTCCGTGCGGTAATACATTTCCATTACAGCTCGGCTTTGAAAAGCCGAGCAATGCATGTGGGTGATCTGTCTCCTGTTGGTTGGGTCCGTCCGGCATTTTCGATTCTGGGGAGGAGGCATACTCGGGCCGAGGTTCCAGGCGCCATCTCTGCGTGGAGCCTTGCGGCCCCATGCACGGTGGCCCAACTTCCCCTGGCCAGAGCACCACGCCCGCCAGGGGGCGAAGGTCCGACCTCTCCTTCCTCCCCTCAAACCGTGCTGTTCGCCTTTACGACGCGGCACCGACCATACAGGGCGGGGCCCGGCACGAATCGTGCACGGCGTTCCTTGCGAGACCGCCGTAGCAACGATCCCTGCCGGCTCCCGCAGCACACAAAGAACACCACGCCCCGAGAGCTCGCGTAGGCTGTACGTCGCCCTAAACACTGCCCCAGTCTGCGTCGATGCTCGAGTCGCATTCTCACACCACGCGACCCTTCCCATACTCATTCCACACCAAGGCGCTCCAGTGCCTCTCATACACCCCTTGCACTCCGTTATTGCACTTTCTCCTCGGCCACACTCTCCCGTTACGTACTCCGTAACAACCACGGGTGTGCACTTTTGCACACACCCAATCACACGCTCTGGTGTGCACTCCCGCACACTCTCCTCGGCCATTGCACACTCTGCATCGCACTCTTCACACATACACTCCGTTGTGCACTCACTCTCACTCTCGGTTTCACACTCTCGCTCCGGCGCCATTCGCACACGCGTGCCATTCGCTTTCACACAGCGCACCACGGACCTTCCACGAGCGCCCGGGTGACGTCGCGATCCAAAGCGCGCGAAAAATCTTTTCGCGCCAAACACTTTCGCGCCAAACCTTTTCGCGCCATACACAACCCTATTCACCTTCGGGATTCTCTTCTCCTCCCGCACCTACAAACTTCCATTTTGGTGAGGCAGCATGACATCACAATGCGAATGCAGACTTTGCACATATTCCATTTCTTTCTTCGATATATTTTCTAAGTCTGCCGTCTCTTCGGCCCCAATTTCGATTATAATTATTTCATTTTCTTTTTCCTCGACGACCGCCGGCGCTAATAAAATTTTCTCTTCTACTTCGGCGGCCGTCGGCTTTCCCATACCCCGTGTCGCGATTTCCACCCCGGTCATTTTAACGGCGCCTCGCTCAGGCTCGCTTTCCCTGCGTTCCTCAAATCGCGTTACTTCATTGTGCCCTCTTCGCTCAACTCGCGATGAATGTCCTTACCCATTTTTTTTTTTTTTTTGGCCACCAATTTCGTTTTCAAACCCTGTTAACCCGTCTTTCATTTCTTCTATTTCCCGGGTGAATTTGTCACTTTGGGCATCCAGCTTATCATTCAGCTTTTTCATTCCATTCATGATTTGTGCCATGAGGGCTCGCATGTCTACCACCCCCACCTGCGCAGCGGGTGCGGCCCGCGCCGCCATTTTCCTCCCCTGCTGCCTCTACTGCTGTACCCTCATCAATTGCATCCTCCATTTCTCCCAATTCTTCCCGGGGGTCCTGGGTTGATTCTATCTCCTCCTTTACCTCCTCATTTACCCCCACCGGCATCCGACCATCTTGATTATCCATGGCACGATTTAATTTGGATTTTAAACTAAATTTCGGCCACTCGTAATTTTGAGTGCGTTAGGCGCACTTCGGGTCCAATCCCACTCCCCGACACCAATTGTTGCCGATCTCAGTGTCGGCCTTTCCCCTTACCAAGGGGGGGATTAGACCCCTTGTCTTTTACTAGCCGACGGGATCCGGGGCTATGACGTTCCTTCCGGACGGCGTTAAATAGGGTGGTAGGCCAAATTCCTATTACCTAAGTAGCAACGCCGCCCAGGAAGCAAGGAAATAAACCCCGCCCGAATCACGGTTATAGGTGGAAACGCCGAGCGATAGCGAACCGTGACCCGGGCCATTAACAAGGACTAAACCCGATCCGAGCGGTTCTTATCGTGCCACGCTTACCCAATGGAGGAAATCACTGATACGGTCGAATTAGGAAAGAAACAAGGAATAACAGATTTATTTACAATTTGTACAGGAAGGAGAAGAAGAACACACAGTGCAGCTTATACAGTCTTATACTTATCCCAGGACACGGGCCCGTTTCACACTCAGACACACTCACACGGGGATTGCAGATGGTCAGGGTGATGGTCCAGGGATGATGGCGTCCAGGCAGTTCGCTCCGGTCCCTGACTCGCACCGTGAAGAAGATGGACAGACGGCAGAAGCTCCCCGCGGGTCGTTGGCGCACACGGGATTAAATGCGGGGTGAAAAGTAAGGCTGGCTGGGTGGTTACTTGCGACCACGGTCGCGTACGTAAGAGATGAACCGGCGCTATATGTGCTCCCAATACAGTTCATATGCGCCCCCAATACAAATTCGTATGCGCCCCCAATACAAATTCGTATGCGCTCCCAATACGAGTTCTTTCCAAAGCGCAAATCGTGCAAGTCCTCCATACAGTGCGCTCTCCCAACAAGTCCTCACAAAGCCAACCTTCCCCAGTGAGTTCTTTACAGCATGCGTATCCTCTGCAAGTCCTTTCACAACGAAGTTCTCCTCACGAGTCCTTTCAAGGGCTTTGTGCGTGTGCTTATATAGCCTTTTCAGCGAACCTTCCAGCACTTGCTAGATGCGCCCTTACCATGCCCTCTTAAGCCATACCCACCGAGCCCTGGTTGGTTGGTGCCCTTACCGTCACCGCCTTCTGACGTGCTGCTTGATGCGGCCACACCTCGTCCTCGTGCTCCTCCCTCTTTCCAGGCCTACCTCGTGGCATTTGACTGGTTTCGAGCGAAACCAAGGGCAGCGAATGCTGCTGGCGGCCAAAGCGTAACAAACTGCCGTGGGTAGCCCAAAGCGTAACAAATTGAGGGAAGCCAAATGGGGCGCGGGATGGATGCTGCCCATGATGGAGATTGCAGGGTGGCCGCAAAATGAAAAGGACCTAAGCTTATTATTTCTTTACACAACGCAGGTATCACTAGTGGAAATGGCCTTATCCTCACACATACTATGACATAACTAATGTTCTAAGGGGCCTACGTGTTGCTTGTAGACTAACTATGGGGGCAAACCTTTAACCTTTAATGATGGTATATTTATATTTACACTCTCAAAACCGTAACAATATATATATATATATATATATATATATATTGTTACAGACGCGGTTTTGGATGTTAGTTTACCGAGCGGTTTGGTATGACCGCGTCTGCACAGTTTACCCGATTCCACTCGAACGTTGACTAAGTCGCGCTATGCTAAATCAATTAAGGAAAGGACACAACAGCTGGGTTAGATGACACGACACCAGGGGTACAGTTCTCAAGACCTCCGGAGGAGGTTATAATATTTGTATGCAGAGCGTTGAGATTACAAGGACAAGAGGTACAGCATAGGAAGGTAGGCACTTAGACACACTTATCTTATTCCCGACAGACCACAGATAAACGGGACAAGACTGACTCACACAGGGATTGATGGCAAGGAAGGGCAGGTAGTCGATGGATAGCACAAGGTGCACCTTGGCTCAGGGACAGGATAAAGCGCGGTCCAAAAGATGCAGGGAGGTCTCTCAGCGCTCGGAGGTGGCGACTTCTCTTTCCAAGCTGGGGGCGCATCTCACGTCACCTCCGGTAAGTGGCTGCCTATATCCAGCGGGGAGTGACACGCCCTCGGGGTGCTCACCTCGGCCCTGGTTGGTCGCGCGACCCTCGGGCTCCGCCCTGGATGACGACGGGCGGGCACGCCTCTCCTCCCCTCTGACGAGGTGGAGACACGCCTTTCTTCTCTGACTCAAGCACATGGTCAATGGCGGTTAACCAAGCCGGAGTGAGGATGCCCACTCCCCGCGCCGCGGCCGCGCCGTCGCCTGCTGTTGTTGTAGTTGTTGTTGTTGATGTTGTAGTTCCATGAGATGATGGGAGGATGCGGAGATGAGGTTGTGGGGAGGTATTGGGAGGTCCTAAACTCACTACTGGTGCCATACAATCACATTCTGGTGCAACGAAGAGTCAGAATTAATGGAAACGAGTCCTTAACTGACATAGACTAAGAATAACTAGCAAGATGTCCTATAGTTGTCTACGTGAGATGCGGTGAACCTGGGCACGACATTTAATGGGGGAAAAAGGGGAAGGTCGGTTCTACAGAGTGTTGTTTACAGACAATGGGACTAGGGAATGGGGGATTGGGGATAGTTGGGGAGTATTGGGGAAATAGGGGAATATTTACAAGCGGATATGGATGGAGGCCAAATCCCATATCCGCAACATTGCACCCTTCTCTACCTCGGGGCATCCCGACCCGATAAATCTTTACCAACGTTAGTGTGGCACTCAGATGTAGTTCCCTCTACTATTAACTCTACCCTGAGTGCGACAGTTTTACAGATGTTCACAAATGAGTAAATATGTCCCCCTGCGACGTTGCACCCTTCTCCTCACAGAAACACACCCACAGGATAACCGATCGCGGAAAGAATTCTCAAACTAAACATACAGCCGGTAGGGAGCATTATTTACATAAGACTACACTGATATTTACACTACGATCCAGGACCTGTTTTTGGAGGAACACATGCAGATGTTATGCATAGAGAGAGCACGCATGCCAGCATCGATACACCAACCCACGAGTGCTCTGTGGCCTTACGGCCTTTAATAATGTGCAGAGCACCCCGTCCAAGCACCAAAAGCACCACCCCATAACACAGTCAGCACCATCCGGTGCACCAATAAAATGTTCAACGTCACCGGTGGTGTTGCAGCCGGCCGATGTTCTGCCGCTGGTCTTGCCTTCGTGTGGTGCACTTGGCCTTCTGGCTTCTTTAAAAAATAAAGAAAGGCGCCAACCGCGTCCATTTCTTTATTGTGGCCGTCAGGGGGCCAACTATTAGTGGTTCACCTGTCTGGCATAGGTGCCACGTTGACCCATAGGTCCATCGACGGGTGGTGCTTGCCCGCAAGAGATCTGCGGTCCATGGTGGGCGGCCACAAACATTGCTGTCCATATGGTGTATCGATCCCGGCAGCAAGCAGCGAAAGTGCAGGCCCACAACTGCGGAGCCAGCACCTCTCTCTCCTCTCTCTCTGCCCCAAAGCCAGATCCTCGGAGGTGGGAGACAAAAGAAGAAGACAAGTGAGTAAGGTGGTAAGGGCGCAAAAGTGCGCGCAATATAAGATGATGCACACTGGGGGCACATGGGAACCAGGTGAGAGAGGTACGTTCCTATCGTACGCCCCCCCCCCCCACCAGGTAACCTACATTGCCCCCCCCTTACCCCTTACTGTATCCACACAACACAACACTACCCATAAACATCTACTTTACAAATCAACAAATGTCCCTACTGTCTTCCCCGTTCCTCCCATAAACCAAATTCGTCTTCTCTCCCTCCTAACCAATCAAATTTGCTATTTCCAACTCTCATCAAAATTTGCCATCTCCAATTCAACATCATAATTTGCCATCACCAATTCATCATCAGTCCCTCCTAAGGAGGGAGAGATGGAATCACCCCAATGTCTCATCCACGTCGTGATGCGTCTCACCAATCCACACAGCAATTCTCACTTCCTGCACACAGAACAAAGAAAACACAGGTGTGGAGTCATCATCACCACAGGTAAGTGGCTGCGTATGGTGCGACAGGTTCATCAATCCTAACTATTTCCTAAATGACTTTAACAACTTTACATTACCCGGGGTCTTTCTCCTGCCAAACCATTGGCCCTCTCACACTATGGGTTCTAAAAACCAATTCCCATTGACCAAACTGTGGTGCTTTTCAATTTGGGGTCTCACTCCCCCGATTCATCTCCCGGTGCCCTCGCACAATTTCTGGGCCGCGACGTGTAGCTCTCCCAGCAGGTCTACCCACCTGCACACCTCCACCACTGCAGTTGCCTCCGAGCTTACCTGCTCCTTACCCTAACCTAACTACCTGGGGAAGGCCCTCTGGCGCTCTCCCCACTCGGTGCCCGCTCTGGCACTGGGCTACCCGGGTCCGTCCTCCAGATCCTCGGGCCCCATCCACAACTCTACCGGCTCCCAGAGCCCACCTGCGGCCTCACCTGGCCGACATCCTCACAGTGGTGGAGTGCCCAACCAACTACACACACTAACAGGCTACACGCCCAGCCATTTCCACAACACTAATGCACCCATCCACAATACCATTCTGCAACCGCACCACAAATGCCAATATCCAACCACAATTTACCTATACCCTCTACCTAACACTTACACTACCCGCCCCGGGTACTCGTGAAAGGGGTCCACTCTTCCCCCATCCACACCTTCGCACCATGCACACCACTCCGTACCACTTACTCCAACTCTCTCCACACCAGTCATTCTCTGCTCCATATATTCCACACACCTGTACTTGCACACCTGTGCTCTCACACCTGGTGCCACCTGCACCCTTCTCTCCCCAAGCGCATTCGCGCTGATCCACAACCCTCACTACTCATTCACTGCTCCACACACCTGTCCAACTCTCACACAGCATCATCTCATCTAACTACTCCCCTCTGAAACTTGCGCTTCCCAGTCGTCCCTTTAAACTATTGCGCTCCCTCGTCATTATCATCCACTCTAATCTACCTGCGTCCCCACTACAGGTATCAGTCACTATCTAAACTTAATGTTACCTGATGTCATCTTCGCTAGATCCCTAACAATATAACCTAACCCACCCGGGCTAGTTTTCACTGCCATACACCCCATAAACTATAGCGCATTTGCCCCACATGGGAAGGGTGGCAGGGATGCCACCCTTACCCACCGGGCCCATCGCTCATCAATCCCCCAGTCCTCTGGCACTAATGAGCCCCCCTTATTCAGAGGTACTGGGTCCCGCCTCGGCATCTAAAGCCGAGGCAATCCACGGGGGCGCCTGCTCGCCGGTGTAAGGTCTTATCCGGTCGGCGTGGACGATCCGAGGGAGGGCTCGTGGCCCCATTTTGATCTTTATGACCACGTCACAGATTTGCGACAGGACGACTCCTGGGCCTTGCCAGGGGGAGGTGAGTTTTGGGCACCTTCCCTTCCGCCTCCGGGGATTAAAGAACCAAATCTTCATCCCCGGAGCGTATTGATTCCCCTGGCTCCGGTCGTCGTACCTGCGCTTCATCTTTTCCCCCGCCAGATGGAGTTGGCGGCGGGCAAAGGCATGGACTAGCTCCATGCCTTCCTCTAGGTGACGTGCGTACCCCTCCCTCGGCGGGTTAACCACTGTGTCTGGCACGGGACCGCATAGCAAGTCGGCGGGAGCCCGTAACTCCCGCCCATACATAAGCAACGCTGGACTGCATGCGGTGTCCCCGTGCTGGCTGGTTCGGTAGGCCATGAGCAAATAAGGGAGATGTTCGTCCCAGTCATCCTGACGGGTGGCGGTGAACAGTGCCAGTTGTTGGATTAGAGTTCGGTTGAATCTTTCCACCATCCCGTCAGATTGAGGTCTTAAAGGCGTTGTTCTGGTTTTCCGAATTGACAGGAGACTGCACACATCCTTTAGCAATTTGCTCTCAAAATTTCGTCCCTGGTCGGTGTGCAACTCCTGTGGAATCCCATGCCGGCACACAAATCCTTCCACGAAGGCCTGCGCTACCACCCCTGCTTCTTGGTTGGGGAGGGCGTAGGCCTCCGGCCACTTGGTGAAGTAGTCCATCACAACGAGGATGTACTTATTACCTAGGCGGGTGCGGGGTAGTGGGCCTAGGATATCCATGGCCACCCGCTCTAGGGGGGCCCCCACCTGGTGTAATTGAAGGGGGGCCCTCATCCTCCGTGCTGGTCCCTTTTTGGCAGTACAGGCGTCGCATCTCCGACACCAGTCCTGTATGTCGCGCCCCATATTCACCCAATAAAACCTCCGGCGTACCTGCGATGTCGTCTTTGTCCTGCCCAAATGGCCGCCGGGGCGGGTACCATGCACCTGTTGCAATATATCGGTCTTAAATTTATTTGGGACTACCACCAGCCAGGAAGTTTTATCAGAGGGAACCTCCACCCACTTGCGATACAAGATGTTATCCTTCAATTCCAGGGTCTGCCACTGAGCCCAATACGCCTTGGTCTGTGCCCCGAGGGGGGTGACCTCTTCCCCCTTAGGTCTTTGCCCCAATTTGACCCAATTGAACACTGGCCCCAGGACAGGATCCTCCTGCTGGGCCGTGCTCCATGCCAAAGTTCCGAATTCCTCATCTGCGGTTAGTGGCAAAATTGGCCCTCTCACCCGGGTTGCCCGGACAACGAGGGTCGGGTCCGAATCGCCCAATTGTTCCCTCTCCTCGTGTCTCGCACAAAATTTGCAGTTTTCCCCCAGACAAGGACGCCGAGAGAGTGCGTCCGCATTACCATGGGCCTTCCCGGCCCTATGGGCCACATCAAAATCGTACTGCTGCAACTTTTCCAACCACCTTGCAATTTGGCCCTCTGGTTCCTTGAACCGAAGGAGCCATTGCAAGGAGGAATGGTCAGTTCTAACCAAAAATTTCCGCCCGTACAAGTACGGGTGGAAATGGTTCATGGCAGCCAGCATAGCCAATAACTCTTTGCGAGTGACGCAATAATTTCTCTCGGGCCTACTTAAGGCCCGACTATAATAACCAATCACTCTCTCCACGCCCTCCTGTGTCTGAGACAAAACTGCGCCCAATCCTTCCTGGCTCGCATCCGTGTCCAGGGTAAATGCCCCGTTGCTAGTGGGGTAAGCTAGAAGGGGTGCGGATGTTAGACACCCCTTCAATTTTTGGAAGGCCTCGTGGCACTCCCGTGTCCAATTAAATCGCGTCCCCTTCTCCGTAAGCCGGTGGAGGGGACGGGCCAACTCCGCAAATTTCGCCACAAAGCGCCGGTAGTAGGAGCAGAGTCCCAAAAATCCCCGCACCTCTTTGATGGTACGTGGTGCGGGCCACTCCTCTACCGCTTTAATTTTGTCTGGGTCCGTTTTTACCCCCTCGCAACCGATGACGTGGCCTAAATAGGCCACCTCCTTGGCAAACAAGGTGCACTTACTCGGGTTCAGCTTCAACCCTGCCTGTCTGAGGCACCCGAACACCTGGTCCAAATTAGCTACTGCCTGGGGGAACGTTTGGGCATGTACCAGGACGTCATCCAGGTACACCAGGCATGATTGCCATGGCATGCCGCCCAGTACATGCTCCATCAATCTTTCAAAGGTGGCGGGGGCGTTACACAAACCAAACGGCATCACAGTAAACTGATACAGTCCCTTACCTGTGGAAAATGCCGTTTTCTCCTTCCCTGCCCTATCCATCTCCACCTGCCAATACCCACTCTTGAGGTCCAAAGTCGAGAACCAATTTGAGCCCGCAACGGCATCGAGGGTGTCATCAATTCTTGGCAGGGGATATGAGTCCTTGAGTGTCACGTTGTTTAGCTGGCGATAGTCCACGCAGAACCGCGTGGTCCCATCCTTCTTTTTGACCAGCACAACAGGTGACATCCAAGGACTTCCCGAGGGCTCGATCACACCTGCGTCGAGCATTTTTTCAACCTGCTCGTCAGCTTCCGCCCTCTTGCTCCAAGGGAGCCGTCGGGCGGCCTGACGAATAGGCCGGGCCTCACCGGTGTGGATCTGATGTTTCACCAGGCCCGTACGTCCAATATCCTCGGTGGACAGGGAGAAGAGGTCCAAATGGGACCCAACCAGTTTGTGTAAGGCCTCCCTCTGGGTACCTCCCAACTCTACGCTACTACGATTTACCATCTCGCAAATGGGATCGGGCCAATTCCTACTTCTTATTGAAGGCTCCCCCCGGGGTCGGCTCGGCTGGATGTTCTCGCCCCTCACTGTCGCGACTTCCTCAACTGGGGTGCAGCCAGCTACCCTCGTGCCCCTTACTATAGTGCGTGGTTCTGTACTCATATTTATTACTCGGACGGCCACTACCGGTCCGTCCGTTTTTACAAGGGTGCGGCCCACGATTAAACCCGGTATGGACTGCGCTGCCACCGGTTCGACCAGGCCGCAGGACTCCTGCCATGTTGGGCGAGCTGCCCACCGGGCCGGCACTATCGCCTCGGCCCTTGGGGGAATGGTCACGGCCTCGGAAGCCTCCAGCTCCGCTCTCTCGGCCGTGCTCACTCCCCCTAATGGCAGCTCTTCTACTCCCACCTGCAGGATCCCCCGGCACAAGTCGATTTTACAACCGCTGGCAGTCAACAAATCCAACCCTATTAAACATGGGTCGCACACCTCCGCCACCCAAACATCTATCTCCCTCCTTACCGACCCTAACTTGAGGGTCACAGAACCACGCCCTATGATCGGGGCCGTTACCCCGGTAGCAAGTTGCAAACTATAATTTTGCAGGCGCTGGATCTTATCCCAGCCACCTGCGCTCGAATCAAGGACCACAGGGCTGATGATCGTGGCGCTAGCTCCTGTGTCCACCACGGCGTCTACCCCCACGCCGGCAATTTTGCATGTGATTGTCAGGCTACCGGTTCCAATTTGGCCACAATAAATGACCTGTCGCGTCAATGAGGGCTCTCCTCCATCCTCTTCTGCCGAACACCGCCCTACGTGCCCGACACGTTCTAGTTTCCCGGGGTCTGGCGGGGGGGTGTCTGGGGTCGGCTAACCCGCTCCCCCCTGGGCGGAGTTGAGGACCTCAACCGCCGGGGATCATCCCGGCGCGCGGCTCGACAGTGCCGCGCCAGGTGACCCAGACGGTTGCAGGTATAGCACCTCACCTGATAAGGTGCTTGTCTCCGGAATTCCAAATTTCCCCCCCTGTAGGTCCGAATTGGATTACCCGCTCGTGGTCCACCGCGGGCCACCTCCGGGGCCGCCTGCCATGGTTCAGGTCCCGCCAGGCGCTGGTCCACCAGCCTCCGGACCATGCCCGCCAGGTCAGGACTCACGTCGGGGGCGGGCCCCCTAAGGGGTCCGCCCTCCATCGGGGGTCCCACCTGGCGGACCGCCATTGCGAGACGCTCGCCCCCCCGGGCCAGGGGCCTCGCTGCTTCCCAACGGGCCGCAGCGTCAGCCGCCTGGCTCAGAGTCTGCGGGCGCCACATGGCGAGCTGTTGCCGGAGCTCAATATCCGGGAGGGCCTGGATAAAATGGTCCAGCGCCAGGCTTTCCCGGGAATCCGCTGCCATGCTAGCATGTGCGATCCCCACTGCGCGGCGAATGTCGTGGGCAAGTTCCCCGATGGCTTCCTGGGGCTTGCGTTTTCGCAGCGCGAGCTGAGCTTTAACAAGCTCGCTCTGCTGTTCAATGCCGAATCGATTAATTAGGGCGTCGCGGAGGGCTGGCAGGGTGAGAGCACCCGCTGGTAATGCCGTCAGCACCTCCGCCGCCGCGCCGCGCAATGCGGCCACCAGGTGTACTCCACCTTCGTCCTCACCCCAACCGTTGCCCTTACACACACAGTCAAACTGCGCCAGGTACGCGCGTAGATCACTCTTGCCGTCATACGGCGCGAGTGGGACCTTGTGGGACCACCTCGTATGCGAGTCGTTGCCCGCCTGCCGGACCCCGTGCGTCGCCCCTTGCGGGGTCAGCGCGGGGCTGAACCGGCCGGGCCCCCACAGTACATTACCCCCAAGGGGCTCTCGTGCCTCCCCGGTCCCTCCAACAACTACCCCTGTTGGTGTCGATGCATGGGTCACACCTCCGCAATCCGCTACCCATTCCATACCACCACAACCTTGCTCACCCACACCTCGCACCTCTCGTTCCATACCCTCCGGACCAGCCATACACCTCACTCTTGGCCTCTCACGAACATCCGGGTCTATCTCGACCCCCAAGCTTATTAAATCACCTGGCGCATCATACGCACGACCATATTGGTCACCACTTACACCGGGTCCTCTTTCTCTTCGCTTCTCCTCCATCACCTGCGAATCCCTCATCCGGTTAATGAGCACATCATCACGATCCGAACACAGACTTTGGACCAATTATTTTACCTCCTCCTTTATCTCTTTCTTATCCTCTCTCCGTCGCTTCTTAATTTCGCTCACCCCTTCTTCCACTTCTTCTAATTTCTGCTTCACCTCCTTCATCTCCTCGTGCGCCCCTTTAAGTTCTTCCTCTAACTCCACTGTATTTTTTTCTATGTGCTCCCGCACCTCCCGCTCTTTAACCTCCATCACCTCTACCACCTTGTTCATTTTCCTCGTCAAGTCCTCATGTACCGTCTGACACTCTTTTTTAATTACCCCTACGTCCTTTTTCATCTCCTTCTGTGTCGATTTTAAACCCTCTATTACCGCTGTGTTCTTCTTTACCTGGTCCCCCAACTCCTTTTGTCCCACTGTCAGTTGTTCTACTCCCAGCGTCAACTCCTCTATACCCCCTTGCAATTTTACAGTCCCCTTTCTCACCTCCTTCTCCATGCGCTCCTTACAGTGCCTCACCTCCTCGCGCACTCCTCCGACCTCCTCACTCACACCTCTTCTGATCTCCTCTCCCATCACTTGCATCTCCTGCCCAGATGCCACCCTCATCTGCTCCATTTCCTCCCTGTGAGCATCCAGTTTGGTTTCTACCCCCATTCTGACCCCCTCTATCTGCTGCCCCATTTGTTTAACTTCCCTTTCCGCTTGGTCCCTCATGTCCCTCAATTTGCCTTCCATCCTGTTTTCTAACCCCTCTAACCCCTTTTGCATCCCTTCCATTTGATTCTCTTGCGCGGCCATTCTGTTTTCTACCCCCATTAACCCATTTCTTACCTCTTTTATCCCGTTGTCTAACCCCTCAAAATTATTGTCTAACTTCCCAAATTTCTTGTCTAACTCCTCAAAATTATTGTCTAACTTCCCAAATTTCTTGTCTAATCCCTTAAAATTATTGTCTAACCCCTCACCGGTACCCCTCGCTTCGTCCCTCATTACCCCCATTTGGCCCTCCAATCGCTCACCCTGAGCATCCATCCGGTTCCCCATTACCCCCATTTGGCCCCCTATCCTGTTTTCCATCCCTTTGAAATTATCGTCTGTTTTTACCATAAAGGCCATCATCTGTTTCATAAACAGGCCCCAATCCATCGGCGGCGCTACCACGGTCGCGGGCGCGGTCGCCGTGGCCATGTGCGAGGCGCCATTTTGCACGCCCGCAACCCCGTGCGCGACGACGCTATTTTGCGAATCTGCAACCCTCACTGCTTCGCTCTCCTCTTGTCCCTCATTTTGGTCCTGGATCGACCCTGCCTCACTCTCTTCTACCGGAACCCAGCCGTCTTGGTCTGCCATAGCGTGACTTTCAAAATTCGGGTTTTTATTTTTTTTGTAAAACACAATTAAATTTCGCTGTTATAATTTCGAGCGCGTGAAACGCGCTCCGGATCGAATCCCACTTCCCGACACCAAATGTTACAGACGCGGTTTTGGATGTTAGTTTACCGAGCGGTTTGGTATGACCGCGTCTGCACAGTTTACCCGATTCCACTCGAACGTTGACTAAGTCGCGCTATGCTAAATCAATTAAGGAAAGGACACAACGGCTGGGTTAGATGACACGACACCAGGGGTACAGTTCTCAAGACCTCCGGAGGAGGTTATAATATTTGTATGCAGAGCGTTGAGATTACAAGGACAAGAGGTACAGCATAGGAAGGTAGGCACTTAGACACACTTATCTTATTCCCGACAGACCACAGATAAACGGGACAAGACTGACTCACACAGGGATTGATGGCAAGGAAGGGCAGGTAGTCGATGGATAGCACAAGGTGCACCTTGGCTCAGGGACAGGATAAAGCGCGGTCCAAAAGATGCAGGGAGGTCTCTCAGCGCTCGGAGGTGGCGACTTCTCTTTCCAAGCTGGGAACGCATCTCACGTCACCTCCGGTAAGTGGCTGCCTATATCCAGCGGGGAGTGACACGCCCTCGGGGTGCTCACCTCGGCCCTGGTTGGTCGCGCGACCCTCGGGCTCCGCCCTGGATGACGACGGGCGGGCACGCCTCTCCTCCCCTCTGACGAGGTGGAGACACGCCTTTCTTCTCCGACTCAAGCACATGGTCAATGGCGGTTAACCAAGCCGGAGTGAGGACGCCCACTCCCCGCGCCGCGGCCGCGCCGTCGCCTGCTGTTGTTGTAGTTGTTGTTGTTGATGTTGTAGTTCCATGAGATGATGGGAGGATGCGGAGATGAGGTTGTGGGGAGGTATTGGGAGGTCCTAAACTCACTACTGGTGCCATACAATCACATTCTGGTGCAACGAAGAGTCAGAATTAATGGAAACGAGTCCTTAACTGACATAGACTAAGAATAACTAGCAAGATGTCCTATAGTTGTCTACGTGAGATGCGGTGAACCTGGGCACGACATTTAATGGGGGAAAAAGGGGAAGGTCGGTTCTACAGAGTGTTGTTTACAGACAATGGGACTAGGGAATGGGGGATTGGGGATAGTTGGGGAGTATTGGGGAAATAGGGGAATATTTACAAGCGGATATGGATGGAGGCCAAATCCCATATCCGCAACAATATATATATATATATATATATTTATATATATATATATATATATATATATATATATATATATACATATATATATACAGTCACGTGAAAAAGTAGGTACACCCCATGTAAAGTTTTGACTTTTTCAACATATTTCAACATACAGCTATTTGATCTTCATTTCAACAAATTTTTTTTTTGTTTTTGTTTTTGTTTTTGTATACAAGATCGAGGCTCGTGAAAGAGCTAACATTAATCACACAAAAAGACAAACCGACACACAAAACACAAAAAACAAGGGGAGCGGCAGACAAGATGGGGAGAGAGGGGGAAGGACACAAACACAACATTTGAGAGCAGGGACATCGGGAGGACTTGGGGGGAGGTGGGAGAGGAATAAAACATATGAACACTGCAAGGACTCTGGGGTGAATTACCGGGGGTAGAAAAGATCAAGGTTTTCGATGGGGGAAGATAAGAGATGGTGGTGAACAGCTGTTTTAAAGACCTGGAGGGAGGAGTGGGATTGAAGGGAGTGGGGGAGTTTGTTCCAGAGGCGGGAGAAAAGGGGAATGAAAGAGTGAAGGTGAGCAGAGAGCCTAGACTTTGGCAGTTTAACCATAAGAGGGTTGCAGGCAGATCTTGTGCGACCTGAAGGAATATTGGGGGGACAGAGCACAGAGAGAGCTGGGGGAGCAAGGCCGGAGAGGAGTCGGTAGAAGACAGAAAGACCACCAACCTGCCTGCGGTGAGTGAGTGAAAGGCCCTCGGAGTTGACTACATCGCAGGAGATTCCAATGATTCTGAAAGCTTTGGCCTCAACAGCGTGAAGCCGAGCAAGGTGTGAGGCAGGAGCACCAGCCCAGAGGGGGGAACATTATTCCATTGAGCTGCGGATGAAAGCCTTGTATGTGGTGAGGAGCTCAGGTGTGCCAAGGAAGGACTTCGCACGACGGAGGATGCCCAGTCGGCGACTGGCTTTGGAGGCCAGCTTGGAAATGTGGTTTTCCCAAGAAAGATCATGGCAGATAGTGAGACCCAAAAGCTTGAGCGACAGAACTTCTTGGAGAGGATTGTTGAGAAAGTAGATGGGAGGGTTGTCCAGTCGGTCCTTTCGGAGAGACATTGTAAGAGTGTGACATTTGTCAGGATTGAAAGACATGTTCCACTTGTTTGACCAGTCTGTGATTTTGTCCAGGTCTGCAGAGAGTGAGGACGCTGCAGACTGCCGATCTGAGGGATGAGGAATGGAGCGGCAGATAGTGGAGTCATCAGCAAAGAGATAGAGAGGATTTTCCAGAGAGTCGGAGAGATCATTGATGAAGACCAGAAATAGCACAGGGCCCAGAACACTACCTTGGGGAACTCCAGCCAGAACAGGAAGGGAAGATGAGAGAAATCCATTCAGGGCCACACGTTGCCTACGACCAGAGAGGAAATCCGCAAGCCATGAGTGGAGATTTCCCTGAATACCATAGGAGGTGAGTTTGGTGAGCAGAGCTGGGTGCCAGACCGTATCGAAGGCACGTGATATGTCAAGTGAGACAGCTCTGATTTCCTGTCTGGCATTGAGGACCTCCATCCATTGTTGAGACAGCAGAAGCAACATGTCCAGAGTAGAGTGACCTGGTCTGAAACCAAATTTATGATCAGAGATCAAGCCATTGGAGAAGAGGAAAGATTTCATATCCGAAGCAATGATGGATTCCATGACTTTGCTGATAATTGGGAGAAGGCTGATTGGTCTGTAGTTGCTAGGATCTGTTTTTGCACCTTTTTTGCACAAAGCAGTGATGTTGGCTGATTTCCAAGCAGATGGCAGTTGACCTTGAGCAAAAGAGAGGGTGAAGAGAACAGAGAGAGGGTGAGATAGAGCAGCAGAGCAGGATTTTAGGACCCGTGGGCTGATGCCGTCGGGTCCAGTTGCAGAATCAGAGTCGAGGGTTGACAGAAACTTTTCCACCTTGTCAGGAGGAAAGGACACGGAGTCCAGGAGCAGCAGGGTACGACTGGGTATGGTGGGTACAGAGAGGGATGGGTTTGGGACACAAGATTTAGAGGCAAACACAGAGTTGAGGCATTCAGCTTTTTCACGTGCGGATTCAGCTGTGTAGCCGTTTGAGGTAAGGGAGGGGATGGAGGGGGAACAAACACCAGAAACGGATTTGACCAGACGCCACCAGGATTTGGAAGAGGGAGACAGATAAGAGAGTTCGGGCTTGAGAACGGAGAGATATTGTTTCCTTGCTCTCCTGAAGGTGGACACACACTTGTTTCGGGCTTTGTGAAAGGAAATGAGATTTCCTTCCGTTGGATTTGCTTTCCAGGAGACGAAGGCAAGTTGTTTCTGGGCAACAGCCTCACCACAAGATTCCGTGTACCATGGACGGGAGGAAGGGTATGACAACTGAAGACGGGATGGGATAAATCTGTGCATGAGAGAGAGCAATTTACTTTGGAAGAATTCCCAGGATGAGTTGATGTCAGAGGTGGTAGAGATGGGAGACCAGTCCAGATGATTGATGGCTGCTTGAAGACCGTGCCAGTTGGCCTGAGTGAAATGCCAGACTCGTCGACGCAGAGCAGGCTCCCTGAGGATGGTCAGAGAGATGTCCACTTTAACAAGGACATGATCAGATGATCCGATTGGAGCAGAAGAAGAGCAGCAGACATTTTCAGGGAAGTTAGTCATAACCAAGTCCAGAAGAGAAGATGTTCCTTTGACTGAGATCGGGGTCGGGAAATTGACAGATTGTGTCAGTCTCCAGTGAGTCGCAGAAGTCCTTTGCTGAGGAGCCATGGCTGGTGAGAGAGGTTCCCACACCCAGCCAACTGGCATGATGACAGTTGAAATCACCACATATGAGGAAGAGAGAGTTGGGATGAGTAGATAGAAGTTGGTCCATATTATCAGACAGCGAGATGTAGATGGAGTCATCACTGTTTGGTGGACGGTACAACACACATATGAACAATAGGTGGGAGCGAAGGGGAAGCCATAGCCAGAGGTATTCCTGGGGGTGAGGTGGAGAGAGTGCAGTGCAGGGCGAGTGAGGAAGAGAGTTTTTGATAAAGATAGCAACCCCGCCTCCAGGACGAGGCTCAGGTCTATCATACCGGAGGAGGGAGTAGCCCGGGAGAGATACTAAGGAATCAGAGACATCATAAAGGAGGAAAGTTTCTGTTAAGCAGATCACGTCTGGTTTGACAGAAGCAACCTGTACGGAGAGATCAGTTAAGTTTGAACGAAGGCCCCGGATGTTTGAGGGTCCATACCGTTAATGAAGAGGAAGGGGGAGCATCAGATACAGAACAGGGGGGGAGGAGGGGTAGGGTAAGATGTGGAAGAGGTGGAAGAGGTAGGGAGAGCTGTTGAAGGTGTGTCAGAGATTTCAGAATAGCTCGGAGAAAGGGAAGGATGGGGCGGACAAAAGGTTTGATGGTGATTGGGTGAGGCACAATGAGGTGTTATTTGAGGAGGGGGAAGAGCGAGGCAGAAGGTTGGGGGAGATGGAGGTGAGAGTTGGAAGG
>NC_136270.1:56499765-56529765 GCF_964187855.1 Myxine glutinosa
CGGGCAGCGGAGTTCTGAATGTATTGGAGTTTATTGGTGATTTTTTAGGGTGAACCATAGAGGAGGCTATTGCAGTAGTCCAGACGGGAGGTGATGAAGGCGTGGATGAGGGTTTCTGCAGCCGTGGAGGAGAGGGATGAGCGGAGACGGGCAATATGACGTCTTCTTCTTCTCTGCTCTGCTGGGCCGATGTTTCTGGCTGTCTGATGGATCTTGCTTGATCTTCCTGCTTGATGTTGTTTTAATAAAAAGGGCACACACCACGTCCGCTTTTTATTTTTTGTATGGCCAGCAGGGCCAACTCAGGTGGTCCACTGCTGGGCATATGTGCCACTTAGAACACAGTGGTCCGCAAGCCAGATACCGCTGGCAACAATGGTCGGTCCCAGCAGAGGTGCCAGGCCACAGAACGTGTTGTCCATAAGTGGTGCAAGGCCACAGAACGTGTGGTCCATATGGTGCATCAGTGCAGGCAGGAGGCAGCAAGGGTGCGGGCGCACAACTCGCAGCACCTGCACACTTCCCTCGGGCACAAAAGAACAAGGGTCCATGAGTGGGGAAGGAAGGACAAGCAGATCAGCGGGCAGGGGTGCAAGGGTACACATAAAAACAAAGCAATGCCAGATGAGGGGCGTGGGAGAGCGAGCCGAGAAAGCTCGTCCCTAGCATACATCACCACCCCTGTCACCTACTCTACCCTTGCCCCTACCCCGTATTTACACAATCAACCAATTTACAAATTCGTCGCTAACGTCTTGTCTTTCCCATCCCCTAATGCCAAATTCATCCCCAATCCCTCCAAAGAAGGAAGGGATGGAATCACAAACAATGTCTCACCCCGTCATGATGCGTCTTACATTCTCCAAATCGTTCACAAAACCAGGTGTGGAGTTCTGTCACCTCGGTGAGCGGATGCGGATGGTGCGAAGAGATTTTCTCCTATCTATCCTTCTACTTGACATGAACACTTTAACTCTACCCGGGGTCTTGCCCTGCCAATCCATTGGCCATCATTACACGATGTGGTTCTAAAAACCAATTCCCATTGAACATACTGTGGCGCTCTCCAATTTGGGGTCTCACTCCCCCGATTCAACTCCCTGTGCCCTCGCACAATTTCAGGGCTGGATCGTGTGGCTCACCAGCAGGTCTGCTCACCTGCACACCTCCGCCACTGCAGTTGCCACCCGAGCTTACCTAGCTCCTCACCCTAATCTGGGGAAGGCCCTCCCTGGCACTTACCCCACTAATGCCCTCTCTGGCATCGGGCTACCCGGGTCCTCTCTCGGGATCCACGGGCCCCACTGAACTCTACTACCTGGCTCCCAGAGCCTACCTGCGGCCTCACCTGGCCGACAGACTACCAGTGGCGGAGTGCTCAACCAACCACACTCACTAACAGGCCACATGCCCAGCAATTTCACTCTACTCATGCACCCAACAAAACACTACTCTGCTACTCCCGCACCACAGATGTCAATATCCAACCACAATTTACCTACTCCCTCTACCTACTTTTAAACTACCCTCCCCGGGTATTCGTGAAGGGGTCCATCCTTCCCCCATCCACTCCTTCGCACCATACACTCCACTCCACGTATTCCACACTCCTCACTCCACACCATTCATTCCACACACCTGTACTTCACCTGCACATCATGCAAGTCAATCACTCAACACACACACACATCTCTCTCGAGCATTGCCTCATTTGCTCAGCACTACCAGGAACTTCCATTCCAATTCCTCATTCCATGCGAAACCTCATGCTCACACACACAGCATCATTTAAGCTATCTACTCCCTTCTAATACTGTTGCTCCCCGTCATCCCTTATACTACTGCACATCCCACGTCATTATCAACCATCTACTCTACTCTACGTCCCCACTACAGGTACAATGTCACTACTTAAATCTTGGTCACCTAAAGTCATTTCTAGGTCCCTATACATTTATCCTAACCCTCCCGGGCTAGTTTGGTACTGCCAATCCCCATAAACCTATTGCTCCTCTGCCCAAAAAGAGTACGATGTGAGGGATGGTAGATCTACCATCCCTCTACACCATATACCATTTGCCATCACTATTACTATCACTATTCATCCACTATCCTGAGTCTCTCGGGGTGGAAATGCCTTTTTACAGCTCGACTTCGAAAAGCCGGCTATCCGTGCGGATGGTCAGTCTCCTGCAGGTTGGGTCCGCCCGGAATTCGGATTCAGGGGAGGAGGTTTTGTCGGGCCAAGGCTCCAAGCACCATCTCGGCGCAAAGCCTTGCGCTCCCAAGCGCGATGGCCCAGCCTTCCCCAGCCGGAGCACTGGCACCACAAGGGGGCGCCGCTCTGAACCCTCCTACCTCCCCTCGAACCGGGCCGGTCGCCTTGCCTGGCAAAACGCGGCACCGACCGTGCAGGGCGGGGCCCGACCCGGATCGTGCATGGCACTCCGTGCAGGAGCGACGCGGCAACGATCCCCGCCGGCCCCCGCAGCACACAAAGAACACCACGCCCCGCGAGCTCGCGTCGGCTATATGTCGGCCTAACCGCTGCCCCGGTCAACGTCGATGCTCCACTCGCATGCTCACACCATGCGTTCCTTTCGTTACTCACACATTATTGCGCACATTCTTGCGCACTCATTCTCCTCGCACACTCTGTTATCACACACTCCTCGGTTACACACCTCTCCTCCATTACGTACTCCGTAACACTCACGGGTGTGCACTCTGTTGCACACCCACTCAGCGCACACCTACCCATGGGTGTGCACTCTTTTGCACACCCAATAACGTGCTCTGGTGTGCTCTCCCACACACTCGCCACAACCAAATCACATGTGCATCCTCGCACACGCTCCTCATCCATCTCACTCTCCGTATCACTCGTCGTTCCACACTCCATTTAACACTCCTCCCACTCACATTCCATCATACTCTTGCGCTTCGGCACCATTCGCACACGCGCGCCATTTCCACTCACACAGCGCACCACAGACCTTCTACGAGCGCCCGGGTTACGCCTGGATCCCAATCGCGTGAAAAATCCTCTCGCGCCAAATCTCTTCACGCCATATACAGCCCGGCTTACCTTTGGGATCCTCTTCTCCACACGCACCAGCTGCAAACTTTCATTTGGGTTAATAAGCACGGCATCACGATGCGAATACAGACTTTGCATGCATTCCATTTCTTCCTTCAACGAGTGCTTTTCTAAGTCCGGCATCTCTTCAAACCCAATTTCCACTATTGCTTCGATTTTAATTTATTTTTCCTCGACGACCGCTGGTGCTAATAAAATAAAATTCTCTAATTCAGCGGTCGTCGGCTTTTCTAACCCCCGAGTCGCGATTTCTACCCCGGTCCACCCAGCCGTGCTTTGATCCACCTCGCTTTTCCCGCGCTCCTCAAACCGTGCTACCCCGTCGCATACCCATTTGCCTTTCCCACTCAACTCGCGGTCAATGTCTTTCCCCGCTTTTTCCATATCTCTCTTTGGCTCCGCCATCATATCTTTTAGTTCCTTAGTCATTTGAACACCCATTTTGTTAATTTCCCTGGTGGATATGATCCCCTGGGCATACATTTTGTTTTCTTCATCCCACTGGGTCAAAAATGTCTAATTGTGCCATTAAAAGGTCCCAGTCCGTTGGCACCCCGGGCTCGACCCTCGCCGCCATGTGCGAGGCGCCGCCATTTTCTTTTCCAGCTGCCACACCCTTATCAATGTTCCCCTCTTTTCCCAATTCTTCCCGGGGGTCCTGGGTTATTAATTCTTCATTATCTACTCCCACCGGCATCCGATCGCCTTGGTTATCCATGGCACGATTTAATTTAGATGGTATATAAAATTTTGGCTGCTTTAAATTTTGACCAAATTTGTCCAGATGATAAAAAATTTGGTTTGGGCTTCAAATCCCACTCCTGACACCAATTGTTGTGGATCTCGGGGGTCGGCGCTCCCCTTATCAAGGGGGGATTAATCCCCTTGTCCTTTAAGCTGGCCGTCCCGAGTCCTGGGAAGCTATAACGTCCTTCCCGGCGCAGCGTTAGGTAGGGTTTGCTAGGCCTATGGGTTCGCTGCTACCTAAGTAATAACGCCCGCCAGAAACGAGGGAATAACTCCCGCTCGAACCACGGATATGATGGATAATGCTGAGCGGTTAGCAATCCGCGGCCCGAGGCATTAACCAAGAGACTAAACCCGATTCTAAGCGGTTCCGAAATCGTGCCACAGGTACTCAATTGAAAGAAAGGACAGATGCGATCGGATTAGGGAAACCAGAAGGTAGGAAGAACAAAGATGGGTTTATTAATTATGTACAAAGAAAGAAAGAGGAAACGAAAGGATGTACAGAAAAGGAAGAGGAAGAAGCAGCACATAGGGCAGTCTTAATACAGTCTTACTCTACGACCCCAGACAAACATACGCACTCACACGGGGATTGTAGCTGGTAGGGTGGAAGGTCCAGGTAGATGGTCCGGTGATGGGGTCCCGGCTCCGGTCCACTCCAGTCCAGGCTCCGGTTCCGTGGGCAAAAACCCGGCAGGCAGCTCTGCGTATCGGTGGAACGCGAGCGGAACTTACATATAGCGGGGGGACTGGGATGCTCCGTACATAATAAATGAATGGCTCTGCCAAACGCACCCTCTCCAAGGTTCTCTTATAATGCCAGCGAGTGAGTCCTTCTTGCCAATGTGCACTCCGTATTAGGCTTTCATTGCAACCCGCGCTCTCTCATCAAGTAGCCCGTTGTGCGCAGTTCCTTCAAAAGGAGTCCTCAGCCCAGTCCTTTGAAAGAAGTCCTCTTACAAGAGCGCCGCCGTATATCTTCTGTGAAAGGGCTCTGCGTTCCCGCTTTTATAACACACGCCAATATTACTACGCGCTCCACAAAGGCCATGGCCGCCAGCGAGCTCACCTCAGCCCTGGTTGGTTGGTGGGGGCTTACCGGCCACGCCCTGATGGTGAGTTGACATGGCCACACCTTCTTCTTGGCGTCCCGCCCCGAGAGAGGTTGGCAAAATGGGCGAAAGGGCCTACTCCTTATTTGATTGATGCAACGCAGATTCAACTATTGGAAACACGGCCTTAACTAAAACACATAATAATGAAATAACTGGAATTTCTAAGGTGGCCTACGTGTTGCTGTGGCCTAACTAAGGGTGCTACCTTTAACCTTTAATATCATGGGATATTTACAAGTATTTATTTATTTACAACAAGTGTGGGTTCTAAAACCGCAACACTATATATATATATATATATATATATATATATATATATATATATATATATATGTATATATATATAAATATATATATACATATATACTGTATATATATATATATATATGTATGTATGTATGTCTTGGGGAAATGCCAGGGGCATACAAAAGATCCCTTTATATGGGATGTGCCATGTGGCAAACTCTCGAAAAGAAGGGACATTCCATAGCTTGTAGAAAATGCCAAACAATAGAAAAGAAGGGACATTAAAAAAAATATTGTGTGCATGCTGGTCTACCCTTGTGTTCTTTGGATGAACCAAGTAATGCTCTAGAAAAGTTCATATAAAGGGGTGCCAATTTGAATCATACAGGTCAAAAAACTTTACTTACTGACGGGTTTTAACCTATATGTGTGGGGCGCCCCTTCATCAATAAGATCAGTCTCGGAATCGGAGCTTACAATGCACCATTTCTCTATGTACCGTCGTCGGCAGGATCATGGTGAGTTCACATTGTGACGTCACTGGCAAACTCGAAAATTGAGAATCTCGGGCATTTTTCGGCAGTTTGTGGTTGGCCAAAAAAAAAAATCCCTTCAAATTAATGATTGTCAATGGATTTAAGAAAAATTGAATTGGCGTTTGGGTTCCCCTTTGAGGGTCATTTGGGTCTTTTCAGTCTTTGTGATCTTTTGGTCGTCGGGGTCTTTGTGGTCTTTTGGTCATCGGGGTATTTGTGGTCTTTTGGTCGTCAGGGTCTTTAAGGGTCTTTGGGGTATTTTGGGTCTTTGGGGTCCAATGGGTCTTTTGGGTCTTCAAGGATATTTGGGGTATGTTGGGCCTTTGGGGTATATTTGGACTTTGGGGTATTTTGGGCCTTTGAGGTCTTTTGGGTCTTCGGGGTCTTTAAGGATATTTTGGGTCCCAGTGTCTTTAAGGGTCTTCAGGGTATTTTGGGTCCTTTGGGTCTTTGGGTCTTTAGAGTCTCTTGGTTCACTTGGTTCTCTTGGATCTTCGGGGTCTTTAAGGGTCTTTGTGGTATTTTGGGAATTCGGAATCATTTTTGGTTTCGGAGTCTTTTGGGGCCTGGAGTATTTTGGTTCTTCAGGGTCCTTTGGGTCATTTGGGTCTTCGGGGTCTTTTACGGTCCTCTGGATCTTTTGGTTCTCTTGGGTCTTCTGGGTTTTTAAGGGTCTCTGAGGTATTTTGGGTCTTCGGAATGATTTCGGTCTTTGGGGTCTTTTGGGGCTTCTTTTGGTTCTTTTGGTTCCTCTGGGTCTTTTTGGACTTCAGGGTCTTTGGGGTATTTTGAGTCTTTAAGGGTCTTTGGGGTCTTTTAGGTGTTTAGGGTCCTTTAGGACTTCGAGGTATTTTGGATATTTGGGGTCTTTAAAGGTCTTTGGGGTCTTTTAGGTATTCAGGATCTTTGGGATCCATTGGGTCTTTTCAGTCTTTTAGGTCTTCATGGTATTTTTGGTCTTCGGGGTATTTTGGGTGTTCGAGATATTTTGGGTCTTTCAAGATATTTTGGGTATTTTGGGTCTTTGGGGTCCATTGGGTCCTTAGGTTTCTTTTGAGTCCTCAGGGTCTTCTCTGTATTTTGGGTCCTCTGGGTACTTGAGGTTAAGTATTTCAGATTACAATTGTGGGTGGCGTCAGGTCAGCTGTCCAACCAATGGGTGAAGAGCAGACATACATACTTAATCACAAACACTTGCTCCATCTCTATATATAAAGGAGGAGTGTCTGTGTGTCTGTCTGGATGTCCGCTTATAACTCACGAACTACACATCGGAGAAAAGTTTTAGACACAGATTCGGAATCAGCATAAAATTCCGGTGGTTATAGGCTACTTTTTATTTTAATATCAATGGTTTAAAAAACCGGGCCAGCTGCAATTCCATGGTGTAGTTTGTGGCGGCGCTATTGCCCCTTTCCGATCCCATGACGCATTGCGGTTCCGATTCGCGATAAGGTCTATGTGCTATCACCGACACTTTTCCACCTTTTCCATACCTTTTAATCAGATTTAACATATCGTCCATCGTAACCACATTACGCTTGGAAACACTAGCATTATCCTTCTTCGGACCCATGGCTAACACAGACACAGTAAAGGAATACTGTACGTTGCCTCTGTTTTGAATGAGAATCAGCGGTTGCACGTACGTACAGTATACTGTACGTACATATTTATATATTTTTAATGTGCTTTTTATTGTATTTTAAATTGTTTTTTAGCTTCTTTTATTGTTAATTTATGTACTATTTTATTTATTTTAAATATATTTTTAAGGAAAACAAATGTTTTCACGTCCGTAGGAGTGACGTAAAGTCGCACATAATGACAAAATGCGCGCCATTTTTTCGCGCCAAGAACGAATAAACGTTTTTTTTTTTTTGGCGATTTTATTCGAATTCAAATTCCATTAAATTTCAACTGTTGGAAACAATAATTATTTCAACTGTTGGAAATATTTTTTTGGTTAAGCCACTCCTGAGAAAAAGGCACATGATAGCACACCTGGAGTTTGCAAAAGGGCTTATGAAAGACTCTGGGAGCATGAGGCAAATGATTCTGTGGTCTGATGAGACGAAAATTCAATGCTTTGGCCTGAATGCAAAGTGTCACGTCTGACGGAAGCCGAGCACAGCTCAACACCCATCCAACACCATCCCTACTCTCTGCATTGAGGGAATGGCTCAGGAGCTTCTGAGGGAAACAAACTACAACATGGAAGAGCTGACCACATTTGTAGAGCAGAATGTCCCAAGAATGGTTGAGGACCAACAGCAAGCCTTTACTTCTATCCTGAAGAGTGTTGATGATGATGCTGGCAAGATATTCTTCCTCGATGCTCCTGGCGGGACAGGAAAAACATTCCTCATTAATATCATCCTGGCCAAGGTTCGTCAAAAGTCGGAAATTGCTCTGGCTGTGGCCTCAAGTGGAATTGCAGCTACACTTCTTGAAGGAGGAAGGACAGCACACTCAACTTTCAAACTGCCTTTGGATTTGACCAAGCAAGACACCCCAACCTGCAACATTAGCAAGAATTCAGCAAAAGCCAAGATCCTTCAACAGTGCAAAATCATTATCTGGGATGAGGCTACTATGAACCACAAGCAGGCATTCGAAGCAGTGAACAGAACACTCCAAGATATTCGCAACAACAAGAAAATCATGGGTGGTGTGACAACTGTTCTGGCTGGAGACTTTCGTCAGACTCTCCCAGTCATCCAACGGGGCACAAGAGCAGATCAAGTCAAGGCCTGTATCAAGTCTTCTTATCTCCTCTGGCCACATGTGCAAAGACTTACCCTGAATACCAACATGAGAGTCCACCTTCTTGGTGACAACACTGCAGGGGAGTTCTCAAGCCAGCTTTTGAAAGTTGGCAATGGCCTATACCCTCAAGATGCATCAGAACAAATAATTCTACCATTTGGACAGTTTGTTGAAACAAAAGATGACTTGATCAAAAAGGTCTTTCCCAATATGGAGACCCAGTTCCAGGACTCATCATGGCTTGCCGAAAGAGCCATTTTGGCCCCCAAGAATAATGCTGTTCAAGAGATCAACAATTTGCTCCTCCACCAACTTCCCGGTCATGAAAGACATTATGATTCTCTTGACAAAGTGACAGATGAAGATCAGGCAGTAAACTTCCCAACTGAGTTTCTCAACAGTCTTCAGCCTCAAGGACTCCCAACACACAGGTTGATTCTCAAGGTGGGAGCACCAATCATGCTTCTAAGGAATCTTCATCCACCAAAGCTGTGTAATGGAACACGATTGACAATCCAGCAAATTATGCCGCATGTCCTAGAGGCAACCATCCTCTCAGGACAATACAGAGGAGAGAAAGTATTCATTCCAAGGATACCACTTATTCCACCTGACCTTCCATTCTCCTTCAAGAGGATTCAGTTCCCCATCAGGCTATGTTTTGCTATGTCCATCAACAAGGCGCAGGGGCAATCAATGAAGGTTGTAGGCCTGAACTTCATAGAACAAGTGTTTGCCCATGGCCAGCTGTACGTGGGCTGCTCGAGGGTTGGAAAACCAAGCAATCTTTATGTCTTGGCACCAAGTAAGAAAACCAGAAATGTTGTATACCCAGAGGTTTTGAGAAATTGAAAATTGACAAAACGTCATGTAGGCAATGTACTGTGATATTGCTCTAAAACATGTTCTTTTCATCATATATTTGTCTTATTCTTATTCAACCCGGGTGAAGCCGGGTACCTCAGCTAGTTATATATATATTGGCTGATGTATCTTCCAAGTTTCAGCTAGTTTCAATGTATAGCCTTTGAGATATGAGCACCAACACATTTTGGATGGATGGATGGACGAATGGACAGAAGGACAGATTAAAATGTGAATTTGAGGGTTTTCTTAATGAAACTCAAGAATGCAGAAACGGAAGTTGGTGTAATTGGGAAAATATTGTCGTGTGACTGCCCTTGGTGAACACCTTAAGGTAGCACAGATGACCAAACGAGCTATTACTCCGAGGTGTTCCGTTCAAATGGCGGAGAATACGCATGGGGAAACAAGAGGGAGGGGGAGAAACCGGAGCCTTACCTGAACGGCTTCCACTCGACGTCTCCACAACTGAAAAAATAACACAAACGAAAACGGATTTTAAATGTACAAAAATAACAGATTTATTTAAATAAATGCCAGCTTTATTAAGAAATGCCAGCAACAAAATAAAACACGATCGAATAATAAAAAAAATTCCTGAATTGGACCGCTCACAAACAGACCCTAACACAGACAAAGGATAAAATAACTGCAAGCAAGAAAAAGAGCAATCAGAGATTGCAAACCCTCGCCAGGATATTTTTCAGTGGTTTTGAAGGCTTTTGCGTTAAAACAAATATGGCGGCCGAACCACGTGACCGATGACGTCATCATTATTTTTTTACTGAACTAATTTATTCCTAGATTATGCTCAAGAAATTTCATCTTGATCAGATTAAGTTTTGTACTTGTCGAATTCTGACGTCATAATGGAGGCACTGATGACATCATCATTAACATATTTTATTCCCCATGGAGAGTTCTTTACAATGAGACATGTCTCAATTTTTTCCATTCAGCACTTTCGGAGATACAGAGGTGCAAAGGTTTTCGGATTTTCCAATATGGCGGCCGAACCACGTGACCGATGACGTCATCTTTATTTTTTTTTCTCCACCAGTTTATGCTGACATGGTGCTCAAGAAATTTCATCTTGATTAGATGAAGTTTTGTACTTGTTGAATTGTGACGTCATAATGGAGGCACCTATGACATCGTCATTAACATATTTTATTCCACATGGAGAGTTCTTTACAATGAGCCATGTCTCAATTTTTTCTATTCAGCGCTTTCGGAGATATAGAGGTGCAAAGTTTTTCGGTTTTTCCAAGATGGCGGCCGAACCACGTGACCGATGACGTCATCTTTTTTTTCTCCACCAGTTTATGCTGACATGGCACTCAAGAAATTTCATCTTGATTGGATGAAGTTTTGTACTTGTTGAATTGAGACGTCATAATGGAGGCACCTATGACATCGTCATTAACATATTTTATTCCCCATGGAGAGTTCTTTACAATGAGCCATGTCTCAATTGTTTCTATTCAGCGCTTTCGGAGATATGGAGGTGCAAAGTTTTTCGGTTTTTCCAATATGGCGGCCGAACCACGTGACCTATGGCATCATAATTATCATTAAAAAATTATACAGGTGGAGTTGCACCTATGGTGAAAATTTCCTGTCAATCAGACCAACGGTTGCAGAGAAAATCATATTTATTCTGTGCAGACAAACAGACAGACAAACAGACAAACAAACAAACAAATAAACAAACGGACTCAAATGCAATACCCTCTCCTCTGGCGAGGGTAATAAATAGCGTTTGTGTGCACTTAACTCTGATTGCTTGTGGGGTCTCGTCAATAATCGTGGAAGCGCTCGTCCAGCAGCGCTCGTCCACCCGTTCCTCTTGCTTGGAAAGCCGCTGCTCTTCCTCCTCACGACCACCAGCAAGATCTCCAAACACGGCCGTACACGGTCGCTCCCTTGAGCCCGAGAGAAAAATGCCAAAAAAAAGCCCGAGATCAAGGTTTTGGATGGGGGAATACAAGAGATGGTGGTGAACAGCTGTTTTAAGGACCTGGAGGGAGGAGTGGGATTGAAGAGAGTAAGGGAGTTTGTTCTCGAGGCGGGAGTAAAGAGGAATGAAGGAGTGAAGGTGAGCAGAGAGACTCTTGATTTTGGCAATTCCACCAGAAGAGGGTTACTGGCAGATCTTGTGCGACCTGTAGGAATATTTGGGGGACAGAGCACAGATAGAGCTGGGGGAGCTAGGCCAGATAGGAGTCGGTAGAAGACAGAAAGACCACCTACCTGCCTGCGGTGAGTGAGTGAAAGGTCCTCGGAGTTAGCTTCATTGTGGGAGATTCCAATGATTGTGAAAGCTTTGGTTTCAACAGCGTGGAGACGAGTCAGGTGTGAGGCAGGAGCACCAGCCCAGAGGGAAGAACAGTATTACATTGAGCTGCGGATGAAAGCCTTGTATGTGGTGAGGAGCTCAGGCGTGCCCAGGAAGGACTTGGCATGACGGAGGGTGCCCAGTCGGCGACTGGCTTTGGAGGCCAGATTGGAAATGTGGTTTTCCCAGGAAAGATCATGGCAGAAAATGAGACCCAAAAGCTTGAGTGAGAGAACTTATTGGAGAGGATTGTTCAGAAAGTAGATTGGAGGGTTGTCCAGTCGGTCTTTTCGGTGAGACATAGTAAGAGTGTGAGATTTGTCAGGATTGAAAGACATGTTCCACTTGTTTGACCAGTCTGCGATTTTGACCAGGTCTGCAGAGAGTGAGGAGGCTGCAGACTGCCGATCTGAGGGATGAGGAATGGAGCGGCAGAGAGTGGAGTCATCAGCAAAAAGATAGAGAGGATTTCTCACAAGGTGATATGTTTTGTTGGTGAAGTGAAAACCACCTCGAAAAATTATGAACCATGATCGGTCGGTCTCTCGTTATCTCTCGTGATCTCAGGTTGCATTGGTTGCATGATGTCATTGAATTTGAGGGCCCTGGGCATTCGCCCTGGGTGCCCGTGCGTAAATCCACAACTGCCACACAGACCCCTTCAGACCCGATATTTTTAAGGCTGTGAACAAACTTTGGTACATCATGGATGATGAAGGTTGTGATCAAGTTTCATCAAAAGTGTGGGTGTCGTTTCAGAGAAAGATAAAGAAAGATGTAGGGAAAGAAAGGTAAAGATAGTGTGAATCAGTGTGTGTCAACGGGGACGCTCAGGGAATGAGCTCTGCGGCTGGCTCGGTCACTCCCAGCTGAGCCCGTACGTGCAGAGGCTCATGTTCACCTGGCTCGTTCACTCCCAGCAGAGCCCGTGCGAGCAGAGGCTCGTGTTCACCCGGCTCGGTCATTCCCAGTGGAGCCTGTGCGTGCAGAGGCTCGCGTTCACACGGCTCAGTCACTCCCAGCGGTGCCTGTTGTTACAACCTGGCCCCTGTGTGAAGGGCTCAGAGTACTGCCCATTGCCCCGGAGATCCTAATTGATGTGCTCGGGAGGCCAATACGTTCCCCATGAGCGGGTCGCACCGTATGAGCAGTCAGAAGTGACCGAGCGAAGTTACCATCCAAATGCTGACACAATTTTATACCCCCACTCATCAACACACAGTATGCCAATCCCGAAATACAATGCAAATTCAAAACAGTGGAATAAATGCAAATCCTTTGCTCAAAATCAAGAAAAAACACAGGGTATATCACCAAGGAATAGATAAATCAAAAGGAAAATAAATCCCGCTGATATGCAGCCGCAAAGATCAAGTAATTAAAGGACAGACAGGCGCCAAGACAAAACAGGCAAGACAATGAAACGACCCACCCGGTATTCCTAGCTAATCCCAAAGGGGAGGGAGGGAGAAGCAAAATAACAAAAAAATATTTGCCAGGCTATAAAGAAATTAAGAGGTAAAATAAAACCGGAAGAGGAGGAGGGAAATTCAGACCTGTTTCAGGTGGCGTTCTGGCTGCCTCGCCCAAGCCAGGTGTCCCGAGGATGGCACCTCCCCTCCACTCTTCTCTTTCTCAGTGGGTGTCCTCAAACTCCATGAACGACTTGCCCAGGGCAGTTTCTGCAAAACCATGAAGCCGCACGTTGCCTCCGGTCGGCTCAGACGAAACTTGACGAGAAGCAAATGCTTCTGCTCCCTCTCTCCCTTTTCCTCCTGGACGACACGGATTTCTGAGAAATGTGAATGTTAGGTGCATTTTTGGGTAAAAGTTTGGAACCTCACTTTTTAACATAATTAGGGTATGCTGAATTTGATTAATTCCCAAGCCGAATTTTGAGTTTTTGACCTTCTAATTAGCATAAACAAAATGGCCGCCAAATTACCATTTTTGGACAATTTCTTTGAACAAGCATTTATATATCATGTGTATATACATGCAGCTCTTTTACTTTAACTTTACAACTTTTACCCCAAAATGCACCAAGAAGCTTATACATGTGACATCAGAATAGGCTCTAGTCCTGAATCACCACGCTTCCATCCCATTTCAAAAAGATGCAGGAAGGTCAGGTATGGTACAATGAGCATTTCTCCATACCATGGCTTGATAGTGTACTCGCATCAAATGGAAATGAAGAGCATCACTTGTCGGTGACATTGCTTCTGGTTTACCACTCTTGGAAAATAACATGTCGTGCTGAATCAACAGAGGTTGTTCTGTGCACATTATATATTCTGCAGACGAATGCTTCTGCAGATTTGATTGTCTCCTCTGTGAGTTCACCAATGCCCAAGTTCTTCAGCAGTTTATGGTGCTCTTTCAAGACTTTCCATGATGTTCGTTTGGTATGATTCGCAAAATAGGAGGTGGTGTCACACCCAGTTAATGCGTGAAATGGTAGGAGTGCTGTGGACAAACTTCTCGGTAGATTGTTTAAAACAGTATAAATTGGTGTATAACAAATAGAGCTGCATGTACAGTGCATTCAGAAAGTATTCAGACCCCTTCACTTTTTTCACATTTTGTTATGTTGCAGCCTTATGCTGAAATTGTTTAAATTCATTTTTTTCCTCATCAATCTACACTCAATACCCCATAACGACAAAGAGAAAGCAGGATTTTAGAAAGTTTTGCAAATTATGAAAAATAAAAAACTGAAATATCACATCGACATAAGTATTCAGACCCTTTGCTATGACACTTGAAATTTAGCTTCGGCGCCTCTCTTGATCATCTTTGAGATGTTTCTACACCTTGATTGGAGTCCACCTGTGGTAAATTCAATTGATTTGACATGATTTGGAAAGGCACGCACCTGTCTATACAAGGTCTCACAGCTGGCAATGTATATCAGAGCAAAAACCAAGCCATGAGGACGAAGGAACTGCCTGCAGAGCTCAAAGACAGGATTGTGTTGAGGCACAGATCTGGGGAAGCCTACAAAAAAATTTCTGCTGCATTGAAGGTTCCCAAGAGCACAGTGGCCTCCATAATTCTTAAATGGAAGAAGTTTGGAACAACCAGGACTCTTCCTAGAGCTGGCCGCCCGGCCAAACTGAGCAATCGGGGGAGAAGGGCCTTGGTAATAGAGGTGACCAAGAACCCGATGGTCACTCTGGCTGAGCTCTAGAGATCCTGTGTGGAGATGGGAGAAACTTCCAGAAGGACAACCATCACTGCAACACTCCATCGATCTGGGCTTTAAGGCAGAGTGGCCAGACGGAAGCCTCTGCTCAGTGAAAGACACATGAGACGCATGGTCTGTGCGAAGCTCAAATGTTTTTTGAGGAGGTACTGTCGGAAGTAATCAACTGCGGTCACCAACACCAGCAACTCTTTTCGCGTCACACAATAGTTCCTTTCCGGTTTAGACAAAGCCCTGCTGAAGTAGGAGATTACCCTCTCTGTGCCCCCCTACTCTTGGGAAAGTACTGCGCCCAGGTCCAAGTGGCTCGCGTCTGTATCCAGGGATAAACTCTCCCTCACTTTCAGAGAAAGCCAGTATGGGGCTCTCCGTCAATGTATCCTTTAGGGCTCTAAACGCATCCTCACAGTCATTGGCCCAGACAAACGTTGTGTTTTTCTTTTCTGTCAACCTGTGTCGGGGTCGTGTGATATCTGCAAGGCCTTTTCTAAGTCGTCGGTAGTATGAGCATAACCCCAGAAAGGCCCGTACCTGCCGTACATTCGTGGGAGTAGGCCAATCTTGCACTGCTGAGATTTTGTCCAGGTTGGTACACACACCCTCTCGACCGATAATGTGTCCCAGGTAGGCAACCGTCGCCGAAATAGCTGGCACTTCCCGGGGTTCAATCAACCCCGCCTGCCGAAGGCGTGAAAAAACTTGTTCCAGTTGGGAAATAGCAAGGTAAAATGTTGATGAATGGACTAGAATGTCATCCAGATCGACGAGACAGAATTTCCAATGCCACCCTTCCAAAACTCTGTCCATAAGCCTTTCAAATGTGGCGGGAGCATTGCACAGACCAAATGACATAACCTTGAATTGCTATGGACCTGTTCCCACTGAAAATGCGGTCTTCTTATGACTGGCCGGGTCGACTTCAACCTGCCAGTAGCCACTCTTGAGGTCCAAAGTGATATACCACTTTGATCCAGTTAACGCATCAAATGTCTCATCGATTTGAGGAAGAGGAAATGAATCCTTTCTGGTCACATCGTTCAATTTCCTGTAATCCACGCAAAATCGAACTGTCCCATCCTTCTTCCGGACCGGGACCACTGGTGATGCCCATGCTCCATCAGAGGGTTCAATTACACCCTCGGCATACATTCTGGCAATTTCCTCCTCAGCAGTTTTCCTTTTTCCAAATGGTAGCCGTCTTGGCGGTTGCTTAATCGGTTTTGCCGCCCCCCCCCCCCCCGTCTCAATCCGATGGTTTACCATTTTTGTGCGGCCCAGCTTCTTACCCGCTAGCATGAACAAGTCTCGGTTACGGGCAATTAACCAGTGGTCTTGTTTGGCGTGATCCTCACTGAGTCCTGCAATACTGTGTTGTTCTAGATCTGCGAGTTCTTCAGGCCACTCACCACCGTCGCGCCCTGTGGGGTCCTCTATTCCAGACCTCCCATTACACTCTACCATCTCTATCCCCGACGTCCAGGTATCTAGCTGGGTGCCCGCTCTCACAACCCTTGGCTGATCGGTGGCATTTAGAACCTGAACTGGTACCCGTGTTCCTTCGGACCCTGCTAACTTCGTGCTACTGCGATTCCGTAAGTCATTGGCTCTTCCATCGGTTCTACTAGTCCCAATGGGGATGATTCACACCTGACAACAGCTCGCTGAGCGATGATCAGCATTTCTGAGTTTGGTCGTACAGTCACAGACACAGGCGAAATTACACTTGCATCCTTTGGATCTTTTTCTCTCTGCTCCTCAAATAGAACCATGTCCTTTCCAATCTTCAAGCACATCCAATCAAAATCCAACTGGCAGCCATTCTCGGCCAGGAAATCCAGTCCAATCAAGCAAGGGTCACAGAGTTTTGCCACCCACACCTTTGTGTTATACTCCATCCCAGCCAACCGCAAGTTGATGACTCCACTCCTGAGGATTGGCACTGTCTCCCCATTGGCCAATTTCAGATGATACCCTGCTCCAGGGGCGAGTGGTTTCCATCCCTTTGTTGTGTGGCACAGCATGTCCGGATGTACAACGGTTGCATTCGCCCCTTTATCCACAGTAGCTTGAATCTGTTTCCCCTCTACTGTACAAGAAACTGCGACATTCTGCAGCTGTTCCCCAACTCCACTCAAACCAAGCATCACGACTGAGGCTTCCCCATTCACAGCCGGCTGTCGCCCCACACGACCGGCTACGTCCGGTTGCCCGAATGGCTAGCTCCATCTCGTCTTGGGGCCTCTGATCTCCCTTCTGCGATATGGCTTAACGCCCCCCCTATCAGAGCAACTGCCATGGTTGTTTCATTTACATGCTGTCTCGGTCCCCTTCCTCTTGTGAACTCCTGTTAACGTCCATGCCACCTACACTCCGACTGCAAGTGGCCCCGTATTCCGCACCCCCAGCATGTGGGGTCCCTTCCCCATGGATCAGAAAGCACCCTGTTTCCTGGTGTTCCCCCCTAAGGTTGCTTCCCTGAGGTCCCAAAACCCTGCTGTGTCACCTCATGAAGCCTCTGCACATCCTGTTTGGTGACGTAACCTTCTCCCCTTTCAATACCGTCAGCCGGTCCTTCATACCGCTTGGGAGTCTCCACCTCTTCGGTTCCTGGGTGATGTGCCTGACGAATTGCTGCCCGTTGCGTATGGGGCGACCGCTGTGTATTAATGATCCGCAATTCAGAAGCAATCTTCGCCGCATGATACAGACCCTGAGGCCGTTGTAGACGAACTTGTGATTGCAATTCCCCACCTATGGCTGCTATGAAATACTCACGAGCCAGATTTTCAAATCCCGGTCCCTTCACCTCCGGGTAAACCAGCTTTACTGAGCATTTAATGTCACCCGCCAGATTCTGGAACGTCTCCGGGGGTTGCCACTTCCGCTGCGTGAGCTGTACCCATGCCAACTCAACCTGATGTGCTGTTCCAAAACGTCTTGTGAGGCATTTTACCACTTCATCATAGCTCAGTGGGTCTTCTAGCCGGCCATTCAGTATCCCCAATGCCCTTCTTCTCAATGACGCTACCAGCATAGCCGCCTTTTGACTAACTGTCCAACTGTTCAACCTGGCAACGCACTCAAATTGTGGTAAATACGCCTCTAAGTTTTCTTCCCCATTATAAGGGCCACATGCGATGTCACGAGTGTACCATCATTAAGCAATCTACCCCACGAGTGTAACACTGTGCATGCAGAGGATCGCGTTCACCTGGCTCTGTCACTCCCAGCGGAGCCCGTGCGTGCAGAGGCTTGCATTCACCCGGCTCTATCACTCCCAGTGGAGCCCGTGCATGCAGAGGCTTGCGTTCACCCGGCTCTGTCACTCCCAGCGGAGCCCGTGCGTGCAGAGGCTCGCGTTCACCCGGCTCTGTCACTCCCAGCAGAGCCTGTGCATGCAGAGGCTTGCGTTCACCCGGCTCTGTCACTCCCAGTGGAGCCCGTGCATGCAGAGGCTCGCATTCACCCGGTTTGGTCACTCCCAGCGGAGCCCGTGCATGCAGAGGCTCGCGTTCACCCGGCTCTGTCACTCCCAGCGGAGCCTGTGTATGCAGAGGATCGCGTTCACCCGGCTTGGTCAATCCCAGCGGAGCCCGTGCATGCAGAGGATCGCGTTCACCCGGTTTGGTCACTCCCAGCGGAGCCCGTGCATGCAGAGGATCGCGTTCACCCGGCTTGGTCACTCCCAGCGGAACCCGTGTGTGCAGAGGATCGCGTTCACCCGGCTTGGTCACTCCCAGCGGAACCCGTGCGTGCAGAGGCTCGCGTTCACCCGGCTCTGGCACTCCCAGCGGAGCCCGTGCATGCAGAGGATCGCGTTCACCCGGTTTGGTCACTTCCAGCGGAGCCGGTGCATGCAGAGGATCGCATTCACCCGGCTTGGTCACTCCCAGAAGAATCCCTGCATGCAGAGGCTCTTGTTCGCCCAGCTTGGTCGCTGAAAGCTCCCTGTGGCTCCTGGTGTTCCCTAGATGCACACAGACAGCACCGAGTCCTGGGATGGCGAGCATCCAGACGCAGCTTGTTGTTCTCGGCTCTGCTTTCCTATTGGTGCACTCCTGTTGCCATGGTGCTATCATTGGTTGAGCCCATGGTCCCTCAGTGCAGGCGTCGCACAGGAACGAATGGCACCAAGAGATATGATGGGTCCGATTGGTAACGTGAGTTTTATAGGTGTAATGTTGGTTTTGGAAAGCGTGTTGTTTGTGTGTATCGATGTAAATAAGTGCATAGGAGAGAGGGATTAAAAGAGAAATAAGAAAAGAGGAGATTCAGAAAATAGTTCCAAAGGGAATTTGAAGCTCAAACACAACGCATTTCCCTGTGCACTGATACGAAGGGAGAGGTAATCGAAGTGGACACAATACTAGGGATGTATCTGAACTTCAGAGCTCCTCTATGTGTTGGATGTAACCCTCTGGGCTCTTCCAAAACCACAACAATATTTTACTGTACAAATTGATGAAAAATTTCCCCCATTGGCATTCCGTGCATTTCACTTCGTATGAAGCTGATGTGCTTGGATTTCACTTGGCTAATCCCGGAGGATAACACGTTCATTTTGTGTGTTTGTGCAATTCTGCCAACACGAGACTCCCTGATGGAGAAATTATAAAGCTGATGTTATTGGTGAAGGTGATTTTGTCGAACATTCACCAAAGTAAGAAACAGAGCCTGCTGTGCGTTTATCTAGAGAACAATTTGTTTTGGGTTTTGTTTGAATCAAAAAGCCAATTTAGGAGGAAAAAGCCCTTTTTGTTTGGAAATCCGGTAGAATCATTTTTAATTCCCACCTGCTGTAACACGAGCTCTCCCGTATTGGGCTCGGTAGGACAACTCAGAGGCAGTCAGGCAGGTGCTCACTTTTGATCCATCTATAGATTGGGTTTGATTTGTGACCTGACTCTAACCCGTCATATCGGTACTTCATACGCAGGGTCGAGTATAAATGAGTGTGCCATCCCAGGGTCGAGTATAAATGAGTGCTTTGTATGCAGGGTCTAGTATAAATGAGTGCTTCGTATGAAGGGTCTAGTATAAATGAGTGTGCCATCCCAGGGTCTAGTATAAAGGAGTGTGCCATCCCAGGGTCTAGTTTAAATGAGTGTGCCATCCCAGGGTCTAGTATAAATGAGTGCTTCGTATGAAGGGTCTAGTATAAATGAGTGCTTTGTATGCAGGGTCTAGTATAAATGAGTGCTTTGTATGAAGGGTCTAGTATAAATGAGTGTGCAGTCCCAGGGTCTAGTATAAATGAGTGCTTCGTCTACAGGGTCAAGTATAAATGAGTGCTTCTTATGAAGGGTCTAGTATAAATGAGTGTGCAGTCCCAGGGTCTAGTATAAATGAGTGCTTCTTATGAAGGGTCTAGTATAAATGAGTGCTTCGTATACAGGGTCAAGTATAAATGAGTGCTTCTTATGAAGGGTCTAGTATAAATGAGTGCTTCGTATGAAGGGTCTCGTATAAATGAGTGCTTCGTATGAAGGGTCTCGTATAAATGAGTGCTTCGTACGCATGGTCTAGAATAAATGAGTGCGCCCTCCTAAGGTCGTGCCTGTGTGTGTGTGTGTGTGTCGTTGGTTGTTATCTCCATTTCCAGGTTTCAGGAGGTGGAACAGAGTCCTCCCAGTACCCAATGTATCCACCTCCTCTTCTGTAAGGGATCACGGTTCATGGACCAATCTGTTCAACTTTTCATTGTTTTGGTCCAAGTCCTCTTTTCAGGATCGTCACCGAACCCCGGATTGCCTCCAGTTGTAGTTCATTTGTGGTAATATTCCCGGGAATGGTTGTTAAAATCGCAGTGAGGTTCTTCTTCATCTTTCCTGTTGCTCCATTTATCACTGGTACAATTTCGATGCTCTTCAGCTTCCAAGATCTCTTAACCTCATTTTTGAGCTCCTGGTATTTGGTCGTTTTCTTGATTTCTGCATTCTTTCGGCCAAAATCGCTGGGTACTGATATCTCATTCATCAATGCTGTGACTGCTGTCTTTTCATTTTGTCCCGAAGTACAATGTCCGTACGCCATGCTTTATTTTCTATGTTCAGCTTTTCAGGATCAGCTTCGTTATACGTAGGTATTCTTTGGTGATTGTTTTGCGCATTTGTTTGTGACATATTTGGTGTCCCTCTTCTACTCCGAGGTATTTGTATGATGCTTCATTTTCTAACTGCTGTGTTGTTGTTTCAAGGCGAATTTTTACGTTGTCTGTTTTCGTTGCTTTACCTTGTACAAATGTGCCCTTGGCGCACCTGTCTAGTCCAAATTCAATTTGAATGTCCTCGGAAAACCGTTTTACTAGTTTTAGTTGTCAATTTTATGTCACTTGGCAAGAAGAGCTTCAAATTATCCATGTATAGTGTGTGGGTCACCTTTCCTATTTCTTTGGGTGTTCGTCTATTGGTTGTTCGGGTGTATCGGTGTCCTTGTTCATTGCTGTGGTTACTTAGTGGGTCCACAGCCAGACAAAACAGAAGGGGGAAAGACCGTGTCTCCCTGGAAGATTCCACACCGTATCTTCACATATGGTATTCCGATATTCCCTTCTGAGTGCTGTAATATCAATGTGGTATTCCAGAGCTCCATTGCTTTCTCAATCAGTGATAATTTGGGGAATGATTTTGTATATTTACATGCATTTTATCATCCACGCATGTGGGACAATGTCAAAAGCTTTCTTATAGTCCATCGAGGTGGTGGACAATTTAGTTCTTCACAATTTGCAATTTTCAAGTTCGGCCTTGTTCAGTAGTAGGTGATCAATTGTTCCATATTCAACCTCTCTTACATCCCTTTTGTTCTGCCTCTAAACCTGCTCATTGTGTTAGATGATGGTCCATCATTTCTGTGATGATTCCTGTCAGCAGTTTGTATGTGCTTGGTACGTATGTTATCGGACGGTATTTTGGGGAAAGTTGGGTTTCCTCCTATTATGGAATGAGAAAGGTGTTCCCTTCTATGAGCCACTCATCCACTGCCTTTTCCTCTTGGATCAGTTTGTTAAATATCCTGGCGTAGCGATTGTGAAGAGTATCAAGTCGATTTAACCAGAAATTTGGAATTACATCTGGGCCTGGGCTTTTAATGTTTGGCATTTTTTGAAGTTGTTTTCTCATTTTCTCTTCATCAATAATCACTGAGGGTATTTCCTCGAGTTGTTGCTTCTTCTTTTCCAAGTTTGGGATCCATTCTGCTTCCTTATGTTATTTTGGATCTTCAAAATTTCCTTTTCAAAAATTTTCCCGTTTTTCTTTTTCAGGGGGAGTTGACACATTCTGCTTTTGTTTCCCCAATTCATGGTAAAATATCTTTGTGTTACTTTCACACGTTGTTTTGTTTTCTCCTGTTGTTTCCTTCTTCATAGTTTTTAAATCTTCCTTGCTATCATTTCTATTTTAAGTATGTTTTCAGCACCCAAGTTCTCGAGGTCTTTGTCTTCGATTTTGTGTTCGTTTTTTATTCTTTGGATTCTCTTTTTTTAGTTTTGGGTGTCTGTTTCCTTTCCTGAGCTGTTGTATTTGTCCTACTTTCTTCCACAGTTGCTCTCTGTGTCTCTAATCTCTGTCTCCAAGGTGGAATTTCGTTTCTATTTGGAGGGCCTTGTTTTTAGCTCACCTGGAACGAAGTTCTGGGGAGCTTATGCGATGCCGCGTCGTCCGTCTGTCCATTTGTCAGTCCGTCCGTCCATAAACACTCGAAACTTCTTGTCCGAAACCGCTGATGGGATTGCGACCAATTTTGGCACAAATTATATTTGTTGTGTTGTGACTAAAGTTTGTTCACGGAATAAATATAAAAAATCGAAGTCTCAGGCAGTATATGGGGGAGGTGGGGGGGGGGGGTCAAAGTGGGTCCAGGTTTGCCCCCCCCCCCCCTAAAATAGATATTTGCTTTCTTCTCTGAAACTACACTCACGATTTCAATGAAACTTTACCACAACCTCACCACCCATGATGTAACAATGTTTGTTCAAGGCATTAGAAAAATTGGGGTCTGACGAGGTATACAGGATGGTAGGGGGAGGAGTCGGGTTTTCCCCTCAAAATAGTTTTTTTTTGTTTGTTTGTTTAAAGTCTATTTATTATGTTAGTGTGATTCTTTATGCTGCCCCAGTGCCGTGTTAATATACGGCACTGTGCTGCCCTGTCTTCTAGCAACCATTGGAATTGGTTTAAAATACTTTTAGTCAGTGCAGTATACTGTTTATTCTACCAGGTGGGCGTCAGGTGTATTGCCCCATGTTTCAACATTGAATGGTTGGTTCACCGAACTAAGATTTTTGTCCGTTTCTTGTTTTCTATACGATAAAGTTTTGATCTTTTTCTGAGTTTTATCAATTTCATCTTTTCTATTTTGTTGGCTTCCTCTTCTTCCAGTCTATGCTGCTCTTCATCATCTTCACCTTCCTCCTCTTCCTCATTCTGCTGCTCTCCCTCATCTTTCTGCCTATCACCATCTGCCTTTTCCATTCTTTTCCCCTTCGTTTGTGCCTGATTCACCTCGTCTTTTTTCTGAACCGGTCTTGCCCCTCTTTCAGGGGGTCACCACCATTCTTTCCTTTTTTCGCACTCTTTCTTCGTCACCTTCGGTCTGGCTCTATGTCGGGGTTTGGTCCTCGATCTCGTTTCACAGTCAAAACTTCCTCTCGAGGACTGCACAGCCCTTATCGAGGCCTGGGCCGTAAATAAAAGAGAAGAAAAGTGTACGATGAAAAGTGTATGATGAAAAGTGTACGATGAAAATTGTACGATGAAAAGTGTACGATGAAAAGTGTACGATGAAAAGTGTACGATGAAAAGTGTACGATGAAAAGTGTACGATGAAAAGTGTACGATTAAAAGTGTACGATGAAAAGTGTACGATGAAAAGTGTATGATTAAAAGTGTATGATGAAAAGTGTACGATGAAAAGTGTACGATTAAAAGTGTATGATGAAAAGTGTACGATGAAAATTGTACGATGAAAAGTGTACGATGAAAAGTGTGCGATGAAAAGTGTATGATGAAAAGTGTACGATGAAAAGTGTATGATTAAAAGTGTATGATGAAAAGTGTACGATGAAAATTGTACGATGAAAAGTGCACGATGAAAAGTGGGCGATGAAAAGTGAATGATTAAAAGTGTACGATGAAAAGTGTACGATTAAAAGTGTACGATGAAAAGTGTACGATGAAAAGTGTACGATGAAAAGTGTACGATGAAAAGTGTACGATGAAAAGTGTACGATGAAAAGTGTATGATTAAAAGTGTACGATGAAAATTGTACGATGAAAAGTGTATGATGAAAAGTGTGCGATGAAAAGTGTACGATGAAAAGTGTACGATTAAAAGTGTACGATGAAAAGTGTACGATGAAAAGTGTATGATGAAAAGTGTGCGATGAAAAGTGCATGATTAAAAGTGTACGATGAAAAGTGTACGATGAAAAGTGTACGATGAAAAGTGTACGATGAAAAGTGTGCGATGAAAAGTGTATGATGAAAAGTGTATGATGAAAAGTGTACGATGAAAAGTGTATGATTAAAAGTGTACGATGAAAAGTGTACGATGAAAAGTGTATGATTAAAAGTGTATGATTAAAAGTGTATGATTAAAAGTGCATGATGAAAAGTGTACGATGAAAAGTGTACGATGAAAAGTGTACGATGAAAAGTGTATGATTAAAAGTGTACGATTAAAAGTGTACAATGAAAAGTGTACGATTAAAAGTGTATGATGAAAAGTGTACGATGAAAATTGTACGATGAAAAGTGTACGATGAAAAGTGTATGATGAAAAGTGTATGATTAAAAGTGTATGATGAAAAGTGTGCGATGAAAAGTGTATGATTAAAAGTGTACGATGAAAAGTGTACGATGAAAAGTGTATGATTAAAAGTGTATGATGAAAAGTGTACGATGAAAAGTGTATGATTAAAAGTGTATGATTAAAAGTGTATGATTAAAAGTGTATGATGAAAAGTGTATGATTAAAAGTGTATGATGAAAAGTGTACGATGAAAAGTGTATGATTAAAAGTGTATGATTAAAAGTGTCTGATGAAAAGTGTACGATTAAAAGTGTACGATTAAAAGTGTACGATGAAAAGTGTACGATGAAAATTGTACGATGAAAAGTGTACGATGAAAAGTGTACGATGAAAAGTGTACGATGAAAAGTGTACGATGAAAACTGCACGATGAAAAGTGTACGATGAAAAGTGTACGATGAAAAGTGTACGATGAAAAGTGCACGATGAAAAGTGCACGATGAAAAGTGCACGATGAAAAGTGTACGTTGAAAAGTGGACAATGAAAAGTGTGTGATGAAAAGTGTGTGATGGAAAGTGTACGATGAAAAGTGTACGATGAAAAGTGTATGATGAAAAGTGTACGATGAAAAGTGTGTGATGAAAAGTGTGCGATGAAAAGTGTGCGATGAAAAGTGTACGATGGAAAGTGTACGATGAAAAGTGTACGATGAAAAGTGTACGATGAAAAGTGTGTGATGGAAAGTGTACGATGAAAAGTGTGTGATGAAAAGTGTACGATGAAAAGTGTACGATGAAAAGTGTGTGATGAAAAGTGTACGATGAAAAGTGTACGATGAAAAGTGTACGATGAAAAGTGTACGATGAAAAGTGTGTGACGAAAAGTGTATGATGAAAATTGTACGATGAACAGTGTACGATGAAAAGTGTGTGATGAAAAGTGTATGATTAAAAGTGTACGATGAAAAGTGTATGATTAAAAGTGTATGATGAAATGTGTACGATGAAAATTGTACGATGAAAAGTGTACGATGAAAAGTGGACGATGAAAAGTGTACGATGAAAAGTGTACGATGAAAAGTGTATGATTAAAAGTGTACGATGAAAAGTGTACGATGAAAAGTGTACGATGAAAAGTGTACGATGAAAAGTGTGTGATGAAAAGTGTGTGATGGAAAGTGTACGATGAAAAGTGTGTGATGAAAAGTGTACGATGAAAAGTGTACGATGAAAAGTGCACGATGAAAAGTGTACGATGAAAAGTGTGTGACGAAAAGTGTACGATGAAAATTGTACGATGAAAAGTGTACGATGAAAAGTGTGTGATGAAAAGTGTATGATTAAAAGTGTACGATGAAAAGTGTAGGATTAAAAGTGTATGATGAAATGTGTACGATGAAAATTGTACGATGAAAAGTGTACGATGAAAAGTGCACGATGAAAAGTGGGCGATGAAAAGTGTATGATTAAAAGTGTACGATGAAAAGTGTACGATTAAAAGTGTACGATGAAAAGTGTACGATGAAAAGTGAACGATGAAAAGTGTACGATGAAAAGTGTACGATGAAAAGTGTACGATGAAAAGTGTACGATGAAAAGTGTATGATTAAAAGTGTACGATGAAAATTGTACGATGAAAAGTGTATGATGAAAAGTGTGCGATGAAAAGTGCATGATTAAAAGTGTACGATGAAAAGTGTACGATGAAAAGTGTACGATGAAAAGTGTACGATGAAAAGTGTGCGATGAAAAGTGTATGATTAAAAGTGTATGATGAAAAGTGTACGATGATAAGTGTACGATGAAAAGTGTACGATTAAAAGTGTACGATGAAAAGTGTACGATGAAAAGTGTACGATGAAAAGTGTACGATGAAAAGTGTACGATGAAAAGTGTACGATGAAAAGTGTACGATGAAAAGTGTACGATGAAAAGTGTACGATGAAAAGTGTACGATGAAAAGTGTACGATGAAAAGTGTACGATGAAAAGTGTACGATGAAAAGTGTACGATTAAAAGTGTATGATGAAAAGTGTACGATGAAAAGTGTACGATGAAAATTGTACGATGAAAAGTGTACGATGAAAAGTGTATGATGAAAAGTGTATGATTAAAAGTGTATGATGAAAAGTGTGCGATGAAAAGTGTATGATTAAAAGTGTACGATGAAAAGTGTATGGTGAAAAGTGTATGATTAAAAGTGTATGATGAAAAGTGTACGATGAAAAGTGTATGATTAAAAGTGTATGATTAAAAGTGTATGATTAAAAGTGTATGATGAAAAGTGTACGATGAAAAGTGTATGATTAAAAGTGTATGATTAAAAGTGTCTGATGAAAAGTGTACGATTAAAAGTGTACGATTAAAAGTGTGTGATGAAAAGTGTGCGATGAAAAGGGTGCGATGAAAAGTGTACGATGGAAAGTGTACGATGAAAAGTGTACGATGAAAAGTGTACGATGAAAAGTGTACGATGAAAAGTATGTGATGAAAAGTGTGTGATGGAAAGTGTACGATGAAAAGTGTACGATGAAAAGTGTATGATGAAAAGTGTACGATGAAAAGTGTGTGATGAAAAGTGTGCGATGAAAAGGGTGCGATGAAAAGTGTACGATGGAAAGTGTACGATGAAAAGTGTACGATGAAAAGTGTACGATGAAAAGTGTACGATGAAAAGTATGTGATGAAAAGTGTGTGATGGAAAGTGTACGATGAAAAGTGTGTGATGAAAAGTGTACGATGAAAAGTGTGCGATGAAAAGTGTACGATGAAAAGTGTACGATGAAAAGTGTGTGACGAAAAGTGTACGATGAAAATTGTACGATGAAAAGTGTACGATGAAAAGTGTGTGATGAAAAGTGTATGATTAAAAGTGTACGATGAAAAGTGTATGATTAAAAGTGTATGATGAAATGTGTACGATGAAAATTGTACGATGAAAAGTGTACGATGAAAAGTGTACGATGAAAAGTGTACGATGAAAAGTGTACGATGAAAAGTGCACGATGAAAAGTGTACGATGAAAAGTGTACGATGAAAAGTGTACGATGAAAAGTGTACGATGAAAAGTGTACGATGAAAAGTGTGTGATGAAAAGTGTGTGATGGAAAGTGTACGATGAAAAGTGTGTGATGAAAAGTGTACGATGAAAAGTGTACGATGAAAAGTGTACGATGAAAAGTGTACGATGAAAAGTGTGTGACGAAAAGTGTACGATGAAAATTGTACGATGAAAAGTGTACGATGAAAAGTGTATGATGAAAAGTGTACGATGAAAAGTGTGCGATGAAAAGTGTATGATTAAAAGTGTATGATGAAAAGTGTACGATGATAAGTGTATGATTAAAAGTGTATGATGAAAAGTGTGCGATGAAAAGTGTATGATGAAAAGTGTACAATGATAAGTGTATGATTAAAAGTGTATGATTAAAAGTGTACGATGAAAAGTGTGCGATGAAAAGTGTATGATTAAAAGTGTATGATGAAAAGTGTACGATGATAAGTGTATGATTAAAAGTGTATGATTAAAAGTGTACGATGGAAAGTGTGCGATGAAAAGTGTATGATTAAAAGTGTATGATGAAAAGTGTGCGATGAAAAGTGTATGATTAAAAGTGTATGATGAAAAGTGTACGATGAAAAGTGTGTGATGAAAAGTGTGCGATGAAAAGTGTGCGATGAAAAGTGTACGATGGAAAGTGTACGATGAAAAGTGTACGATGAAAAGTGTACGATGAAAAGTGTACGATGAAAAGTGTGTGATGGAAAGTGTACGATGAAAAGTGTGTGATGAAAAGTGTACGATGAAAAGTGTACGATGAAAAGTGTACGATGAAAAGTGTACGATGAAAAGTGTGTGACGAAAAGTGTATGATGAAAATTGTACGATGAAAAGTGTACGATGAAAAGTGTGTGATGAAAAGTGTATGATTAAAAGTGTACGATGAAAAGTGTATGATTAAAAGTGTATGATGAAATGTGTACGATGAAAATTGTACGATGAAAAGTGTACGATGAAAAGTGTACGATGAAAAGTGTACGATGAAAAGTGTACGATGAAAAGTGTATGATTAAAAGTGTACGATGAAAAGTGTACGATGAAAAGTGTACGATGAAAAGTGTACGATGAAAAGTGTGTGATGAAAAGTGTGTGATGGAAAGTGTACGATGAAAAGTGTGTGATGAAAAGTGTACGATGAAAAGTGTATGATGAAAAGTGCACGATGAAAAGTGTACGATGAAAAGTGTGTGACGAAAAGTGTACGATGAAAATTGTACGATGAAAAGTGTACGATGAAAAGTGTGTGATGAAAAGTGTATGATTAAAAGTGTACGATGAAAAGTGTAGGATTAAAAGTGTATGATGAAATGTGTACGATGGAAATTGTACGATGAAAAGTGTACGATGAAAAGTGCACGATGAAAAGTGGGCGATGAAAAGTGTATGATTAAAAGTGTACGATGAAAAGTGTACGATTAAAAGTGTACGATGAAAAGTGTACGATGAAAAGTGAACGATGAAAAGTGTACGATGAAAAGTGTACGATGAAAAGTGTACGATGAAAAGTGTACGATGAAAAGTGTACGATGAAAAGTGTATGATTAAAAGTGTACGATGAAAATTGTACGATGAAAAGTGTATGATGAAAAGTGTGCGATGAAAAGTGCATGATTAAAAGTGTACGATGAAAAGTGTACGATGAAAAGTGTACGATGAAAAGTGTACGATGAAAAGTGTACGATGAAAAGTGTACGATGAAAAGTGTACGATGAAAAGTGTACGATGAAAAGTATATGATGAAAAGTGTACGATGAAAAGTGTACGATGAAAAGTGTACGATGAAAAGTGTACGATGAAAAGTGTACGATGAAAAGTGTACGATGAAAAGTGTACGATGAAAAGTGTACGATGAAAAGTATACGATGAAAAGTGTACGATGAAAAGTGTACGATGAAAAGTGTACGATGAAAAGTGTACGATGAAAAGTGTACGATGAAAAGTGTACGATGAAAAGTGTACGATTAAAAGTGTACGATGAAAAGTGTACGATGAAAAGTGTATGATGAAAAGTGTGCGATGAAAAGTGTATGATTAAAAGTGTACGATGAAAAGTGTGCGATGAAAAGTGTACGATGAAAAGTGTGCGATGAAAAGTGTATGATTAAAAGTGTATGATGAAAAGTGTACGATGAAAAGTGTATGATTAAAAGTGTACGATGAAAAGTGTACGATGAAAAGTGTATGATTAAAAGTGTATGATTAAAAGTGTATGATTAAAAGTGTATGATGAAAAGTGTACGATGAAAAGTGTACGATGAAA
>NC_136270.1:56534765-56719765 GCF_964187855.1 Myxine glutinosa
ATCATCCAACAACAACTTGAATACACATCATCCAACAACAACTTGAATACACATCATCCAACAACAGCTTGAATACACATCATCCAACAACAACTTTAATATACATCATCATGCAACAGCAACTTTAATATACATCATCCAACAACAACTTTAATATACATCATCATGCAACAGCAACTTTAATATACATAATCATCCAACAACAACTTTAATATACATAATCATCCAAAAACAACTTTAATATACATAATCATCCAACAACAACTTTAATATACATAATCATCCAACAACAACTTCAATATACATCATCATCCAACAACAACTTTAATATACATAATAATCATCCAAAAACAACTTTAATATACATAATCATCCAACAACAACTTTAATATACATAATCATCCAACAACAACTTTAATATACATCATCATCCAACAACAACTTTAATATACATAATCATCCAACAACAACTTTAATATACATCATCATGCAACAACAACTTTAATATACATAATCATCCAACAACAACTTTAATACACATCATCACACAACAACAACTTTAATACACATCATCACACAACAACAACTTTCATATCATCACACAACAACAGCTTTAATATACATCATCATGCAACAACAACTTTAATGTCCATCATCATGCAACAACAACTTTAATGTCCATCATCATGCAACAACAACTTTAACATAATTCATCACGGAACAACAACTTTAATATACATCATCACACAACAACAGCTTTAATATACATCATCCAACAACAACTTTAATATACATCATCACACAACAACAACTTGAATACACATCATCCAACAACAACTTTAATATACATCATCACACAACAACAACTTGAATACACATCATCCAACAAGAACTTTAATATACATCATCATGCAACAACAACTTTAATGTCCTTCATCATGCAACAACTTTAATGTCCATCATCATGCAACAACAACTTTAATATACATCATCCAACAACAACTTGAATATACATCATCCAACAACAACTTTAATATACATCATCCAACAACAACTTTAATATACATCATCCAACAACAACTTTAATATACATCATCCAACAACAAATTTAATATACATAATCATCCAAAAACAACTTTAATATACATAATCATCCAACAACAACTTTAATATACATAATCATCCAAAAACAACTTTAATATACATAATCATCCAACAACAACTTTAATATACATAATCATCCAACAACAACTTTAATATACATCATCATGCAACAGCAACTTTAATATACATAATCATCCAACAACAACTTTAATATACATAATCATCCAAAAACAACTTTAATATACATAATCATCCAACAACAACTTTAAGATACATAATCATCCAACAACAACTTTAATATACATCATCATCCAACAACAACTTTAATATACATAATCATCCAACAACAACTTTAATATACATCATCATGCAACAGCAACTTTAATATACATAATCATCCAACAACAACTTTAATACACATTATCACAGAACAACAACTTTAATATACATCATCACGGAACAACAACTTTAATATACATCATCACGCAACAACAACTTTAATATACATAATCACGCAAAACAACTTTAATATACATCATCCAACAACAACTTTAATATACATAATCACGCAACAACAACTTTAATACACATAATCACACAACAACAACTTTAATACACATCATCACACAACAACAACTTTAATATCATCACACAACAACAGCTTTAATATACATCATCATGCAACAACAACTTTAATGTCCATCATCATGCAACAACAACTTTAATGTCCATCATCATGCAACAACAACTTTAATGTCCATCATCATGCAACAACAACTTTAACATAATTCATCACGGAACAACAACTTTAATATACAACACCCAACAACAACTTGAATACACATCATCCAACAACAACTTGAATACACATCATCCAACAACAACTTGAATACACATCATCCAACAACAACTTGAATACACATCATCCAACAACAACTTGAATACACATCATCCAACAACAACTTGAATACACATCATCCAACAACAAGTTGAATACACATCATCCAACAACTTGAATACACATCATCACGGAACAACAACTTTAATATACATCATCCAACAACAACTTGAATACACATCATCCAACAACAACTTGAATACACATCATCACGGAACAACAACTTTAATATACATCATCCAACAACAACTTGAATACACATCATCCAACAACAACTTGAATATACATCATCCAACAACAACTATAATATACATCATCACGGAACAACAACTTTAATACACATCATCCAACAACAACAACTTGAATACACATCATCCAACAACAACTTTAATATACATCATCACGGAACAACAACTTTAATATACATCACGCAACAACAACTTTAATGTCCATCATCATGCAACAACAACTTTAATGTCCATCATCATGCAACAACAACTTTAATGTCCATCATCATGCAACAACAACTTTAATGTCCATCATCATGCAACAACAACTTTAACATACTTCATCACGGAACAACAACTTTAATATACATCACCCAACAACAACTTCAATACACATCATCCAACAACAACTTGAATACACATCATCCAACAACAACTTGAATACACATCATCCAACAACAACTTGAATACACATCATCCAACAACAACTTGAATACACATCATCCAACAACAACTTTAATATACATCATCATGCAACAGCAACTTTAATATACATCATCCAACAACAACTTTATAATACATCATCATGCAACAGCAACTTTAATATACATAATCATCCAACAACAACTTTAATATACATAATCATCCAAAAACAACTTTAATATACATAATCATCCAACAACAACTTTAATATTGTTACAGACGCGGTTTTAGATGTTATTTTACCGAGCGGTGGTGTATTACCGCGACCTAACAGTTACTCCCCGATTAGAACCCGATCCCGCCCGATTCCACTCGAGCGTTGGCCAAATCGCGCTATGCTAAATCAATGAAGGAAAGGACACAACGGCTGGGGTAAATGACACGACACAAGGGGTACAGTTCTCAAGACCTCCGGAGGAGGATATAATTGGTGATGCAGAAAAGGGGTAGCTTACACGGTAAGAGGTAAAGCACAGAAAAGATGGGCACTTAAACACAGTCTTATCTATCCCCGACCCACCACAGACAAACGGGACAAGACTGACGTACACTGGGATTGATGGCAGGGAAGGACAGGCAGTCGATAGCACAAGGTGCACCTTGGCTCAGGGGCAGAATCAAACACGGTCCGGTCCAGAGATGCGGGGAGGTATCGCAGCGCTCGGAGGTGGCGTCTTCTCTCTCCAAGCTGAGGGCGCATCTGACGTCACCTCCCTCTTCCTGCGCATATTCAGCAGGGAGTGACACGCCCTCGGCTCGTTGGCCCCGCCCCAGATGGGATCGGTCCGCCGCTTCTATTGGGTGCGGGGGGTTACCGCGCTCCGCCCTTGACAAGGAGCTGACAGCGAGCCCCTGCGTGGTAACCCCGTCGGAGCACATGTTCAATGGCGGCTAACCAAGCCGGAGTGAGGACGCACACTCCCCGCGCCGCCGCCGCTGTTGTTGTTGTTGTTGTACCATGAGGAAGAGCTGCGGGGAGGTATTGGGAGGTCCTAAACTTTCTAACGGTGCCATACAATCACATTCTGGTGCAACGAAGAGTCAGAATTAATGGAAACGAGTCCTTAACTGACATAGACTAAGAATAACTAGCAAGATGTCCTATAGTTGTCTACGTGAGATGCGGTGGACCTGGATGCGACATTTAATGGGGGAAATAGGGGAAGGTCGGGGCTACAGAGTGTTGTTTACAGAAAATGGGACTAGGGAATGGGGGATTGGGGATAGTTGGGAAGTATTGGGGAAATAGGGGAATATTTACAAGCGGATATGGATGGAGGCCAATCTCATATCCGCAACATTGCACCCTTCTCTACCTCGGGGCGTCCCGACCCGATAAATTTTTACTTACTTTAGTGTGGCACTCAGATGTAGTTCCCTCTACTATTAACTCAACCCTGAGTGCGACAGTTTTACAGATGTTCACAAATGAGTAAATATGTCCCCCTGCGACGTTGCACCCTTCTCCTCACAGAAACACACCTACAGGATAACCGAATCGCGGAAAGAATCCTCAAACTAAACATACAGCCGGTAGGGAGCATTATTTACACAAGACTGATATTTACACTACGATCCAGGACCTGTTCTTTGAGGAACACATGCAGATGTTATGCATAGAGAGAGCACGCATGCCAGCATCGATACACCAACCCACGAGTGCCCTGTGGCCCTACGGCCTTTAATAATGTGCAGAGCACCCCATCCAAGCACCAAAAGCACCACCCCATACATACAGTCAGCACCATCCGGTGCACCAATAAAGTGTTCAATAATCACCGGTGGTGTCGCAGCCGGCCGATGTTCTGCCGCTGGTCTTGCCTTGGAGCCCACTTGGTGTTCTGGCTTCTTTCAAAAATAAAGAAAGGCGCCAACCGCGTCCATTTCTAAATTGTGGCCGTCAGGGGGGCCAACTATAAGTGGTTCACCTGTATGGCATAGGTGCCACGTTGACCCAGAGGTCCATCCATGGGTGGTGCTTGCCCGCAAAAGAACTGCGGTCCATGGTGGGCGGCCACAAAAATTGCGGTCCATATGGTGTATCGATCCAGGCAGCAAGCAGCGAAAGTACAGGCCCACAACTGCAGAGCCAGCACCTCTCTCTCCTCTCTCTCTGCCCCAAAGCCAGATCCTCGGAGGTGGGAGACAAAATAAGACAAGTGAGCAAGGTGGTAAGGGCGCAAAAGTGCATGCAATACAAGGTAATGCACACTGGGGGCACATGGGAACCAGGTGAGACAGGTACGTTCCTACCGTACGCCCCTCCCCCCCACCAGGTAACCTACATTGCCCCTCCCTTACCCCTTACTGTATCCACAAAACACAACACTACCCATAAACATCTACTTTACACATCAACAAACGTCCCTACTGTCTTCCCCGTTCCTCCCATAAACCAAATTCGTCTTCTCTCCCTCCTAACCAATCAAATTTGCCATTTCCAACTCTCATCAAAATTTGCCATCTCCAACTCAACATCAAAATTTGCCATCACCAATTCATCATCAGTCCCTCCTAGGGAGGGAGAGATGGAATCACCCCAATGTCTCATCCACGTCGTGATGCGTCTCACAAATCCAAACAGCAATTCTCCTTTCCTGCAACACAAAACAAAGAAAACGCAGGTGTGGAGTCATCATCATCACCTCAGGTAAGTGGCTGCGTATGGTGCGACAGGTTCATCAATCCTAACTATCTATCTATAATTCCAGTAATCTCTGTGTGTCTGTGTGTGTGTCTGTGTGTTTGTCTGTGACCGCTGTTTCGCGACAACTACCGGTCCGATATACTTGAAACTTGCCATGTATATTGCTGGGGACCCGAGGATGTGCCTTTTCAACGTTTCATATTAATCGGACAAGTAGTTAGCGAGCTATGTCCAAAAAACGATTCAACCAATCAGAGAGCAGCGAGCTATCACGTGTGCCGAACGTGGCGAACAGACTCTGCCTCGGACGGCACATTTGAGAGCGTATTCATTTATTTCACGTTGGCAAACTATGTTGGCGTTCAACTATGTTTTAAAACTAATTAAAACTAATTTGCGATTCTTTCGCTTTCCTGCGCGTTTGTGCATGCTATGGCGATTTCTTTACCAAACTCCGAAAGCCGTTCGCTTTGGACCAAACCATTTCATGTAAATAGAGGGGGGGGATTGTCACCGTACTCGCAAGCCGTTCGCTTTGGACCAAACCATTTCATGTAAATAGAGGGGGGGGGGGATATAATTTTAGATATAGATATAGTACGGGCATGCCCTAGTTTCCTAAATGACTTTAACAACTTTACATTACCCGGGGTCTTTCCCTGCCAATCCATTGGCCAACTTACACTATGGGTTCTAAAAACCAATTCCCATTGACCAAACTGTGGTGCTTCTCAATTTGGGGTCTCACCCCCCCCCCCCCCCCCCCGATTCATCTCCCGGTGCCCTCACACAATTTCTGGGCTGTGACGTGTAGCTCTCCCAGCAGGTCTACCCACCTGCACACCTCCACCACTGTAGTTGCCACCCGAGCTTACCTGCTCCTCACCCTAACCTAACTAACTGGGGAAGGCCCTCTCGCACTCTCACCCCCCCAGTGCCCTCTCTGGCACGGGCTGCCCGATCCACACCCGGGATCCTCAGGCACCCACTGACACTAACGGCTCCCAGAGCCCACCTGCGGCCTCACCTGGCCGACATCCTCACAGTGGTGGAGTGCCCAAACCAACTACACACACTAACAGGCTACACGCCCAGCCATTTCCACAACACTAATGCACCCATCCACAGTACCATTCTGCAACCGCACCACAAATGCCAATATCCAACCACAATTTACCTATACCCTCTACCTATTCTTTAAACTACCCTCCCCGGGTACTCGTGAAAAGGGGTCCACTCTTCCCCCATCCACACGTTCGCACCATGCACACCACTCCGTACCACTTACTCCATGTATTCCACACACCTGTACTTGCACACCTGTGCTCTCATACTTGGTGCCGCCTGCACCCTTCTCTCCCCCAAGCGCATTCGCGCTGATCCACAACACTCACTGCTCCACACACTGCTCCACACACCTGTCCAGTTCTCACACAGCATCATCTCATCTAACTACTCCCCTCTGAAACTTGCACTTCCCAGTCGTCCCTTTAAACTATTGCGCTCCCTCGTCATTATCATCCACTCTCATCTACCTGCGTCCCCACTACAGGTATCCTTGTCACTAACTAACCTTAACGTCACCTAATGTCATCTTCGCTAGATCCCTACACACAATATAACCTAACCCACCCGGGCTAGTTTTCACTGCCATACACCCCCATAAGCTATAGCGCATTTGCCCCACGTTTGTGAGGGATGACAGAGTTGCCATCCCACCACATCGGGCATCTCCCACTACCAATTTTGCACATCAAATTTCAACAAATCAAAAATTTGCCAATCACTACCCATCATCTGCCAATCATTACTGCCAATCCTTTGCCAATCATCAAATTTTGTTTTTCTAATTTCGGGGCCAAAACACTATCCTCGTCATTACAGTCTACGTACTAATGCCTCTCGGTGCGCCAATTCACGTCTACAGCCCGGCTTCGTACAGCCAAGCCATGAATGCGGGTTGTTTGGTGCCATCGGCTGGATACGTCCCGCATTCGGTGCAGGGAAGGAGGTTTACCCGGGCCGAGGTCCCACGCACCATCTCGGCACGGAGCCATCCCATGGCCCGATCTCGACCTGCCGGAATGCCTCAACAAAAAGTGGTCGCCATGACGACCCTTCCTATCGGGCTGCCCGCTCCGCCTAGTGGAGCCCGGACGCGGCCGTTCCAAGCGAGGCCCAGCGTGGATCGCGTACGGTGGTCCTTTCGAACCCGCCGTGGCTCGGATCCCCGCTGGTTCTCGCGGCACGCGAAGCCCGGCACGCACCGAGGGCCCGATTCGGCTATAAGTCGCTCTAACTGCTAACCCGGTTACCGTCGATGCCTCACCTGCATGCTCACATGCATACGCTACCCCTTTCTTGCTCATACCTCCAGCTGTTCCCATGCTCCTCGTACCTTTCCTTACACACCTCGGTACACTCATTCCGCTCACAGCCTTGGTCACACACCTGCCCACCGAACACTTTGGCACACATTCGTTGGTCGCACACCTCACCAACACACCTCTTCGCGCCCCTTCCTCGGTCACCTCCTCTGTGACAATCACAGGTGTGCTTTCACTCGCACACCCAACCACGTGCCTCACGACCAATTCCAGCATGCATTCCCACACACGCTCTACCATTCCAGGTGTGCTTCCTTCCATTCCAGGTGTACACCCTCGCTCACCTGTCACAACCAACTCACGCTCCGTGTCACTCTTACTACTCTCACCTCCACTCTTGACAGCACACTCACCCTTACTCTTGACAGCGCACTCTTTCCTCATGCACCCGTCCGTTACACACCTCTCTCGCGCACACTCTTGCGCACACTCTCCCGTCACACCCTCTGTAACACTCACCACAGGCGTGCATTCTTCCTTACTTTTGACAGCGCACTCTTTCCCCATGCACCTGTCCGTCACACATCTTTCTCGCACACCCTCTCCCGTTACATCCTCTGTAACACTCACCACAGGCGTGCATTCTCCCTTTACACCCTCCGTAACACTCCTCACTACGCGCTTCCATGTGCTCCCTCGCACACGCGCTACGACCGACTCACTCTCGACAGCACCCTCACTCCTTGGCACGCACTTTTTCCTCACACACCCCAGAGTCGGACTTTCTCGCACACCTCCTTTTTCGCACACCAGACCTGTCGCACACTTCACCAACGGCCTCTCACGAACACCCGGGTCCATCTCGACCCACAAGCTCATTAAATCACCTGGCGCATCATACGCACGACCATATTGGTCACCACTTACACCGGGTCCTCTTCCTCTTCGCTTCTCCTCCATCACCTGCGAATCCCTCATCCGGTTAATGAGCACATCATCACGATCCGAACACAGACTTTGGACCAATTCTTTTATCTCCTCTTTTATCTCTTTCTTATCCCCTCTCCGTCACTTCTTAATTTCACTCACCCCTTCTTCCACTTCTTCTAATTTCTGCTTCACCTCTTTTATTTCCCGGTGCGTCTCCTCAAGCTCGTCCTCTAAGGCCACCTTGACCGTTTCTATGTGCGTCCTCACCTGCAGGTCCTTCGTCTCCATTACCTCTATCACCTCGTCCATTTTCCTCGTCAGGTCCTCATGTACCGTCTGACACTCTTTTTTAATTACCCCTACGTCCTTTTTCATCTTCTTCTGTGTCGATTTTAAACCCTCTATTACCGCTGTGTTCTTCTTTACCTGGTCCCCCAACTCCTTTTGTCCCACTGTCAGTTGTTCTACTCCCAGCGTCAACTCCTCTATACCACCTTGCAATTTTACAGTCCCCTTTCTCACCTCCTTCTCCATGCGCTCCTTACAGTGCCTCACCTCCTCGCGCACTCCTCCGACCTCCTCACTCACACCTCTTCTGATCTCTTCTCCCATCACCTGCATCTCCTGCCCAGATGCCACCCTCATCTGCTCCATTTCCTCCCTGTGAGCATCCAATTTAGTTTCTACCCCCATTCTGACCCCCTCTATCTGCTGCCCCATTTGTTTAACTTCCCTTTCCGCTTGGTCCCTCATGTCCCTCAATTTGCCTTCCATACTATTTTCTAACCCCTCCAACCCCTTTTTCATCCCTTCCATTTGATTCTCTTGAGCGGCCATTCTGTTTTCTACCCCCGTTAACCCCTCCTGTATTTCCCCTAATCTATTGTCTAATCCCTCAAATTTGTTTCCTAATCCCTCTATTCTACTCCCTAACCCTCTGATCTGGACCCCCATGTCCTCCCTCAATTTCTCGCTATTGGACCCCATGTCCTCCCTCAATTTCTCGCTATTGGACCCCATTTGGCCCTCCAATCGCTCACCCTGAGCATCCATCCGGTTCCCCATTACCCCCATTTGGCCCTCCAATCGCTCACCCAATCGCTCACTATCAGCCCTCATTTGCTCACTATTAGCCCTCATATCGTCCTTCTGCAGGTTGAGGGACGCCTGCATTTGCGCCATAAATTGCTCCATGAGGGCCTGCATTTGGGCCATCCCTCCCACTTGTGCAGCGGGTGCGGCCGCCGCAGCCATGTGCGAGGCGCCATTTTGCGAACCTGCCGCCCTCACTGCTTCGCTCTCCTCTTGTCCCTCACTTTGGTCCTGGATCGACCCTGCCTCACTCTCCTCTACCGGAACCCAGCCGTCTTGATCCGCCATAGTGCGACTTTCAAAATTCGGGTTTTTATTTTTGTAAAACAAAATCAAATTTCGCCGTTAATAATTTCGAGCGCGTGAAGCGCGCTTCGGGTCCAATCTCACTCCTCGACACCAATTGTTACAGACGCGGTTTTAGATGTTATTTTGCCGAGCGGTGGTGTATTACCGCGACCTAACAGTTACTCCCCGATTAGAACCCGATCCCGCCCGATTCCACTCGAACGTTGGCCGAATCGCGCTACGCTAAATCAATGAAGGAAAGGACACAACGGCTGGGGTAAATGACACGACACAAGGGGTACAGTTTTCAAGACCTCCGGAGGAGGATATAATTGGTGATGCAGAAAAGGGGTAGATTACACGGTAAGAGGTAAAGCACAGAAAAGATGGGCACTTAAACACAGTCTTATCTATCCCCGACAGACCACAGACAAACGGGACAAGACTGACTTACACTGGGATTTATGGCAGGGAAGGACAGGCAGTCGATAGCACAAGGTGCACCTTGGCTCAGGGGCAGAATCAAACACGGTCCGGTCCAGAGATGCGGGGAGGTATCGCAGCGCTCGGAGGTGGCGTCTTCTCTCTCCAAGCTGAGGGCGCATCTGACGTCACCTCCCTCTTCCTGCGCATGCTCAGCGGGGAGTGACACGCCCTCGGCTCGTTGGCCCCGCCCCAGATGGGATCGGTCCGCCGCTTCTATTGGGTGCGGGGGGTTACCGGGCTCCGCCCTTGACGAGGAGCTGACAGCGAGCCCCTGCGTGGTAACCCCGTCGGAGCACATGTTCAATGGCGGCTAACCAAGCCGGAGTGAGGACGCACACTCCCCGCGCCGCCGCTGCTGTTGTTGTTGTTGTTGTTGTACCATGAGGAAGAGCTGCGGGGAGGTATTGGGAGGTCCTAAACTTTCTAACGGTGCCATACAATCACATTCTGGTGCAACGAAGAGTCAGAATTAATGGAAACGAGTCCTTAACTGACATAGACTAAGAATAACTAGCAAGATGTCCTATAGTTGTCTACGTGAGATGCGGTGGACCTGGATGCGACATTTAATGGGGGAAATAGGGGAAGGTCGGGGCTACAGAGTGTTGTTTACAGAAAATGGGACTAGGGAATGGGGGATTGGGGATAGTTGGGAAGTATTGGGGAAATAGGGGAATATTTACAAGCGGATATGGATGGAGGCCAATCTCATATCCGCAACAATATACATAATCATCCAACAACAACTTTAATATACATCATCATGCAACAGAAACTTTAATAAACATAATCATCCAACAACAACTTTAATATACATAATCATCCAAAAACAACTTTAATATACATAATCATCCAACAACAACTTTAATATACATAATCATCCAACAACAACTTTAATATACATCATCATCCAACAACAACTTTAATATACATAATCATCCAACAACAACTTTAATATACATCATCATGCAACAGCAACTTTAATATACATAATCATCCAACAACAACCTTAATACACATTATCACGGAACAACAACTTTAATATACATCATCACGGAACAACAACTTTAATATACATCATCACGCAACAACAACTTTAATATACATAATCACGCAAAACAACTTTAATATACATCATCCAACAACAACTTTAATATACATAATCACGCAACAACAACTTTAATACACATCATCACACAACAACAACTTTAATACACATCATCACACAACAACAACTTTAATATCATCACACAACAACAGCTTTAATATACATCATCATGCAACAACAACTTTAATGTCCATCATCATGCAACAACAACTTTAATGTCCATCATCATGCAACAACAACTTTAACATAATTCATCACGGAACAACAACTTTAATATACATCATCACACAACAACAGCTTTAATATACATCATCACACAACAACAACTTTAATATCATCACACAACAACAGCTTTAATATACATCATCATGCAACAACAACTTTAATACACATCATCACACAACAACAACTTTAATATCATCACACAACAACAGCTTTAATATACATCATCATGCAACAACAACTTTAATGTCCATCATCATGCAACAACAACTTTAATATCATCACACAACAACAGCTTTAATATACATCATCACACAACAACAACTTTAATACACATCATCACCCAACAACAACTTTAATATCATCACACAACAACAGCTTTAATATACATCATCATGCAACAACAACTTTAATGTCCATCATCATGCAACAACAACTTTAATGTCCATCATCATGCAACAACAACTTTAACATAATTCATCACGGAACAACAACTTTAATATACATCACCCAACAACAACTTGAATACACATCATCCAACAACAACTTGAATAAACATCATCCAACAACAACTTGAATACACATCATCCAACAACAACTTGAATACACATCATCCACAACAACTTGAATACACATCATCCAACAACAACTTGAATATACATCATCCAACAACAACTTTAATATACATCATCACGGAACAACAACTTTAATACACATCATCCAACAACAACAACTTGAATACACATCATCCAACAACAACTTTAATATACATCATCACGGAACAACAACTTTAATATACATCACGCAACAACAACTTCAATATACATCATCATGCAACAGCAACTTTAATATACATAATCATCCAACAACAACTTTAATATACATAATCATCCAAAAACAACTTTAATATACATAATCATCCAACAACAACTTTAATATACATAATCATCCAACAACAACTTTAATATACATCATCACGGAACAACAACTTTAATATACATCACGCAACAACAACTTTAATATACATCATCATGCAACAACAACTTTAATGTCCATCATCATGCAACAACAACTTTAATGTCCATCATCATGCAACAACATCTTTAATGTCCATCATCATGCAACAACAACTTTAATGTCCATCATCATGCAACAACAACTTGAATACACATCATCCACAACAACTTGAATACACATCATCCAACAACAACTTGAATACACATCATCCAACAACAACTTGAATACACATCATCCAACATCAACTTGAATACACATCATCCAACAACAACTTGAATACACATCATCCAACAACTTGAATACACATCATCACGGAACAACAACTTGAATACACATCATCCAACAACAACAGCTTTAATATACATCATCACACAACAGCTTTAATATACATCATCATGCAACAACAACTTTAATGTCCATCATCATGCAACAACAACTTGAATACACATCATCCAACAACAACTTGAATACACATCATCCACAACAACTTGAATACACATCATCCAACAACAAATTGAATACACATCATCCAACAACAACTTGAATACACATCATCCAACAACAACTTGAATACACATCATCCAACAACAACTTGAATACACATCATCCAACAACAACTTGAATACACATCATCCAACAACAACTTGAATACACATCATCCAACAACAACTTGAATACACATCATCCAACAACAACTTGAATACACATCATCCAACAACAACTTGAATACACATCATCCAACAACAACTTGAATACACATCATCCAACAACAATTTGAATTCACATCATCCAACAACAACTTCAATACACATCATCCAACAACAACTTTAATATACATCATCACGGAACAACTTTAATATGCATCATCACGGAACAACAACTTTAATACACATCATCCAACAACAACAACTTGAATACACATCATCACGGAACAACAACTTTAACATACATCACGCAACAACAACTTTAATACAGATTATCATGCAAAACAACTTTAATACACAACATCCAACAACAACAACAACTTGAATACACATCATCACGGAACAACAACTTTAATATACATCACGCAACAACAACTTTAATACACATCATCCAACAACAACAACTTGAATACACATCATCACGGAACAACAACTTTAATATACATCACGCAACAACAACTTTAATACACATTATCACGCAAAACAACTTTAATACACATCATCTAACAACAACAACTTGAATACACATCATCACGGAACAACAACTTTAATATACATCACGCAACAACAACTTTAATACACATTATCACGCAAAACAACTTTAATACACATCATCTAACAACAACAACTTGAATACACATCATCACGGAACAACAACTTTAATATACATCACGCAACAACAACTTTAATACACATTATCACGCAAAACAACTTTAATATACATCATCACGGAACAACTACTTTAATACACATCATCATGCAACAGCAACTTTAATGTACATAATCACGCAACAACAACTTTAATACACATCATCATGCAACAGCAACTTTAATATACATGAGCACGCAACAACAACTTTAATACACATCATCACACAACAACAACTTTAATATACATCATCACACAACAACAGCTTTAATATACATCATCACACAACAACAGCTTTAATATACATAATCACGCAACAGCAACTTTAATGTACATAATCACGCAACAACAACTTTAATATACATAATCACGCATCAACAACTTTAATATACATCATCATGCAACAGCAACTTTAATATACATAATCACGCAACAACAACTTTAATACACATCATCACACAACAACAACTTTAATATACATCATCACACAACAACAGCTTTAATATACATCATCACACAACAGCTTTAATATACATCATCATGCAACAACAACTTTAATGTCCATCATCATGCAACAACAACTTTAATGTCCATCATCGTGCAACAACAACTTTAATGTCCATCATCATGCAACAACAACTTTAATGTCCATAATCATGCAACAACAACTTGAATACACATCATCACGGAACAACAACTTTAATATACATCACCCAACAAAACTTTAATATACATCATCATGCAGCAACAACTTTAATGCAAATCATCACGGAACAACAACTTTAATATACATCATCATGCAACAACAACTTTAATATACATCATCACTCAACAACAACTTTAATATACATCATGCAACAACAACTTTAACAAACATCATCTCGTAATAACTTCAAAACACATCATCAAGCTACAACAACAACTTTAATACACATCACCGTGCAACAACAACAACGTCAATACACATCACTGTGCAACAACAAGAACAACTTTAATACGCACAATCTCACAACAACAACTTTAGCATACATCATCCAACAACAACAACTTTAACAAACATCATCTCGCAATAACTTCAAAACACATCATCAAGCTACAACAACAATTTTAATACACATCACCGTGCAACAACAACAACGTCAATACACATCACTGTGCAACAACAAGAACAACTTTAATACGCAAAATCTCACAACAACAACTTTAGCATACATCATCCAACAACAACAACTTTAATATACAATATCCAACAACAACAACCTCAATATACATCATCCAACAACAACAACAACTTTGCTATACATCATCCAACAACAACAACTTTAATATACATCATCACACAACAACAACTTTAATACACATCATCACACAACAACAACTTTAATATACATCATCACACAACAACAACTTTGACATACATCATGCAACAACAACTTAAATACACATCATCACGCAACAACAACAACTTTAATAAACATCATCACGCAACAACAACTTTAATACACATCATCACACAACAACAACTTTAATAAACATCATCACTCAACAACAACTTTAATACACATCATCACACAACAACAACTTTAATAAACATCATCACTCAACAACAACTTTAATACACATCATCACGGAACAACAACTTTAACATACATCAGCATGCAACAACAACTTAAATGTACATCATAACGCAACAACAACTTTAATATACATCATCATGCAACAACAACATTAAAACACATCATCACAGAACAACAACAGTTTTAACACAAATCACCCGTGCAACAACAAGAACAACTTTAATACACATCATCGTGCAACAACAACAACTTTAATACACATCACCGTGCAACAACAAGAACAACTTTAATACACATCACCGTGCAACAACAAGAACAACTTTAATACACATCACCGTGCAACAACAACAACTTTAATACACAATCTCACAACAAGTTCAACATACATGACCGTGCAACAACAACTTTAACACACATCATGAAGCAACAACAACTTTAACACACATCACCGTGCAACAACAACAACTTTAACATACATGACCGTGCAATAACAACTTTAACACACATAATCTCACAACAACAACTTTAATATGTGAGCAATAAGATACAGATACAGACAGCATCTGTATACAGACAATATGGACACAGACAGTTTTATTTTTAAAATCAATGTGGAAGATATTTATAAGGATATGTCTCAGGATGTTAATACTCATGATATAAGCAATTATAACCAAAAGAACAAGTTGTTTTGTACAAAGAATAAAAAGGTTATTGGAAAGTTTAAAGATGAATTGGGTGGAACCATTATGAGTAAATTTGTGGGATTGAGAGCGAAGGCTTATGCATATAAGTATATTGATGGGGATGTTAAAAAGAGTGATAGAAAGTTGAAGGGAATAAAGAAGAATGTAATTCAAGAGACTATAAATTTTGAGCATTATTGTGATTGTTTGATGCTGAGAAGGGAAGGGTATAGAAGGATGAATACAAAAAGAAGTTATAAACATCAATTATATACGGAGAAGATAAACAAAAAGGCATCAGGGTCTTTTGATGATAAGAGGTTTATTTTAGATAATGCAATTGATAGCATCCCTTATGGATATAAGTGTCAAGCAATAAGATAAGTGTAAGTGTTAAACATAAGCGTGTGGCGGACACAAAAGCCCACTGGCGTGGTGACATCATTCCACGCACGAAGTGGGCGGTGGCCACGCCCGAGGGGTAGGCGTGGCCTCATGATATACACCGGGCGACCAGCCCGGGGAAGAGTTCAGTGTTACAGTGTAGTCTTACAATAAAGACATTTATATGTTACCGCTTGTCCGCTTCCTCCTTGCTCACAAGCAGCGCGCGTAACGCCGCGCTTTACTGGTGACCCTCGACGTTGGATCTGCCGGAGCGATCCTTCCACACGCGACGCCATCGCCATGGCCGCCTTCGTCAAACTTCCGGAATTTTGGGAGGCTCAGGCCGAAGTCTGGTTCGTCCAGGCCGAAGCCCAATTTCAGCTTCGGCGCCTCACCAACGACGACCTGCGCTACTGCCATGTCGTCGCCTCCCTCGGGCCCGGCACGGCCGCTCGAGTTGTGTCCGTCCTTCGCCACCCACCGGACGGCCACAAGTACGAGGCACTCAAGCGGCTACTCCTAGCCACGTTCGGCCTCACGGACGACGCACGGGCCGATCGCCTCCTGGATCTCCCCGAGCTCGGTGAGACGTGCCCGTCGGTCCGAATGGACCATATGCTGTCACTGTTGGGCGACGAAGCCCCCGGTTCGCTATTCCGGGCGCTTTTCCGTCGCCAACTTCCAGCGCAGGTTCGCCTCGCGTTGGCCGGGACCGGGCTAACGGAACCCCGAGCATTGGCGGCCGAGGCGGACAAGTACTTCGCCGCTTCGGACACGCGGGCGAGCGTTGGCGTGGCCGTCACGGCCTTCGACGCTGATGTTCCACAGCATCATCTTCTACAGCACGCTGATGTTCCACAGCATCATCTTCTACAGCACGCTGATGTTCCACAGCATCATCTTCTACAGCACGCTGATGTTCCACAGCATCATCTTCTACAGCACGCTGTGGTTCAGCAGCATGCTGATACGCACCTCGTGAACGCCGCCACGCCCCACCCACCGCCGCGGCGAAAACCGCCACCGCGGGGAAACCCGTCGACTCCACCGGCCTGGCGGAGCCAGCCGCGCTCCTCCAGCTCCACCACCTGGTGCTGGTTCCACGCCAAGTTCGGCCACGAAGCTCGGCGGTGTCATCCGCCGTGCTCCTTCAACGGGTCGGGAAACGCCCGGGCCGGCGCTCAATTGTGGCGATGAGCGCCGGCCGTTCGAGCAGCCTGCTGTTCATAACGGACACCTTCTCCGGGCGCCGTTACCTGTGCGACACGGGAGCACAGGTGAGTGTCATTCCCGCCGGCACGTCAGACAAGCACGCCGCGGGTGGGGGCCCCGCGCTGCTTGCCGCGAACGGGACGCCCATCCGTACGTACGGAAAACGCTGCCTCTCTCTGCGGTTTGGAGGGCAGGTTTTCCGATGGACGTTCGTCACCGCCGACGTGCCCATGGCACTGCTTGGCGCGGACTTCCTGTGCGCTAATGGGCTCCTGGTCGACGTCAAGCGCAGACGGCTTGTCCAGGCCGAGACCTTCAGCTCGCTCGCATGTGCGTTGCCCAGCTCAACGAGCGGCTTGCCAAGCGGCTTGCCGAACGATTCGGTTCCGGCCACGTTGGTCTGTACGCTTCCGGCAGCGGACGCATTCACCCGCCTCCTCGCCGGCTTCCCGGCCCTCACGCGGCCCACCTTCTCGGCGGGGGCCGTCAAGCACGTGGTGGCCCATCACATCCCCACCGTCGGGCCACCGGTCTACGCCCGGGCACGCCGCCTCGAGCCGACGAAGCTGGCGGTGGCAAAAGCGGAGTTCGCTACCCTGGAGCGACTCGGCATCGTTCGGCGCTCAGAGAGCGCTTGGGCGTCGCCGCTGCACATCGTGCCGAAGCCCGGCGGGGGATGGCGACCGTGCGGGGACTATCGCCGTCTCAATGACGCCACGACTCCCGACCGCTACCCCGTCCCCCACATTCAGGACTTTTCCGCCCGTTTGGCGGGCAGGTCCTTCTTCTCGAAGGTGGACCTCATATGCGGCTACCATCAGGTCCCCGTCAGGCCGGAGGACGTCCCGAAGACGGCGGTCATCACACCATTCGGACTCTTCGAGTTCCTGCGCATGCCCTTCGGTCTGAAGAATGCGGCTCAGGCGTTCCAGCGACTGATGGACAGCGTCCTGCGCGACTTGGATTTTGTCTACGTCTACCTGGACGATATCCTCGTCGCCAGCGCGTCCCGCGAAGAGCACCTACGCCACCTCCGCACGCTCTTCGAACGCCTGGGCCAGCATGGCCTGATTGTGAACCCCGCAAAGTGCCGGTTCGGCGCCGCCACAATCGATTTTCTGGGGCACCGTGTCACCAGGCACGGAGCCGTCCCCCTGCCGGCCAAGGTGGAGGCGGTGAAGGGGTTTCCGCGCCCCCGCACGATCAGAGGGCTGCAGGAGTTCCTGGGCATGGTGAACTTTTACCATCGGTTCCTGCCCCGTATCGCCCAGCTCCTGCGCCCCCTGCACGAAGCTCTCTGAGGTAAGCCGGGCAAAGGCGACGTTACCTGGACCGAGCAGATAGACACGGCGTTCACGGGCGCGAAGCTCGCTTTGGCTAACGCCACCATGCTCGCGCACCCGGCACCCGATGCACCGATCGCCCTCACCACCGATGCCTCGGACTACGCGGTGGGCGCGGTGCACGAGCAATGGGTGCGTGGAGCTTGGCAACCGCTGGCGTTCTTTAGCCGGCAGCTTCGCCCGCCCGAACGCCGTTACAGTACCTTCGACCGCGAGTTGCTCGGACTTCACTTGGCGGTCAGGCACTTCCGTCATCTGCTCGAGGGCCGGGCGTTCACTGCCTTCGTCGACCACAAGCCGCTGATCTTCGCGATGGGCAAGGTCACCGAGCCGTGGTCGGCCCGGCAGCAGTGTCACCTCTCGGCCGTGTCCGAGTACACGAAGGACATCCAGCACGTCGCGGGGAAGGACAACCCGGTTGCGGATTGCCTTTCCCGGGCCGTCGCCCACGCAGTCCACCTCGGCATCGACTATGCCCGGATGGCAGCGGACCAGGCCGCTGACCCCGACGTCCAGGCCTTGCGGACCGCCGTCACGGGCCTCCGCGTCACCGAGGTGCCGTTCGACGGCGCGGGCGCGGCCCTCTTGTGCGACGTCTCCCTCGGGCGTCCTCGCCCCATTGTGCCCGCGGGCTGGCAGCGCCAGGTGTTTGACGCCATCCACGGCCTGTCCCACCCGGGCGCGAGGGCCTCCCAAAGGCTGATCGCCGACAAGTTCGTCTGGCATGGCCTCCGGAAGGCCGTCCGCGGCTGGGCCAGGACGTGCCTCGCGTGCCAGCGCGCCAAGGTGCACCGGCACACCCAGGCCCCGTTGGCCCCGTTCACGGTGCCGGAACGCCGGTTTGACCACGTCCACGTGGACCTGGTGGGACCTCTGCCCCCCTCGCGGGGTTTCACCTACGTCCTCACCATGGTGGACCGCACCACCCGGTGGCCGGAGGCCGTGCCCTTGGCGTCGACAACGGCGGCCGATGTCGCGCAGGCTTTCATCGCCACCTGGGTCGCCCGGTTCGGCGCCCCCTCTGACATCTCATCCGACCGCGGCCCCCAGTTCACCTCGGAGCTCTGGGGGGCGGTTGCGCAGGGGCTCGGGGTCCGGCTGCACCGAACCATGGCCTACCACCCCCAGGCTAACGGCCTGTGTGAGCGATTTCACCGCTCATTGAAGGCCGCGCTCCGGGCCACCCTCCGCGACGGCGGCTGGGTCGACAGGCTCCCCTGGGTCCTGCTGGGCCTCCGGACGGCGCCCAAGGAGGACCTGCGCGCATCCGCGGCGGAGTTGGTCTTCGGGCAACCGCTGCGGGTGCCGGGCGAGTTCCTCCCCGACTCCACGGCACCATGGTCCGCGGCACAGCAGCGCTCCGCTCTGCAAGAGACCGCCCAGAGGTTCGCCCCGGTGCCAACGGCATGCCACGGGCACCCACCGACGCACGTCGCCCCGGAGCTTCGCACGGCGGAGTACGTCTTCGTCCGCCACGATGCCCATCGGACACCACTGCGGCCCCCGTACGACGGGCCTTTCCGCGTGCTGGAGACCGGGGCGAAGCACTTCACCCTGGACATCGGCGGTACTCCTGACCGCGTTTTGGTAGACCGCCTCAAGCCGGCCCACCTCGATGTGGACCATCCACCGCCAGTGGCCCGACCCCCACGTCGGGGCCGCCCTCCTGCGGGCGGACCCCCGGCACCGCCCAGCCCCGCCGCCACGGCGCCCCCCGGTCCTGCACCCATCCCAGGGGCAGCCAGGGGCATCCCACCTGGTATCCCTGCACCCCGGACGCCGCCGATCGCCAGGGGGCGCTTCGGCCGGGTCATTCGTCTGCCCCGCAAACTGGCCCTCCAGGTGCGCGGGAATTCTGGGGGGGCGCGTGTGGCGGACACAAAAGCCCACTGGCGTGGTGACATCATTCCACGCACGAAGTGGGCGGTGGCCACGCCCGAGGGGTAGGCGTGGCCTCATGATATACACCGGGCGACCAGCCCGGGGAAGAGTTCAGTGTTACAGTGTAGTCTTACAATAAAGACATTTATATGTTACCGCTTGTCCGCTTCCTCCTTGCTCACAAGCAGCGCGCGTAACGCCGCGCTTTAAGCGTTAAGATAAACATAAGTGATGAGATTAAAAAAGGGGGGGTTTAACGGGCTACCGCCACCTTTTTTACTAATATATAAATGATAGAACCAAGCAATAACCAAACCAAAGAGTGGAGAAAAACGCAGCCTTGGTACTTAAATGGAAACCATAACGAATGTGAAAAATATCAAATATGTCTTATTGAAGAAATAACCAAAAGAAAAGTAAATAAAACAAATAAGCGAATACATTCAAGTACAAATAAGTTAGAGGGTCCTCCCAGAGGAGTCAACATCCTTGAATGGACAGAAAATTTTGATGGTTGCCAAGAAATCAATGGGAAAATAATTTACTACAATCTTAAAATGATATGTGGCTTAGGAGGTGCTCAAACAAGGACATGAAGAGTGGTCTATCATTTCCTCTCTGCTCAACAAAGATACTTGTACCAAGAACCAAGTTCCAACATATTGTTTGTTAATATACTTGATGGTGATGAGTGTTACAAGAAAAAAGTGAAATGATTTCACAAAATAAAACATAAACAAATATTCATTGGTCGACTTATTGAGTATAATCAAATGCAGTCCCCCTCTCTCATTCCTCCCTCTCCTTGTCCTCCCTAATTCCCCTTCCACTACAAGTTGTAGGAGAATGGGGTGTCTTGAATGCGCCGACTAACAGCGAACGAACGTCGTGAGTGAGAATGAGCATCAGTGAATATGTGTTGAACATCTTGAAATCTTGAGGATGGGAATGAATTGGAGGATAAAATCTAATTGAAAATCCAGTGAGTCAATAATTAACCTTAATTTTCTCCATTGACTTCAATGTTAAATTTTAGTGTGCTTCTGAACCTCCATTTTCCTACTACTCATGTGAGACTTTACCCTCTGATTTAACCAGTGACAACTGGAACCGTCCGTCAGGACAACCACCCTGGATAGAGCGGCAGATATATATCATTCCGGGGGCCATGCTCCAGAAGGCCCTCTCAAGAATGCTTTCCAGGCAATTCTGCTGCGGAGGAAAGTGAACCATCACCTCCTGTGGCATGAACAGAAGAGGTAGTGCTCCGTCGCTCGTCTCATTCCAAAAGACCCCATAACCAACTGGATTTATGATCTTTAATGAACTTTCATCGAAGATTTGGTTTTATTGTTGTGCATGATTTTTGTGTATTTTTAGTGTCACAGGCAAATTGCAATGGGTCGTCAAGGGGGTCATTGGAATTGTTAGTGTTTTTGTGGTTTCAAAACGGGAAAGGGAAAATCACTTAGCGTTTAGTGGATTTTTGACATGAATAGTTGATCATTATTAGTGTTTGAAGATTTTGGATGTTGGGGGTGGGATTTATCATCTCCATGGTTCTTCACAAATCGTTGGTGCGGTTCACAAGGGCATTTTCTGCAATGAGTTCAATTGGAAGTATGTTAGATATGTTTGTGTAAGCTTAAGAAAGAAGAAATGTAACATATTGTGCTTTATGGTAACGGAATGTAACATATTGTGCTTTACGGTAATCGGGCAGTCGCCCTGATCGGGAGCAAGGTTGGGCTTCCGGGAGGAGGTGAGTGGAGGATCAGGTGGCATGGCGACTGGCTGGAAGCACGCATGTTGAGCTGTGATTAAACATTTTGCTTTTACTGGACTGGCCTTCATGTGATACACCTCAGAGTGCTTGCCACTTTCCTCAATTCTCTCTTCCCCAGCACTTTTCCCTCCTTTCCCCTCCTCCTCCTCCCTTTCCCTCCACCCTTTTCCCTCTTCCCCTTCCACACCTCCCCTCCTACTCCCTTTCCCTTCCCTCCCCCTCCACTCCTCGCCTCCCTCTCCCCTCCTCGCCTCCCTTTCCCCTCCTCGCCTCCCTTTCCCCTCCTCTCCCCTTTCCCTTCACCCCTTTCCCTTCCCCCCTTCTACCTCCTCCCCTTCTACCTCCTCCCCTTTCCCTCCCCTGTGTTTGATGAAAGTGATTATGGCTTTGGCGGCATCATGTTTGATGAGCTTCCCTAAGGGCAGCGCTCACGAGGAGTGGACTTGGCAATCGGAATAAAGGCCTCGAGCACGAAGCTGTACGGAGCTTATGGTACCGGTTTAAATACCGGTGTGGCCCACGGTCCAATCCATGCACGGAGTTCCCGCCAGGTCCGCCATTGTGAACGGGGGTGCGAGGTCAACAAAGAATGAGCCGATTACAAGAGGCACAGGAAGCACCAGCTTTTTACCTTGATGAGCTCGAATATGCGTCGTAAAACCGCTGCCACCCTGTAAAGTTCGGATGTAGTGAAGGAACTGCGCTCCAACGCGAGTCGAAAGAATTGACGCGACCAAAGACGGAATTCGTCCGAGTTGCTTTATTGAAACAAAACAGCTCAGGTATTCTGACAAGCCCGTTTATCGGGCAGCAATATATATACACATTTATGTCGGGAAGTTTGCCCGGCAAAAGCTATACCGGGCATGCCCGGGTGTCAAGGGCGAGCCTTGGAAAGGCGAGTCTGGACCTGCCCGGGCGTGTTTGGCTGCGGCCTGGCAAGTCGAGGCTGGGCGTGCCCGGGCGCTCTGGACGAGCCCTGGAAAGGCGATAGCGGGCATGCCCGGACGCTCTGGGCGAGCCCTGGAAAGGCGATAGCGGGCATGCCCGGACGCTCTGGGCGAGCCCTGAAAAGGCGATAGCGGGCATGCCCGGACGCTCTGGGCGAGCCCTGGAAAGGCGAGAGCGGGCATGCCCGGGAAAGACGAGACCGGGCGTGCCCGGGAGGTTCGGGCGTGCCCGGGAACAGTGAGTCCGGGCATGCCCGGGAGAGCCGCGTCTGGCCGTGTTCTGGCCGGTGCAAGGCGATTGTGTGCATCCAGCGGTAACCGCTACACACGCCCCTCCAGAATCGACCTGCACCGGCAGGGTCAATTTAAGGGGGGTCCGGATGACCCGGCCGAAGCGACCCCTGGAGGGTCGTGGGGAGGGGTCCGACGTGGTGGTGGGTGGTCGAGCGGGGGGAACTGTGGACGGGGGGCGGCCTCGCCGCGGAGGAAGGGCCAACCGTGGTGGTCGGTCGACGTCCATGTGCGCCGGTTTGAGGCGGTCGACAGAAATCCGGTCCGGCCGGCCGCCGAAGTCGACGATGAAAGACTTGTCGCCCCGTCGCAGGACCCGGAAGGGCCCGTCGTACGGCGGCCGGAGTGGCCCCCGGTGCGCGTCATGACGCACAAAGACGTACTCCGCTGTGCGAAGCGCCGGGGGGACGTAGGACTGGGGGCCACCATGGCGGGACGTCGGCACGGGGGCAAATCGTCGGGCGGCCTCCTGGAGGTCCGAGCGCTGGCGAGCGGCGGACCAGGGACTGGTAGCGTCGGGCACGAATTCGCCCGGGACGTGGAGCGGCTGGCCGTAGACGAGCTCGGCGGCGGACGCCTGGAGGTCTTCCTTGGGGGCCGTGCGAAGGCCCAAAAGGACCCACGGCAGCCGGTCGGCCCAACCGTCGTCCTGAAGGCCGGCCATGAGTGCGGCCTTCATGGAGCGGTGAAACCGCTCGCACAACCCGTTGGCTTGGGGGTGGTAGGCCGTGGTGCGGTGCAGCGTGACACCCAACGAACGGGCGACCGCGCCCCAAAGCTCAGACGTGAACTGTGGGCCGCGGTCGGACGAGATGTCCGCTGGTGCGCCGAAGCGCGTGACCCAGGTGGCGATGAACGCCTGCGCCACGTCGGCGGTGGTGGTGGAGGCGAGGGGCACGGCCTCCGGCTACCTGGTGGTCATGTCCACCATGGTGAGCAGGTGGGTGAACCCCCGCGAGGGGGGCAGGGGACCCACCAGGTCCACGTGGACGTGGTCGAAACGCCGTTCAGGCACGGCGAAAGGTGCCAGCGGGGCCTGGGTGTGGCGGTGGACCTTGACCCACTGGCAGGCCGTGCAGGCGTTGGCCCAGTCGCGGATGTTTCGTCGAAGGCCGTGCCAGACGAAACGCGCCGACACCAGCTTCTGAGAAGCTTTCCGGCCCGGGTGAGAAAGGCCGTGGATGGAGGCGAAGATGCGGCGCTGCCAGGAAACGGGCACGATGGGGCGAGGCTGGCCCTGGGAGACGTCGCAGAGCAGGACGGTGCCCGCGAAGGGAATGTCGGCCAGGCGGAGGCCCGTGTCCGCCGCACGGAGTGCCTGCACCGAGGCGTCGGTGGTCTGGTCGGCCGCCATGAGCGCGAAGTCCACGCCGAGGTGGACCGCGTTCGCGCTGGCCGGAGAAAGACAGTCGGCCACGGCGTTGTCTTTGCCGGCGACGTGCCGGATGTCCGTGGTGAACTCCGACACGGCGGAGAGGTGGCGCTGCTGGCGGGCCGACCACAGCTCCGTGACCTTAGCCATTGCGTAGACCAACGGCTTGTGGTCGACGAAAGCCGTGAATGGGCGGCCCTCTAGGAGGTGTCGGAAATGGCGAACGGCCAGGAATAGCCCGAGCAGCTCGCGGTCGAATGTGCTGTAGTTTAACTCGTTCGGCCGGAGTTGCCGGCTGAAAAAAGCGAGTGGCTGCCAAACCCCGTCCACCCATTGCTCATGGACGGCGCCCACCGCGTAGTTGGAGGGGTCCGTAGTGAGGGCGATGGGCGCGTTGAGCACCGGGTGAGCCAGCAGCGTTGCGTCGGCGAGGGCCCGTTTGGCGCTGGCGAAGGCCGCGTCCATGGCCGCGGACCAAACAATGTCATGCTTGGCCGGCTTGCCCCGGAGGGCCTCGTAAAGGGGCTGCATGAGCTGAGCAGCGCGGGGCACGAATCGGTGATAAAAATTCACCATGCCGAGGAACTCTGGGAGGGCCTTGATGGAACGGGGACGCGGGAACGTGGTGATGGCCTCGACCTTGGTCGGCAGCGGCACGGCCCCGGTCTTGGTGATGCGGTGGCCCAAAAAGTCAACGGTCGTCGCGCCGAAGTGGCATTTGACTGGGTTGACAATTAAGCCGTGCTTGCTGAGGCGACCGAACAGTGTTCGGAGGTGGAGGAGGTGCTCGGCGCGGGACGTGCTGGCGACGAGGATATCGTCCAGATAGACGAAAAGAAATGGTAGGTCGCGCAGCACGCCGTCCATCAAGCGCTGGAACGCCTGGGCCGCTTTTTTGAGGCCAAACGGCATCCGCAAAAATTCGAACAGGCTGAACGGCATGATGACGGCCGTCTTCGGGACGTCGGCCACCCGGACAGGTACCTGGTGGTAACCGCGTATGAGGTCCACCTTCGAGAAGAAGGACATATTCGCCAAGCGGGCGGAAAAGTCCTGAATATGGGGGACGGGGTAGCGGTCGGGGGTGGTGGCACCGTTGAGACGGCGGTAGTCCCCGCACGGTCGCCATCCCCCGCTGGGCTTGGGCACGATGTGGAGCGGCGATGCCCAAGCACTCTCGGAGTGCCGCAAGATGCCGAGCCACTCCAGCATAGCAAACTCGGCTTTAGCAACCGCGAGCTTCGTCGGTTCGAGGCGGCGTGCCCAGGCGTAGACCGGTGGCCCGGCGGTGGGGATGTGATGTTCCACCCCGTGCTTGACGGTCCCCGCCGAGAAGGTGGGCCTCGTGAGGGCCGGGAAACGGGTGAGGAGGTGGGTGAATTCGTCCGCTGCCGGAAGCGTGCAGATGAACCTGGCCGGAACCGAACCGCTCAGCAAGCCGCTCGGCGAGCCGCTCGATGAGCCGCTCCGTGAGCTGCTCAACGAGGCGGGCAGCGCTCAAGCGAGCGAGCTGAACGTCTCGGCCTGGACAAGCCTTCTGTGCTTTACGTCCACCAAGAGGCCATTGGCACAAAGGAAGTCCGCGCCAAGCAGTGCCATAGGCACGTCGGCAGTCACGAACGACCATTGGAAAACCTGCCCTCCGAACCGCAGAGAAAGGCAGCGTTTTCCGTATGTGCGAATGGGCGTACCATTGGCAGCAAGCAGAGCGGGACCCCGGCCCACGGTCTGCTTGTCGGACGTACCGGCGGGAACGACAATCACCTGTGCTCCCGTGTCGCACAGGTAACGGCGCCCAGATAAGGTGTCCGTTATGTACAGGAGGCTGTTTAATCGGCCGGCGCTCAGTGCCACTACCAAGGGCTGGCCCGGGCGTTTCCCGACCTGCCGAATGAGCACGGCGGGCGACATTGCCGGGCCTCGTGGCCGAACCTAGCGTGGAAATGGCACCAGGTTTGCGGCGAAGGCGGCGGAGGCCGCAGTTTTCTCCGCCGCGGTGGTGGTGGGTGGGGCGTGGCGGCCACCACGAGGCGCCCCTCGGAGTAGGGGTGGGCACCCTCAGGAGGTTCAGCGGGTACACGGTGCGTCGCATAGTAGGGGTGGGCACCCGCAGCAGTTTCGGGCTCGGGAGCCGCTACGGCCACACCGAAACTCGCCTGCGTGTCCAAAGCCGCGTATAACTTGTCGGCCTCGGCCGCGAGCGCTCAGGGTTCCGTTGTCGCAGAACCGGCCAACGTGAGGCATACTCGTGCCGGCAGCTGGCGTCGAAATAACGCCCGGAATAGAGCGTTTGGGGTTTTGTCGCCCATGAGCGACAGCATATGGTCCATTTGGACTGGCGGTCGCGTGTCACCGAGCTCGGGGAGGTCCAAGAGGCAATCGGCCCGTGCGTCCACCGTGAGGCCGAACGTGGCGAGGAGGAGACGCTTGATCGCCTCGTACCTGTCATCGGCCGGTGGGTTCCTCAGGACTGACACGACGCGGGCGGCGGTGCCGGCCCCAAGGGAGGCGACCACGTGGCAGTAGCGTGTCTCGTCCGCCGTGATGCCTCGAAGCCTGAACTGGGCTTCGGCCTGCAGGAACCAGATCTCCACCTGAGCTTCCCAGAACTCGGGGAGCTTTCTCGCTACCGCGTTGGTTGCCATGGCTGTGGCGGGTTCGGGTGGTCAGTGATGGCTGACCAGAACGTCGGAGGTCACCAATGAAGCGCGGTGTTACGCGCGCTGCTTGTAAGCAAGGAGGAAGCGGACAACACGGTAAGTTGTAAGAGTCTTTATTCAAGAGCTCCACTGTAACACTGGAGCGTTCCGGGCTGCGCGCCCGGTGTATATCCCGTGGCCACGCCTACCCCTCGGGCGTGGCCGCCACCCACTTGGTGCGCGGAATGATGCCCTCGCGCCAGTGAGCTTTCGTGTCCGCCACAGCATCATGTTTGATGAGCTACCCCGCAGTGCTCACGAGGAGTGTACTTGACGATCGGAATAAAGGCCTCGAGCACGAAGCTGCACGAGCTTGCTGTGGTTATTGTACCGGTTTAAATACAACACATCCTCCTGCTCTTTCCCTCCTCCACTTTTCCTCCTCCACTTTTCCTCCTCCACTTTTCCTCCTCCACTTTTCCTCCGCCACTTTTCCTCCGCCACTTTTCCTCCGCCACTTTCCCGCCTCCGCTTTCCCACCTCGCTTTCCCGCCTCCGCTTTCCCTCCTCCACTTTCCCTCCTCCACTTTCCCGCCTCCACTTTCCTTCCTCCACTTTCCCTCCTCCGCTTTCCCTCCTCCACTTTCCCGCCTCCACTTTCCCTCCTCCACTTTCCCGCCTCCACTTTCCCTCCTCCACTTTCCCGCCTCCACTTTCCCTCCTCCACTTTCCCTCCTCCACTTTCCCTCCTCCACTTTCCCTCCCCCACTTTCCCTTCCTCCCCTTTTCCTCCTCCACTTTCCTTCCCTCCCTTTCCCTCCTCTCTCTGTCCTTTCCCTCCCATCCCTTACCCTCCCACCTTTTCCTCCTTCTCTTCCCCTTCCTCCACCACCCCGCCTCACCTCCTCCCCCTTCCCTCCTTCCCTTCCCTTCCTCCCATCCTCTCCACCACTTCCCCTTTTCCTGTTCTCCTCCTCTTCTTCTCCTCGCCTCCATCTCCCTCCCCTCCTCTCCTCCTCCCTCTCTCACCCCTCTCTCCATATTCCCGACATGAAGCGAATCCATGTTACCTGGCAACGCCCGGTACCTTTGCTCGTTAGAAAATAATAATGTTGACACAACCATTAAACAAGCGGATGGGACATATCCAATGATTCCCTCCACTCACGTGGGGGGGGGGGGGGGGGGGGGGGTGAGAGGGGGGGGGGGGTGAGGGGGTGTGTCGGGTGTTATTTATTTTATTTTATTTTTTTGTGTACAAGATGAAGGCTCGTGCAAGAGCTAACATTAATCACATAAAATCAAACTGACATAAAAACATATGATCAAGGAAGAGGGAGACAAGATGTGGAGAGAGAGGGAAGCACACAAGTACAACAGTAGAGAACAGCGACATCGGGAGATCTGTGGGAGGGAGGGGGTTTGGGGGAGGAGGCGTGGGAAGGGGGGTGGGGGGGGGGGGTGGGAGAGTTAAAAAAACACATGGACACTGCAAGAACTTCAAGGAAAGAAGTTGGTATTTCAAAAATGTGGATCTGGGGTGAATTAACGGGGGTTGAAAAGATCAAGGTTTTGGATGGGGGAAGATAAGAGATGGTGGTGAACAGCTGTTTTAAAGACCTGGATGGAGGAGTGGGATTGAAGAGAGTGAGGGTGTTTGTTCCAGAGGCAGGAGAAAAGGGGAATGAAAGAGTGAAGGTGAGCAGAGAGTCTTGATTTTGGCAGTTTCACCATAAGAGAATTGCTGGCAGATCTTGTGCGACCTGCAGGAATATTTTGCGGACAGAGCACAGACAGAGCTGGGGGAGCAAGGCCGGAGAGGAGTCGGTAAAAGACAGAAAGACCACCAACCTGCCTGCGGTGAGTGAGTGAAAGCCCTCGGAGCTAGCTTCATCACGAGAGATTCCAATGATTCTGAAAGCTTTGGTTTCAACAGCGTGAAGACGAGCTAGGTGTGAGGCAGAAGCACCAGCCCAGAGGGGGGAACAGTATTCCATTGAGCTGTGGATGAAAGCCTTGTATGTGGTGAGGAGCTCAGGTGTGCCAAGGAAGGACTTCGCAGACGGAGGATGCCCAGTTGGCGACTGGCTTTGGAGGCCAGCTTGGAAATGTGGTTTACCCAGGAAAGATCAGGGCAGATAGTGAGACCCAAAAGCTTGAGTGACAGAACTTCTTCAAGATGATTGTTCAGAAAGAAGATGGGAGGGTTGTCCAGTTTGTCTTTTCGGAGAGACATTGTAAGAGTGTGAGATTTGTCAGGATTGAAAGACATGTGTTACGTGCTCCTCCCCAAACCCGGTCAAGGTGTACCTCCGAGCCCCGAAAGGAGTCACGGCAGAAAGATGTGTTATAATGTGTGTCAATGACCAATGGTGAAACCACACCAACCAATTGTTACCAAAAACAAGTATTGTACAGGGTGTATTAAGGTCACACAAGTATAACAGCACAAGTCCAATATGTTTCAATTGCACCACAAAAATACCATAAAATTCCTATGATGGTACCATCAGTTTCTTATTCAATAACTCACTGTACTCCAAGTGAGCGAAAAGAACATTCCCAAAGTCACTGTCCCGGCACCAAGCCAAAGTCGATCCACGCTCCGGTGATCGCAAGAAAAATGTCGAATCGAGACCAGAATCCAAGTCGGCTGACAGTCAACGCTGCCAAAGAGGTGCAAAGGTGCACCCAAAAGGCGACTGGGAAATCACACCTTCAGGTATGAACGTTCAGCGGCTCCCAAACGGAGAACCACAAATTCCCAATCGAAATCCACGTTACACTCGCAAACCAGGCTAACGGCTGGGTGCGGAAAAATGGCTGGAGCGAGGTGAAAAGGCTGGATCGATGCGAAATGGCGGGAGTGAGGCGAAATGGCGGGCGGGTCCGTATTGGAGGCGTACCTGCTCTCCAACGATTCTCTTCGGAATCAACCGCAAAACCCGGCACGCAGGTTTATCTGTCATAGCGATAACTACTGTCACAGGAATCCCTTTCCCAGGAAACCCAAAGTTCGCTCATGACCCCCGTTCGCCAGCGTCTCCTCGAGACCTCAAAGCAGCTCGGCTTTTCTTCCTGACCTCACTTGCTCCGCCTTTTTTTTTCTTCCTCCTCTTCTTCTTCCGGGTTCTCCCAATCCGGTTCCCGGTTTCTTTTAAAACACTAATTTTTTACCTTTTGAAAACAGTTATCTCCATTTCACTTAAACGATAACAATAATAGTACATGGAACCAAAAATGCTTACAGTGGATGAAAACCACAACAACGGAAGTGACGAATCCATAACACTCCCCACCCTCAAGAAAGAAAGTTGGAACATAGTGAAAACTTTCTTTTCGTGCAAAAACCCTTTTTAACAAACAAAAGTAAAACTCACACCCAAATGATCGACTCGCGTGAGCAACAATTATTAATATTCCCCATAAGAAAGCAACAAAACTTCCAAACAAACCACAGGAATTTTCAAAGTTGGTTTACTCTGGATAAAGCATCAGCAACGACATTGTCCCTGCCCTTTACATGCTCAATTTCCAAGTTGAACTCCTGCAAAGCCAAACTGCATCTCATCAACCTCTGATTTTTATTTTTTGAATGAAGGTTAAGGGGTTGTGATCAGTGAAGAGTTTTAACTCTGGATTCTCTTGCACCCGAACTACAGGTGAGGCAGGAACCATTTTTCCCACAGGCTTCCTCTCATAATATTTCTTCAGTCGGTTGACATGACACAGCTGCCGCTTTTTCCGTCGGTCGGGAGTTGTCACCACGTAATCTGTTTCATTAACCCTCCTTTCGATTGCATAGGGACCAAAATACCTAGCCTGTAGTGGCTGACCTGGAACAGGAAGCAACACTAACACTGTAGCCACTGTGTTAGACTCCTCCTGTAGCCACTGTTCTTTCACCAATTTCAATGGTCCTCGCACTGCGTGTCCAAACACAAGTTCAAAAGGACTGAACCCCAATGACTCCTGAACAGATTCCCTCATAGCAAACAACAATAAGGGTATTCCCTCATCCCAATCCTTGTCACATTCAAAACAATACGTTCTGATCATATTCTTCAATGTCTGGTGAAACCTTTCCAAGGCCCCTTGGCTCTCGGGATGGTAAGTACTTGATCTTACTTGCTCCACTCCCAACAGGTGTACCACTTGCTGAAAAAGCGTTGACATGAAATTGGAACCCTGATCAGACTGGATGACCTTAGGTAGGCCAACTAAAGTGAAACATTTAATCAAGGCCTTCGCAATAACTGCCGCTGAAATTTTTCTAAGAGGCACTGCCTCTGGGAACCTCGTGGAAGTGCACATGATGGTCAACAAATACTGATGTCCAGCCTTTGTTTTAGGTAAAGGGCCGACGCAGTCAATAATGACTCGGCTGAATGGCTCTTCAAAAGCTGGAATTGGTTTTAAAGGTGCGGATGGGACTTTCTGATTAGGTTTTCCCACCAGCTGGCAAGAGTGGCAAGATTTACAGAACTCTGCCACATCACGTCGCAATCCTGGCCAGAAAAAATGTACCAATATTCTGTCACATGTCTTGTTCACTCCAAGGTGCCCGGCCAAAGGTGTCTCATGTACCAAACTCAATATCTCCTTCCGGTATGGCAGTGGCACCACAATTTGGTAATGAACTTTCCACTCATCGTTTGCTGGCACCTCCGGTGGTCTCCATTTTCTCATGAGTATTTTCCCTTTCATGAAGTAACCAACAGGTATCTTCATAGCCTCTTCCTCTGTAATGGCTTTATCAATCAAACTCCGGAGCTCCGAATCTCTGTGTTGTTCTTCAACAAGTTTCTTTCGGACCAGCACCGTTTGTTCAGTCTCGTTCCCAGATATCTCCGACGGACACTCCATTTCCTCTTTTGGTCCAGATGCCACCTTTTCCTTCGGTTCCTTGATGTCACTCCCTTTCCTATTATCTCTTCCAGACTTTTCCTCCAATATCTCTGTGGAACCCAAATCCACATCGCCTTCCTTGTCCTTCTCTTCAGAGCACTTCCTACCCATAGCACGAGTCACTGCACAGGAGGGAAAGATACCCGGAATCTCCTGCTCTAACTGTGCGGTGTTATTTTCCATACTGGGCTTTTCAACCAACATCGGATTACCAGAAACTCGACCCCCGGCCAAATCATTCCCGATAATAAAAGAGATTCCCTCTACAGGAAGAGTGGCTTGTAACCCCACACTCCACAGTGACTGGTCCTGACACCAAATCAGACTTTAAATGGATGACATGAAGAGGAGCTTTAACATAGCCACCAACCACCTGTAGAAGAACACTAACACCAGTTGCCGTCTTCTCCGACAATGGCAAAATGCCCTCAAGCATCAACGATTGATGTGCTCCTGTGTCCCTCAATACCCTAACAGGTCTCTGGTTCGTTAAGTCTCCATCCAGGGACACAAACCCCTCGGAAATAAAAGGTTTGTAACCCTCTTGGACAAGGTTGTTCTGTGATGCCGTAACTTTGGCACGGGAACCTTCACAAGGCACTGTCATCCAAGGACGATTTCTCGCATTGGCCAACGCATTCGGAGTTGCACTAGTCTGACTCCACTCCTGATTTTACCTTTTCAGGGCATAACATTGGGACATCAAATGCCCAGGTTCCTTGCAAAAAGCGCAAGTCGGCCCGGAGGAAAAACTCGTGGTCTGCCTCGGGCTCCCCAGAAGATAGGTATGCCTTGGAACTGCAGTCTTCTGATCCCTAAAAGTCACGGTATCAGATTTGTCCCCATAGTTCTCTCTCAGCCACCTCGATGAAAATTTGTTCTCCGATCCTGATTTACCATAACTCCCCTGGCTAACTCTAGGCGGGAAGTTAGGTTTGTGGAACCCCATCCTGTGTGTCAAGGCATAGTCATCTGCCACTGTTGCTGCCTCATACAACTCCGGTACCTTTTTTTCATCCAGATGTACTTTAATGTCCACGTGGACACACTGTTTGAATTCCTCCACCAAGATCAATTGTCGTAAAAGGTTGAAGTCTTTCGCAATTGTCTTTGTCTTTCGCAATTTCGTCTTTGTCTTTGTCTTTCGCAATTTCGCAATTGTCTTGTTTGTTTTCGCAATTGTTTCGCAATTTGTCTTTCGCAATTTCGTCTTTGTCTTTCGCAATTTCGAAGTCTTTCGCAATTTCGTAACAGGTTGAAGTCTTTCCCAATCTCCTTCGAGTCACACCACCTATCAAACATAGTTTCCTTCATTCTGGGAAACTCCACATGGGTCTCACTCTCCCTCTTCCTGGCATTCCTGAATTTTTGCCGGTAAGCTTCAGGGACAAATTCATAGGCTTTGAGAATGGCTTTCTTCACTTTCTCATAATCTGCACATTGGTCAATCGGTAAAGCCGAATAGATATCTTGAGCTTTACCCACCAGAACACTTTGCACTAACATAGTCCAGGACCCCACAGGCCATTTTAGCATTTGAGCCACTTTCTCAAAATGTAAAAAGAACTTGGCTACCTCCTTTTCATTGAAGGGTGGAACCAGCCTCACATGCCTACCAACATCCCAAGAGTTCTGACTAGTTGTCGAACCAGCCGGCATGGAGACTACTTCTCTCCGTTCTCCCAGTAATTCCAGCTCCTTGAGTTTAAGGGTGTAGTACTGGTGAACAGGTGATTTTTTTTTTTTTTTTTTTAGCTGAACAGTTTCCTTATAGTCTTATAAACAAGAATCATGCTATTATAGGTCATAGAAGTACCCCTAATTATTGAAAAATTCAAATTTCAATTCAATTCAAAATAATATTTTGCATGAAATTTGTTATAACTTGGGAAATGCATCATTCTTTTGGGCTGAAATTTGGACAGGATATTCAGAATATCACTTCCTTTAAAGTTTAAAATGATGAAGGCTTTTGTTTATAGGAGTAGCCATTGTGGATTTATTGAAGGACAACCAAGTTTTATCTGGTAATTGGCATAATTAGCTAATTAGTGAACATTTGACATAATTTCACAAAATCCTCTCATCAGGTAGTAGAGTAACACATGTATAATACATGTACCAAGTTTTGTGTGAAAAGAATGATAGGTGACATAGAAGATAGAAGTAGAAATGTGTTCTTTGTTTTCCCTTGTTTTTTATTGACGGTCTAATTTATGCAAATTATATGCATGTAATATGACAAAGAAGCGTTGAAACTGGTTTGAGTTAAAGCCAAGATTATATCTTTCAAGAAAAACGGAAAATTAGATATTAACTTGACTTTGTTTTTGTGTAAAGGCCTCTCAAAGGTACCGATGTAGTTTTCTCAATTTTTCACCAGTACTACACCCTGAAGTTCCCTTTGATAATCCATGTCCCATTCCTTTAACTCCCTTTCGGCTCTCCTTTCCTCTGCTCTTTCCTCTGCTCTTTTTTCCTCTTCAGCTCTCCTTTCCTCTGCTCTTCTCTCCTCGAGTTCTCGTTCCTGTTCTGCTCTTTCCTTTTCTGCTTTCCTTTCCTGTGCTCTTTCTGCTGCTCTTCTCTCCTTGAGTTCTCGTTCCCGTTCTGCTCTTTCCTTTTCGGCTCTCCTTTCCTCTGCTCTTTCCTCGGCTTTCCATTCCATCTCTTTTAACCTTTCCTGGCTCTGCAGTTGCATCTCCATTTTCCGGAGCTCCACATTTCCTTTTTCCTCTGGTAACCAATCCAAGGCTACCTCTTCCCATGTTCCTTGTCCCACCAGAGATTCTACCACCAATGTCTGAAGCTCTGCTTTCTTCATACTAACTCGGACCTCCAAGTTACAATATTTGGCCAATATCATGAGTTCCGATCTTTTTAACGCCCGGAACTGTGCCTCGTTAGGGGCGTCACAAACTTTTCTGCGTCAAACACCATGGTGACTATTAGTTAGCACCTGTTAACCTTCACACAAATTTTTTCAAATTTTTAGAAAAATTTGGGAATGTTAGAACATTCCAAATTTGGGAATTTTGGGAATGTTAGGGAATTAAATCCCAGACGAGCCCCCAATTTCTGTTACATGCTCCTCCCCAAACCCTGGTCACAGTGTACCTCCGAGCCCCGAAAGGAGTCATGGCAGAAAGATGTGATATAATGTGTGTCAATGACCAATGGTGAAACCACACCAACCAATTGTTACCAAAAACAAGTATTGTATTAAGGTCACACAAGTATAACAGCACAAGTACAATATGTTTCAATTGCACCACAAAAATACCATATAATTCCTATGATGGTACCATCAGTTTCTTATTCAATAACTCACTGTGCTCCAAGTGAGCGAAAAGAACATTCCCAAAGTCACTGTCCCGGCACCAAGCCAAAGTCGATCCACGCTCCGGTGATCGCAAGAAAAATGTCGAATCGAGACCAGAATCCAAGTTGGCTGACAGTCAACACTGCCAAAGAGGCGCAAAGGTGCACCCAAAAGGTGACTGGGAAATCACACCTTCGGGTATGATCGTTCTGCGGCTCCCAAACGGAGAACCACAAATTCCCAATCGAAATCCACGTTACACTCACAAACCAGGCTAACGGCTGGGTGCGGTGAAATGGCTGGAGCGAGGTGAAAAGGCTGGAGCGATGCGAAATGGCGGGAGCAAGGCGAAATGGCGGGCGGGCCCGTATTGGAGGCGTACCTGCTCTCCAACGATTCTCTTCGGAATCAACCGCAAAACCCGACACGCAGGTTTATCTGTCACAGCGATAACCACTCTGTCACAGGAATCACTTTCCCAGGAAACCCAAAGTTCGCTCGTGACCCCCGTTCGCCAGCGTCTCCTCGAGACCTCAAAGCAGCTCGGCTTTTCTTCCTGACCTCACTTGCTCCGCCTTTTTTTCCCTTCCTCCTCTTCTTCTTCCGGTTTCTCCCGATCCGGTTTCCGGTTTCTTTTAAAACACTAATTTTTTTACCTTTTGAAAACAGTTATCTCCATTTCACTTAAATGATAACAATAATAGTACATGGAACCAAAAATGCTTACAGTGGATGAAAACCACGACAGAAGGGACGAATCCGTAACACATGTTCCACTTGTTTGACTAGTCTGTTATTTTGTCAAGGTCTGCAGAGAGTGAGGAGGCTGCAGACTGCCTATCTGAGGGATGAGGAATGGAGCGGCAGAGAGTGGAGTCATCAGCAAAGAGATCGAGATGATTTTCAAGAGAGTCACAGAGATCATTGATGAAGACCAGAAAAAGCACAGAGCCAAGAACGCTGCCTTGGGGAACTCCAGCCTGAACAGGAAGGGGAGATGAAAGAAACCCATTCAGGGCCACACGTTGACTATGACCACACAGGAAGTCTGCAAGTCATGCGTGGAGGTTTCCATGGATACCATAGGATGAGAGTTTGGTGAGCAGAGCTGGGTGCCAGACCGTATGGAATGCATGTGATATGTCAAGGGAGACAGCTCTGATTTCCTGTTTGACATTGAAGACCTCCATCCATTGTTGAGACAGCAGAAGCAGCATGTCCAGAGTAGAGTGACCTGGTCTGAATCCAAATTGATGATCAGAGATCAAGCCATTGGAGAAAGGGAAGGATTTGATATCCGAAGCAATGATGGATTCCATGACTTTGCTGATACTTGGGAGCAGGCTGATTGGTCTGTAGTTGCAAGGATCTGTTTTTGCACCTTTTTGTGTAAAGCTGTGATGTTGGCTGATTTCCAAGCTAATGGCAGATGACCTTGAGCAAAAGAGAGGGTGAAGAGAACTGAGAGAGGGTGAGATCGAGCTGCAGAGCAGCATTTTAGGACCCGTCGGCTGATGCCGTCTGGTCCAGTTGCAGAATCAGAGTCGAGGTTTGACAGAAACTTCTCCACCTTGTCAGGAGAGAAGGACACAGAGTCCAGGAGCAGCTGGGTACGACTGGGTATGGTGGGTACAGAGAAAGATGGGTTTGGGACATAATATTTAGAGGCAAACACAGAGTTGAGGCATTCGGCTTTTTCAAGTGCGGAGTCAGCTGTTTAGCCATTTGAGGTAGGGGAGGGGATGGAGGGGGAACAAACACCAGAAACAGATTTGACCAAACGCCACCAGGATTTGGAGGAGGGAGACAGGTTTGAGAGTTCAGTTTTGAGAGCAGAGAGATATTGCTTCCTGGCTCTCCTGAGGGTGGACACACTTGTTTCGGGCTTTGTGAAAGGAAATGAGATTTCCTTCTGTTGTATTTGCCTTCCAGGAGGTGAAGGCAAGTTGTTTCAGGGCAACAGCCTCACCACAAGATTGCACATACCATGGACGGGAGGAAGGGTATGACAACTGAAGACGAGTTGGGATAAATCTGTGCATGAGAGAGAGCAATTTACTTTGGAAGAATTCCCAGGATGAGTTGATGTCAGAGGTGGTAGAGATGGGAGACCAGTTCAGATGATTGATGGCTGCTTGAAGACCGTGCCAGTTGGCCTGAGTGAAATGCCAGACTCGTCGGTGCTGAGGAGGCTCTCTGAGAATGGTCAGAGAGATGTCCACTTTAAAAAGAACATGATCAGATGAGCCGATTGGAGCAGAAGAAGAGCAGCAGACATTTTCAGGGAAGTTAGTCATAACCAAGTCCAGAAGAGAAGATGCTCCGTTGACTGAGATCCGGGTCAGGAAATTGAGAGATTGTGTCAGTCCCAGTGAGTCGCAGAAGTCCTTTGCTGAGGAGCCATGGCTGGTGAGAGAGGTACCCACACCCAGCCAACTGGCATGGTGCAATTGAAATCACCACATCTGAGGAAGAGAGAGTTGGGATGAGTAGATAGAGGTTGGTCCATGTTATCAGACAGCGAGATGTAGATGGAGTCAACACTGTTTGGTGGACGGTACAACACATATGAACAGGGTGTGGGTAGTGTGGAGAGTGTGGGGTGTGAGGGTGTGTGGGTGTGTGGGGTGTGAGGGGAGTGTGGGGAGTGTGGGTTGTGTGGGGAGTGGGGTGTGTGGGGTGTGTGTGGAGTGTGGGGCGTTTGGGGTGTGTGGGGGGGGGGGGGGGGTGTGGGGAGTGGGGGGTGTGGGGTGTGTGTGGAGTGTGGGGCGTTTGGGGTGTGTGGGGAGTGTGGGGTTTGTGGGGAGTGCGGGGAGTGTGGGGGGTGTGGGGTGTGGGGGGGGGGGGGTTGTCTGGCACGGGGAGTGTGTGGGGCATGTGGGGAGTGTGGGGTGTGTGGGGTTTGTGGGGAGTGTGGGGGTGAGGGTGTGTGGGGTGTGAGGGTGTGTGGGGTGTGTGGGTGTGTGGGGCGTGGGGGAGGGGAGTGTGTGGTGTGTGGGAAGTGTGTGCCGTGTGTGGGGTGTGTGGGGCATGTGGGGAGTGTGGGGTTTGTGGGGGTGAGGGTGTGTGGGGTGTGAGGGTGTGTGGGGTGTGTGGGGCTTGGGGGGGGGGGGGGGGAGGGTGTGGTGTGTGGGGAGTGTGTGGGGTGTGTGGGTGTGGGGTGTGTGGGGAGTGTGTGGTGTGTGGGGAGTGTGGGGCATGTGGGGAGTGTGGGGTTTGTGGGGAGTGAGGGTGTGTGGGGATGTGGGGAGTGTGTTGGGTGCGGGGAGTGTGTGCTGTGTGGGGAATGTGGGGTGTGGGGGGAGTGTGGGGTGTGTGGGTGTGTGGGGCGTGGGGGGGGGGGGGGGAGATGTGGGGCGTGTGTTGGGTGTGGGGAGTGTGTGCTGTGTGGGGTTTGTGTGGAGTGAGGGGATGTGGGGAGTGTGTTGGGTGTGTTGGGAGTGTGTGGTGTGTGGGGAGTGTGTGTGTGTGGGGTGTGTGTGGAGTGTGTGTGGAGTGTGTGGTGTGTGGGGAGTGTGGGGCATGTGGGGAGTGTGGGGTTTGTGGGGAGTGAGGGTGTGTGGGGAGTGGGGGGATGTGGGGAGTGTGTGTGTGGGGGGAGTGTGGGGAGTGTGGGGAGTGTGTGGGGTGTGTGCGGTGTGTAGGGTTAGACGGGTGTGTGGGCATTTGTGCAGTTGTGCGGATCCACGTCTGTGTCTGCGATGCGTTTGGCCGTTTGGAGCTCGTTTCACCACCGGCCGGATGTACACCCACATGAAGAAGAAGAAGACTAAGATTGCGAAGCGCGTGAGCCGCTGTTGTCGTTCTGCTTTGGTCGCGCGTCCGTCCTGCTTTTCTGACTGTGTCGTTTGGTCGAACTTCGCCAATGATCGCGGGTTTAGGCGACCGTTTGTTGGGCGTCCACCAGCCAAATGATCTTCAGCCATAACCATCATCACGAGACGAGGTAACGAAGCTACCTGTGTGTCGATCAAGCTTTCTGGGCCTACTTTTAGGATTGAGGCCGCCGTGGTTTTGCCTAGTTTCCGTCTGTGCGCCACTTCGGCCTCGAAATTGTCTCCGCGACGATCAACCCCGACTCGACTTCCCAAAAGTAATAAAGTAGTTAAAAAGATCTCTCTTTGTGCTCTTAACGGAAATGCTGTTCGTGAGGAGGAATTATTAAATATAAAGTGTAATGTGTGGAGAAAACATGTCGCTGTGTCAGTGTGTGTGTCTACCTGAACACTTTACTTTATACATTAGAGAGGAGGTGGCGAGGTGATAATTATGGGGGAAATGAGGAGGAGGTGATAATTATGGGCGAAATGAGGTGATAATGATGGGGGAAATGAGGAGGAGGTGATAATTATGGGGGAAATGAGTAGGAGGTGATAATTATGGGGGAAATGAGGAGGAGGAGGAGGTGATAATTATGGGGGATATGAGGAGGAGGTGATAATTATGGGGGAAATGAGTAGGAGGTGATAATTATGGGGGAAATGAGTAGGAGGTGATAATTATGGGGGAAATGAGGAGGTGATAATTATGGGCGAAATGAGGTGATAATGATGGGGGAAATGAGGAGGAGGAGGTGATAATTATGGGGGAAATGAGTAGGAGGTGATAATTATGGGGGAAATGAGGAGGAGGAGGAGGTGATAATTATGGGGGAAATGAGGAGGAGGAGGAGGTGATAATTATGGGGGAAATGAGGAGGAGGAGGAGGTGATAATTATGGGGGAAATGAGGAGGAGGAGGAGGAGGAGGTGATAATTATGGGGGAAATGAGGAGGAGGAGGAGGTGATAATTATGGGGGAAATGAGGAGGAGGAGGAGGAGGTGATAATTATGGGGGAAATGAGGAGGAGGAGGAGGTGATAATTATGGGGGGATATGAGGCGGAGGAGGAGGTGATAATTATGGGGGGATATGAGGAGGAGGAGGAGGTGATAATTATGGGGGAAATGAGGAGGAGGAGGAGGTGATAATTATGGGGGAAATGAGGAGGAGGAGGAGTTGATAATTATGCGGCGATATGATGAGGAGTTGATAATTATGGGGGGATATGAGGAGGAGGTGATTTTTTTTTTTTGTATTCAGAGTCGAGGCTCGTGAAAGAGCTAACATTTATCAAACAAACAAATCAAACAAACAAGCAAACAAAGTATATAAAAAGGGGAGCGGTCGACAAGATGGGGAGAGAAGGGGAGGAAGCACACAAACACAACATTTGAGAGCAGGGACATCGGGAGATGTGTGGGAGGGAGAGGGCCTGGGTGTGGGGGGGGGGGGGGGCAGGATAGGTATAAAACGCAAGGACACCAAGGACTTCCAGGAAAGAAGTCGGCACCTCAAAAAGTGGATTTGGGGTGAAATTAGCGGGGGTAGAAAAGATCAAGGTTTTGGATGGTGGAAGATAAGAGATGGTCGTGAACAGCCGTTTTAAAGACCTGGAGGGAGGAGTGGGATTGAAGAGAGTGAGGGAGTTTGTTCCAGAGGCGGGAGAAAAGAGGAATGAAGGCGTGAAGGTGAGCAGAGAGTCTTGATTTTGGCAGTTTAACCATAAGAGGGTTGCAGGCAGATCTTGTGCGACCTGTAGGAATATTTGGGGGACAGAGCCCAGAGAGAGCTGGGGGAGCAAGGCCGGAGAGGAGTCGGTAGAAGACGGAAAGACCACCAACCTGCCTGCGTTGAGTAAGTGAAAGGCCCTCGGAGATAGCATCATCGCGGGAGATTCCAATGATTCTGAATGCTTTGGTTTCAACAGCGTGAAGACGAGCTAGGTGTGAGGCAGGAGCACCAGCCCAGAGGGGAGAGCAGTACTCCATTGAGCTGCGGATGAAAGCCTTGTTTGCGGTGAGGAGCTCAGGTGTGCCAACGAAGGACTTCGCATGACGGAGGATGCCCAGTCGGCGACTGGCTTTGGAGGCCAGCTTGGAAATGTGGTTTTCCCAGGAAAGATCATGGCAGATAGTGAGACCCAAAAGCTTGAGTGACAGAACTTCTTGGAGAGGATTATTCAGAAAGTAGATGGGAGGGTTGTCCAGTCGGTCTTTTTGGAGAGACATCGTAAGAGTGTGAGATTTGTCAGGATTGAAAGACATGTTCCACTTGTTTGCCCAGTCTGTGATTTTGTCCAGGTCTGCAGAGAGTGAGGAGGCTGCAGACTGCCAATCTGAGGGATGAGGAATGGAGCGGAAGAGAGTGGAGTCATCAGCAAAGAGAAAGAGAGGATTTTCAAGAGAGTCAGAGAGATCATTGATGAAGACCAGAAAAAGCACAGGGCCCAGAACACTGCCTTGAGGAACTCCAGCCTGAACAGGAAGAGGAGATGAGAGAAACCCATTCAGGGCCACACGTTGACTACGACTAGAGAGGAAGTCCGCCAGCCATGCGTGGAGATTTCCATGGATACCAAAGGAGGAGAGTTTAGTGAGCAGAGCGGGATGCCAGACCGTATCGAAGGCACGTGATATGTCGAGGGAGACAGCTCTAATTTCCTGTTTGGCATTGAGGACCTCCATCCATTGTTGAGACAGCAGAAGCAGCATGTCAAGAGTGGAGTGACCTGGTCTGAAACCAAATTGATGATCAGAGATCAAGCCATTGGGGAAGAGGAAATATTTCATATCTGAAGCAATGATGGATTCCATGACTGCTGATAATTGGGAGAAGGCTGATTGGTCTGTAGTTGCTAGGATCTGTTTTTGCACATTTTTTGTGCAAAGCGGTGATGTTGGCTGATTTCCAAGCAGATGGCAGTTGACCTTGAGCAAAAGAGAGGGTGAAGAGAACAGAGAGAGGGAGTGGAAGAGCAGAAGAACAGGATTTTAGGACCCGTGGGCTGATGCCGTCAGGTCCAGTTGCAGAATCAGAGTCGAGGGTTGACAGAAACTTTTCCACCTTGTCAGGAGGAAAGGACACGGAGTTCAGGAGCAGCTGGGTACGACTGGGTACGGTGGGTACAGAGAGGGATGGGTTTGGGACACAAGATTTAGAGGCAAACACAGAGTTGAGGCATTCAGCTTTTTCACGTGCGGAGTCAGCTGTGTAGCCGTTTGAGGTAAGGGAGGGGATGGAGGGGGAACAAACACCAGAAACAGATTTGACCAGACACCACCAGGATTTGGAAGAGGGAGACAGATAAGAGAGTTCGGTCTTGAGAATGGAGATATATTGTTTCCTGGCTCTCCTGAGGGTGGACACACACTTGTTTCGGGCTTTGTGAAAGGAAATGAGATTTCCTTCCGTTGGATTTGCTTTCCAGGAGACGAAGGCAAGTTGTTTCTGGGCAATAGCCTCACCACAAGATTCCGTGTACCATGGACGGGAGGAAGGGTATGACAACTGAAGACGAGATGGGATAAATCTGTGCATGAGAGAGAGCAATTTACTTTGGAAGAATTCCCAGGATGAGTTGATGTCAGAGGCGGTAGAGATGGGAGACCAGTGCAGATGATTGATGGCTGCTTGAAGACCGTGCCAGTTGGCCTGAGTGAAATGCCAGACTCGTCGACGCTGAGCAGGCTACCTGAGAATGGTCAGAGAGATGTCCACTTTAACAAGCACATGATCAGATTAGCCGATTGGAGCAGAAGAAGAGCAGCAGACATTTTCAGAAGTTAGTCATAACCAAGTCCAGAAGAGAAGATGCTCCGTTGACTGAGATCCGGGTCGGGAAATTGACAGATTGTGTCAGTCCCAGTGAGTCGTAGAAGTCCTTTGCTGAGGAGCCATGGCTGGTGAGAGAGGTACCCACACCCAGCCAACTGGCATGGTGACAATTGAAATCACCACATATGAGGAAGAGAGAGTTTGGATGAGTAGATAGAAGTTGGTCCATATTATCAGACAGCGAGATGTAGATGGAGTCATCACTATTTGGTGGACGGTACAACACACATATGAACAAGAGGTGGGAGCGAAGGGGAAGCCGTAGCCAGAGGTATTCCTGGGGGTGAGGTGGAGAGAGTGCAGTGCAGGGCGAGTGAGGAAGAGAGTTTTTGATAAAGATAGCAACCCCACCTCCAGGACGAGGCTCAGGTCTATCATACCGGAGGAGGGAGTAACCCGGGAGAGATACCAAGGAATCAGAGACATCATGAAGGAGGAAAGTTTCTGTTAAGCAGATCACGTCTGGTTTGTCAGAAGCAACCTGTATGGAGAGATCAGTTAAGTTTGAACGAAGGCCCTGGATGTTTGAGGTCCATGCCGTTAATGAAGAGGAAGGGGGCGCATCGGATACAGAACAGGGGGAGGAGGGGTAGAGTAAGATGTGGAAGAGGTAGGGAGAGCTGTTGAAGGTGTGTCAGAGATTTCAGAATAGCTCGGAGAAAGGGAAGGATGGGGTGGACAAAAGGTTTGATGGTGATTGGGTGAGGCACAATGAGGTGTTATTTGAGGAGGGGGAAGAGCGAGGCAGAAGGTTGGGGGAGATGGAGGTGAGAGTTGGAAGGGAGAAGAAGCGGGGAGGACGCTTTGAGGAGGGGAGTGAGAGGGGGGAAATTGAGAAGAAATGAGGGTGGGGAGATTTGAAGGGGAGGGGCGAGGGGGGAGTTTAGGAGGGAAGGGACAAGGGGAGGGATTTGAAAGGGATGGGATATGGGGGAGATTTGGAGGGGAGGGGTGAGGGGGGAGTGTAGAAGGGGAGGGGTGAGGGGGAATCTTGGAGGGGAGGGGTGTGGGGGGAGTTTAGGAGGGAAGGGGCAAGGGGGGAGATTTGAAAGGGATGGGTGATGGGGAGGATTTGGAGGGGAGGGGCAAGGGGGAATATTTGAAAGGGATGGGTGATGGGGAAGATTTGGAGGGGAGGGGTGATGGGGAAGATTTGGAGGGGAGGGGTTATGGGGAAGATTTGGAGGGGAGGGGTGAGATTGGATTTTAGAAAGTGTACGATTAATGGGAAACGAACATTTATTGCAAAATGAGTTTCTTGTGACCTTCGAGTCAAAAATATGTTTAAGGACGCTGGAGGGAGGATGGAGTGCAGGAGAGTTTAGGGAATGTAGAAAAGAGTCACTGTAAGAGATGGAATTTTTTTTTGGGATGAATAGATTTGGTGAGCAAGTCGAAAGCAGCCTTTTGAAGAAGAAGAAGAAGAAAAAGGTGTTATAATATACGACGGAATACAGAACTTGAGGGGAAAGTGTAAACATTTTAAAGTTTAACAGTGAAAACTATCTGGGGAAATGGGGGAGAAACACGTGGTCGAAGAACGAACGAACGGATAAGAACGAATAAACGAATGAGAACAACAAATAAGAACAGAGAAGGAAATGTTTTTTTTATTTTTTTTTTGAGTTGAGATTTTAAACAAGGAAGTAGGCTATGGGGTGAAAAGACTGGGAATACAGAGAACGAAAGTTATTGGAGCACAAACGATGGACCGCTGAGAGAAAAACAAAGCCTCAAGGTTGGACACTGTACAAGGCCTCAAAAGACACGACATGAATTAACACGATTTTCTACACAGGTATGAAAGATTTGCACCGAAAATCTTCCTCGGGACACACTATACGTACAACACCATTAAATAAATACAGTTATAACGAAAATACAAATGGGAACAATTACTTAACTTCGATTTCAATGGAGAGCGTGGAGAGCTGCGAATAAATGAAACCTCGCCAGCAAGACCGGAAGCGGAAGTCCCAATATTATGGGGGGATATGAGGAGGAGGTGTTATTATGGGGGGATATGAGGAGGAGGTGATAATTATGGGGGGATATGAGGTGGAGGTGATAATTATGGGGGGATATGAGGAGGAGGTGATAATTATGGGGGGATATGAGGATGAGGTGATAATTATGGGGGGATATGAGGAGGAGGTGATAATTATGGTGGGATATGAGGAGGAGGTGTTATTATGGGGGGATATGAGGAGGAGGTGATAATTATTGGGGGATATGAGGTGGAGGTGATAATTATGGGGGGATATGAGGAGGAGGTGATAATTATGGGGGGCTATGAGGATGAGGTGATAATTATGGGGGTTATGAGGAGGAGGTGATAATTATGGGGGGATATGAGGAGGAGGAGTTGATAATTATTGGGGTTATGAGGAGGAGGTGATAATTATGGGGGGATATGAGGAGTTGATAATTATGGGGATATGAGGAGGAGGTGATATTATGGGGGGGATATGAGGAGGAGGTGATAATTATAGGGGAATATGAGGAGAAGGTGATAATTATGGGGATATGATGAGGTCATAATTATGGGGGATATGAGGAGGAGGTGATAATTATGGGGGGATATGAGGAGGAGGTGATAATTATGGGGGGATATGAGGAGGAGGTGATAATTATGGGGGGATATGAGGAGGAGGTGATAATTATGGGGGGATATGAGGAGGAGATGATAATTATGGGGGGATATGAGGAGAAGGTGATAATTATGGGGGGATAGGAGGATGTGATAATTATGGGGGGGATTTGAGGAGGAGGAGGTGATAATTATGGGGGTTATGAGAGGAGGTGATAATTATGGGGGGATATGCGGAGGTGATAATTATGGGGATATGAGGAGGAGGTGATAATTATGGGGGTATATGAGGAGGAGGTGATAATTATGGGGGATATGAGGAGGAGGAGGTGATAATTATGGGGGGATATGAGGAGGAGGTGATAATTATGGGGGATATGAGGAGGAGGAGGTGATAATTATGGGGGATATGAGGAGGAGGAGGTGATTGTGGGGGATATGAGGAGGAGGAGGTGATAATTATGGGGGATATGAGGAGGAGGAGGAGGAGGAGGTGTTAATTATGGGGGATATGAGGAGGAGAAGGTGATAATTATGGGGGATATGAGGAGGAGGAGGTGATAATTATGGGGGATATGAAGAGGAGGAGGTGATAATTATGGGGGTGATGAGGATGAGGTGATAATTATGGGGGGGATATGTGGAGGTGATAATTATGGGGATATGAGGAGGAGGTGATTATTATGGGGGTATATGAGAAGGAGGTGATAATTATGGGGGGATATGAGGAGGAGGAGGAGGTGATAATTATGGGGGATATGAGGAGGAGGTGATAATTATGGGGGGATATGCGGAGGTGATAATTATGGGGATATGAGGAGGAGGTGATAATTATGGGGGGATATGAGGAGGAGGTGATAATTATGGGGGGATATGAGGAGGAGGAGGAGGAGGTGATAATTATGGGGGATATGAGGAGGAGGTGATAATTATGGGGGGATATGAGGAGGCGATAATTATGGGGATATGATGAGGTCATAATTATGGGGGATATGAGGAGGAGGTGATAATTATGGGGGATATGAGGAGGAGGTGATAATTATGGGGGGATATGAGGAGGAGGTGTTAATTATGGGGATATGATGAGACGGCCAGTTGGTGTGCTGTGGCGACGTGCATATTCTGGCATGAACAACGTCTTTCTGGTGTGGGAGAATATTATACAGGGAGATGGATAAAAGTGCGGAATCGTTCTTCATCATAATAGACAGTGATAGGATGAGGGCACATGGCCTGAGAGTGAACATAGTACTAATGCAGGAGTTTTTCACTCAGAGAGTAGTTGGTGTGTGGAAAGGTCTCCCTGGATAGGTTGTAGGAGCAGTAACGGTAGTTGGGTTTAAATTATATTGGTACCTTCAAGCATCGGAGATATAAGGTTTCGCGATGTTAGCAGGACTAATAGGTAGTTTGAAATAGAGGGGTACAGTGATATTGTCAGGAATAGAAGGTAGTTTGAGATAGAGGGGTACAGTGATATTGGCAGGAAAATAAGGTAGTTTGAGATGGAGGGGTACAGTGATATTGGCAGGAAAAGAAGGTAGTTTGAGATAGAGGGGTACAGTGATATTGGCAGGAATAGAGGGTAGTTTGAGATAGAGGGGTACAGTGATATTGGCAGGAATAGAGGATAGTTTGAGATAGAGGGTACAGTGATATTGGCAGGAATAGAGGGTAGTTTGAGATAGAGGGTACAGTGATATTGTCAGGAATAGAGGGTAGTTTGAGATAGAGGGTACAGTGATATTGGCAGGAATAGAGGATAGTTTGAGATGGAGGGGTACAGTGATATTGTCAGGAATAGAGGATAGTTTGAGATAGAGGGGTACAGTGATATTGTCAGGAATAGAGGATAGTTTGAGATAGAGGGGTACAGTGATATTGGCAGGAAAAGAAGGTAGTTTGAGATAGAGGGGTACAGTGATATTGTCAGGAATAGAGGGTAGTTTGAGATAGAGGGTACAGTGATATTGGCAGGAATAGAGGGTAGTTTGAGATAGAGGGGTACAGTGATATTGTCAGGAATAGAGGGTAGTTTGAGATAGAGGGTACAGTGATATTGTCAGGAATAGAGGATAGTTTGAGATAGAGGGTACAGTGATATTGTCAGGAATAGAGGGTAGTTTGAGATAGAGGGGTACAGTGATATTGTCAGGAATAGAGGGTAGTTTGAGATAGAGGGTACAGTGATATTGTCAGGAATAGAGGATAGTTTGAGATAGAGGGTACAGTGATATTGGCAGGAAATGAAGGTAGTTTGAGATAGAGGGGTACAGTGATATTGTCAGGAATAGAGGGTAGTTTGAGATAGAGGGTACAGTGATATTGTCAGGAATAGAGGGTAGTTTGAGATAGAGGGGTACAGTGATATTGGCAGGAATAGAGGGTAGTTTGAGATAGAGGGGTACAGTGATATTGTCAGGAATAGAGGGTACTTTGTGATAGAGGGGTACAGTGATATTGGCAGGAATAGAAGGTAGTTTGAGATGGAGGGGTACAGTGATATTGTCAGGACGAGTAGGTAGTTTGAGATGGATGGTACAGTGATATTGTCAGGACGAGTAGGTAGATTTAGATAGAGGGTACAGTGATATTGTCAGGACGAGTAGGTAGTTTGAGATGGAGGGGTACAGTGATATTGGCAGGAATAGAAGGTAGTTTGAGATGGATGGTACAGTGATATTGGCAGGAATAGAAGGTAGTTTGAGATGGAGGGGTACAGTGATATTGGCAGGAATAGAAGGTAGTTTGAGATGGATGGTAAAGTGATATTGGCAGGAATAGAAGGTAGTTTGAGATGGAGGGGTACAGTGATATTGTCAGGACGAGTAGGTAGTTTGAGATGGAGGGGTACAGTGATATTGGCAGGAATAGAAGGTAGTTTGAGATGGAGGGTACAGTGATATTGGCAGGAATAGAGGGTAGTTTGAGATAGAGGGGTACAGTGATATTGTCAGGACGAGTAGGTCGTTTGAGATGGATGGTACAGTGATATTGGCAGGAATAGAGGGGTAGTTTGAGATAGAGGGGGGCAGTGATATTGTCAGGACGAGTAGGTAGTTTGAGATGGATGGTACAGTGATATTGTCAGGACGAGTAGGTAGTTTGAGATGGATGGTACAGTGATATTGGCAGGAATAGAGGGGTAGTTTGAGATAGAGGGGTACAGTGATATTGTCAGGACGAGTAGGTAGTTTGAGATGGAGGGGTACAGTGATATTGTCAGGACGAGTAGGTAGTTTGAGATGGAGGGGTACAGTGATATTGGCAGGAATAGAAGGTAGTTTGAGATGGAGGGTACAGTGATATTGGCAGGAATAGAGGGTAGATTGAGATAGAGGGGTACAGTGATATTGGCAGGAATAGAGGGTAGTTTGAGATAGAGGGGTACAGTGATATTGGCAGGAATAGAGGGTAGTTTGAGATAGAGGGGTACAGTGATATTGGCAGGAATAGAGGGTAGTTTGAGATAGAGGGGTACAGTGATATTGGCAGGAATAGAAGGTAGTTTGAGATGGAGGGTACAGTGATATTGGCAGGAATAGAGGGTAGTTTGAGATAGAGGGGTACAGTGATATTGTCAGGACGAGTAGGTAGTTTGAGATGGAGGGGTACAGTGATATTGGCAGGACGAGTAGGTAGTTTGAGATGGAGGGGTACAGTGATATTGGCAGGAATAGAGGGTAGTTTGAGATAGAGGGTACAGTGATATTGGCAGGAATAGAAGGTAGTTTGAGATAGAGGGTACAGTGATATTGTCAGGACGAGTAGGTAGTTTGAGATGGAGGGGTACAGTGATATTGGCAGGACGAGTAGGTAGTTTGAGATGGAGGGGTACAGTGATATTGGCAGGAATAGAGGGTAGTTTGAGATAGAGGGTACAGTGATATTGGCAGGAATAGAAGGTAGTTTGAGATAGAGGGGTACAGTGACATTGGCAGGAATAGAGGGTAGTTTGAGATAGAGGGTACAGTGATATTGGCAGGAATAGAGGATAGTTTGAGATAGAGGGGTACAGTGATATTGGCAGGAATAGAGGGTAGTTTGAGATAGAGGGTACAGTGATATTGGCAGGAATAGAGGGTAGTTTGAGATAGAGGGTACAGTGATATTGGCAGGAATAGAGGGTAGTTTGAGATAGAGGGTACAGTGATATTGGCAGGAATAGAGGGTAGTTTGAGATAAGAGGGGTAAAGTGATATTGGCAGGAATAGAGGGTAGTTTGAGATAGAGGGGTACAGTGATATTGGCAGGAATAGAGGGTAGATTGAGATAGAGGGTACAGTGATATTGGCAGGAATAGAGGGTAGTTTGAGATAGAGGGTACAGTGATATTGGCAGAAATAGAGGGTAGTTTGAGATAGAGGGGTACAGTGATATTGGCAGGAATAGAAGGTAGTTTGAGATAGAGGGTACAGTGATATTGGCAGGAATAGAGGGTAGTTTGAGATAGAGGGGTACAGTGATATTGGCAGGAATAGAGGATAGTTTGAGATAGAGGGTACAGTGATATTGGCAGGAATAGAGGGTAGTTTGAGATAGAGGGGTACAGTGATATTGGCAGGAATAGAAGGTAGTTTGAGATAGAGGGTACAGTGATATTGGCAGGAATAGAGGGTAGTTTGAGATAGAGGGGTACAGTGATATTGGCAGGAATAGAGGGTAGATTGAGATAGACGGTACAGTGATATTAGGAATAGAAGGTAGTTTGAGATGGAGGGGTACAGTGATATTGTCAGGACGAGTAGGTAGTTTGAGATGGATGGTACAGTGATATTGTCAGGACGAGTCGGTAGATTTAGATAGAGGGTACAGTGATATTGTCAGGACGAGTAGGTAGTTTGAGATGGAGGGGTACAGTGATATTGGCAGGAATAGAAGGTAGTTTGAGATGGATGGTACAGTGATATTGGCAGGAATAGAAGGTAGTTTGAGATGGAGGGGTACAGTGATATTGGCAGGAATAGAAGGTAGTTTGAGATGGATGGTAAAGTGATATTGGCAGGAATAGAAGGTAGTTTGAGATGGAGGGGTACAGTGATATTGTCAGGACGAGTAGGTAGTTTGAGATGGAGGGGTACAGTGATATTGTCAGGACGAGTAGGTAGTTTGAGATGGAGAGGTACAGTGATATTGGCAGGAATAGAAGGTAGTTTGAGATGGAGGGTACAGTGATATTGGCAGGAATAGAGGGTAGATTGAGATAGAGGGGTACAGTGATATTGGCAGGAATAGAGGGTAGTTTGAGATAGAGGGGTACAGTGATATTGGCAGGAATAGAGGGTAGTTTGAGATAGAGGGGTACAGTGATATTGGCAGGAATAGAGGGTAGTTTGAGATAGAAAGGTACAGTGATATTGGCAGGAATAGAAGGTAGTTTGAGATGGAGGGTACAGTGATATTGGCAGGAATAGAGGGTAGTTTGAGATAGAGGGGTACAGTGATATTGTCAGGACGAGTAGGTAGTTTGAGATGGAGGGGTACAGTGATATTGGCAGGACGAGTAGGTAGTTTGAGATGGAGGGGTACAGTGATATTGGCAGGAATAGAGGGTAGTTTGAGATAGAGGGTACAGTGATATTGGCAGGAATAGAAGGTAGTTTGAGATAGAGGAGTACAGTGATATTGTCAGGACGAGTAGGTAGTTTGAGATGGAGGGGTACAGTGATATTGGCAGGACGAGTAGGTAGTTTGAGATGGAGGGGTACAGTGATATTGGCAGGAATAGAGGGTAGTTTGAGATAGAGGGTACAGTGATATTGGCAGGAATAGAAGGTAGTTTGAGATAGAGGGGTACAGTGACATTGGCAGGAATAGAGGGTAGTTTGAGATAGAGGGTACAGTGATATTGGCAGGAATAGAGGATAGTTTGAGATAGAGGGGTACAGTGATATTGGCAGGAATAGAGGGTAGTTTGAGATAGAGGGTACAGTGATATTGGCAGGAATAGAGGGTAGTTTGAGATAGAGGGTACAGTGATATTGGCAGGAATAGAGGGTAGTTTGAGATAGAGGGTACAGTGATATTGGCAGGAATAGAGGGTAGTTTGAGATAAGAGGGGTAAAGTGATATTGGCAGGAATAGAGGGTAGTTTGAGATAGAGGGGTACAGTGATATTGGCAGGAATAGAGGGTAGATTGAGATAGAGGGTACAGTGATATTGGCAGGAATAGAGGGTAGTTTGAGATAGAGGGTACAGTGATATTGGCAGAAATAGAGGGTAGTTTGAGATAGAAGGGTACAGTGATATTGGCAGGAATAGAAGGTAGTTTGAGATAGAGGGTACAGTGATATTGGCAGGAATAGAGGGTAGTTTGAGATAGAGGGGTACAGTGATATTGGCAGGAATAGAGGATAGTTTGAGATAGAGGGTACAGTGATATTGGCAGGAATAGAGGGTAGTTTGAGATAGAGGGGTACAGTGATATTGGCAGGAATAGAAGGTAGTTTGAGATAGAGGGTACAGTGATATTGGCAGGAATAGAGGGTAGTTTGAGATAGAGGGGTACAGTGATATTGGCAGGAATAGAGGGTAGATTGAGATAGACGGTACAGTGATATTGGCAGGAATAGAGGGTAGTTTGAGATAGAGGGTACAGTGATATTGGTAGGAATAGAGGGTAGATTGAGATAGAGGGTACAGTGATATTGTCAGGAATAGAGGGTAGATTGAGATAGAGGGGTACAGTGATATTGGCAGGAATAGAGGGTAGTTTGAGATAGAGGGGTACAGTGATATTGGCAGGAATAGAGGGTAGTTTGAGATAGAGGGTACAGTGATATTGTCAGGAATAGAGGGTAGTTTGAGATAGAGGGTACAGTGATATTGGCAGGAATAGAGGGTAGTTTGAGATAGAGGGGTACAGTGATATTGGCAGGAATAGACGGTAGTTTGAGATAGAGGGGTACAGTGATATTGGCAGGAATAGAGGGTAGTTTGAGATAGAGGGTACAATGATATTGGCAGGAATAGAGGGTAGTTTGAGATAGAGGGTACAGTGATATTGTCAGGAATAGAGGGTAGTTTGAGATAGAGGGGTACAGTGATATTGTCAGGAATAGAGGATAGTTTGAGATAGAGGGTACAGTGATATTGTCAGGAATAGAGGGTAGTTTGAGATAGAGGGGTACAGTGATATTGGCAGGAATAGAGGGTAGTTTGAGATAGAGGGGTACAGTGATATTGTCAGGAATAGAGGGTACTTTGTGATAGAGGGGTACAGTGATATTGGCAGGAATAGAAGGTAGTTTGAGATGGAGGGGTACAGTGATATTGTCAGGACGAGTAGGTAGTTTGAGATGGATGGTACAGTGATATTGTCAGGACGAGTAGGTAGATTTAGATAGAGGGTACAGTGATATTGTCAGGACGAGTAGGTAGTTTGAGATGGAGGGGTACAGTGATATTGGCAGGAATAGAAGGTAGTTTGAGATGGATGGTACAGTGATATTGGCAGGAATAGAAGGTAGTTTGAGATGGAGGGGTACAGTGATATTGGCAGGAATAGAAGGTAGTTTGAGATGGATGGTAAAGTGATATTGGCAGGAATAGAAGGTAGTTTGAGATGGAGGGGTACAGTGATATTGTCAGGACGAGTAGGTAGTTTGAGATGGAGGGGTACAGTGATATTGGCAGGAATAGAAGGTAGTTTGAGATGGAGGGTACAGTGATATTGGCAGGAATAGAGGGTAGTTTGAGATAGAGGGGTACAGTGATATTGTCAGGACGAGTAGGTCGTTTGAGATGGATGATACAGTGATATTGGCAGGAATAGAGGGGTAGTTTGAGATAGAGGGGGGCAGTGATATTGTCAGGACGAGTAGGTAGTTTGAGATGGATGGTACAGTGATATTGTCAGGACGAGTAGGTAGTTTGAGATGGATGGTACAGTGATATTGGCAGGAATAGAGGGTAGTTTGAGATAGTGGGGTACAGTGATATTGGCAGGAATAGAGGGTAGTTTGAGATAGAGGGGTACAGTGATATTGGCAGGAATAGAAGGTAGTTTGAGATGGAGGGTACAGTGATATTGGCAGGAATAGAGGGTAATTTGAGATAGAGGGGTACAGTGATATTGGCAGGAATAGAAGGTAGTTTGAAATAGAGGGGTACAGTGACATTGGCAGGAATAGAGGGTAGTTTGAGATGGAGGGTACAGTGATATTGGCAGGAATAGAAGGTAGTTTGAGATAGAGGGGTACAGTGACATTGGCAGGAATAGAGGGTAGTTTGAGATAGAGGGGTAAAGTGATATTGGCAGGAATAGAGGGTAGTTTGAGATAGAGGGGTACAGTGATATTGGCAGGAATAGAGGGTAGATTGAGATAGAGGGTACAGTGATATTGGCAGGAATAGAGGGTAGTTTGAGATAGAGGGCACAGTGATATTGGCAGAAATAGAGGGTAGTTTGAGATAGAGGGGTACAGTGATATTGGCAGAAATAGAGGGTAGTTTGAGATAGAGGGGTACAGTGATATTGGCAGGAATAGAAGGTGGTTTGAGATAGAGGGTACAGTGATATTGGCAGGAATAGAGGGTAGTTTGAGATAGAGGGGTACAGTGATATTGGCAGGAATAGAGGATAGTTTGAGATAGAGGGTACAGTGATATTGGCAGGAATAGAGGTAGTTTGCGATAGAGGGGTACAGTGATATTGGCAGGAATAGAAGGTAGTTTGAGATAGAGGGTACAGTGATATTGGCAGGAATAGAGGGTAGTTTGAGATAGAGGGGTACAGTGATATTGTCAGGAATAGAGGATAGTTTGAGATAGAGGGGTACAGTGATATTGGCAGGACGAGTAGGTAGTTTGAGATGGAGGGGTACAGTGATATTGGCAGGACGAGTAGGTAGTTTGAGATGGAGGGGTACAGTGATATTGGCAGGAATAGAAGGTAGTTTGAGATAGAGGGTACAGTGATATTGGCAGGACGAGTAGGTAGTTTGAGATGGAGGGGTACAGTGATATTGGCAGGAATAGAGGGTAGTTTGAGATAGAGGGGGACAGTGATATTGGCAGGAATAGAGGGTAGTTTGAGATAGAGGGGTACAGTGATATTGGCAGGAATAGAAGGTAGTTTGAGATGGAGGGTACAGTGATATTGGCAGGAATAGAGGGTAATTTGAGATAGAGGGGTACAGTGATATTGTCAGGACGAGTAGGTAGTTTGAGATGGAGGGGTACAGTGATATTGGCAGGACGAGTAGGTAGTTTGAGATGGAGGGGTACAGTGATATTGGCAGGAATAGAGGGTAGTTTGAGATAGAGGGTACAGTGATATTGGCAGGAATAGAAGGTAGTTTGAGATAGAGGGGGTACAGTGACATTGGCAGGAATAGAGGGTAGTTTGAGATGGAGGGTACAGTGATATTGGCAGGAATAGAAGGTAGTTTGAGATAGAGGGGTACAGTGACATTGGCAGGAATAGAGGGTAGTTTGAGATAGAGGGGTAAAGTGATATTGGCAGGAATAGAGGGTAGTTTGAGATAGAGGGGTACAGTGATATTGGCAGGAATAGAGGGTAGATTGAGATAGAGGGTACAGTGATATTGGCAGGAATAGAGGGTAGTTTGAGATAGAGGGTACAGTGATATTGGCAGAAATAGAGGGTAGTTTGAGATAGAGGGGTACAGTGATATTGGCAGGAATAGAAGGTGGTTTGAGATAGAGGGGTACAGTGATATTGGCAGGAATAGAGGGTAGTTTGAGATAGAGGGGTACAGTGATATTGGCAGGAATAGAGGGTAGTTTGAGATAGAGGGGTACAGTGATATTGGCAGGAATAGAGGATAGTTTGAGATAGAGGGTACAGTGATATTGGCAGGAATAGAGGTAGTTTGCGATAGAGGGGTACAGTGATATTGGCAGGAATAGAAGGTAGTTTGAGATAGAGGGTACAGTGATATTGGCAGGAATAGAGGATAGTTTGAGATAGAGGGTACAGTGATATTGGCAGGAATAGAGGGTAGTTTGAGATAGAGGGGTACAGTGATATTGGCAGGAATAGAAGGTAGTTTGAGATAGAGGGTACAGTGATATTGGCAGGAATAGAGGGTAGTTTGAGATAGAGGGGTACAGTGATATTGGCAGGAATAGAGGGTAGATTGAGATAGACGGTACAGTGATATTGTCAGGAATAGAGGGTAGTTTGAGATAGAGGGTACAGTGATATTGGTAGGAATAGAGGGTAGATTGAGATAGAGGGTACAGTGATATTGTCAGGAATAGAGGATAGTTTGAGATAGAGGGGTACAGTGATATTGGCAGGAATAGAGGGTAGATTGAGATAGACGGTACAGTGATATTGGCAGGAATAGAGGGTAGTTTGAGATAGAGGGGTACAGTGATATTGGCAGGAATAGAGGGTAGATTGAGATAGACGGTACAGTGATATTGGCAGGAATAGAGGGTAGTTTGAGATAGAGGGTACAGTGATATTGGTAGGAATAGAGGGTAGATTGAGATAGAGGGTACAGTGATATTGTCAGGAATAGAGGGTAGATTGAGATAGAGGGGTACAGTGATATTGGCAGGAATAGAGGGTAGTTTGAGATAGAGGGGTACAGTGATATTGGCAGGAATAGAGGGTAGTTTGAGATAGAGGGTACAGTGATATTGTCAGGAATAGAGGGTAGTTTGAGATAGAGGGTACAGTGATATTGGCAGGAATAGAGGGTAGTTTGAGATAGAGGGGTACAGTGATATTGGCAGGAATAGACGGTAGTTTGAGATAGAGGGGTACAGTGATATTGCCAGGAATAGAGGGTAGTTTGAGATAGAGGGTACAATGATATTGGCAGGAATAGAGGGTAGTTTGAGATAGAGGGTACAGTGATATTGTCAGGAATAGAGGGTAGTTTGAGATAGAGGGTACAGTGATATTGTCAGGAATAGAGGGTAGTTTGAGATAGAGGGTACAGTGATATTGTCAGGAATAGAGGGTAGTTTGAGATAGAGGGGTACAGTGATATTGTCAGGAATAGAGGATAGTTTGAGATAGAGGGGTACAGTGATATTGTCAGGAATAGAGGGTAGTTTGAGATAGAGGGTACAGTGATATTGTCAGGAATAGAGGGTAGTTTGAGATAGAGGGGTACAGTGATATTGTCAGGAATAGAGGGTAGTTTGAGATAGAGGGTACAATGATATTGGCAGGAATAGAGGGTAGTTTGAGATAGAGGGTACAGTGATATTGTCAGGAATAGAGGGTAGTTTGAGATAGAGGGTACAATGATATTGGCAGGAATAGAGGGTAGTTTGAGATAGAGGGTACAGTGATATTGTCAGGAATAGAGGGTAGTTTGAGATAGAGGGTACAGTGATATTGTCAGGAATAGAGGGTAGTTTGAGATAGAGGGTACAGTGATATTGTCAGGAATAGAGGGTAGTTTGAGATAGAGGGTACAGTGATATTGTCAGGAATAGAGGGTAGTTTGAGATAGAGGGGTACAGTGATATTGTCAGGAATAGAGGGTAGTTTGAGATAGAGGGTACAGTGATATTGTCAGGAATAGAGGGTAGTTTGAGATAGAGGGTACAGTGATATTGTCAGGAATAGAGGGTAGTTTGAGATAGAGGGTACAGTGATATTGTCAGGAATAGAGGGTAGTTTGAGATAGAGGGGTACAGTGATATTGGCAGGAATAGAGGGTAGTTTGAGATAGAGGGGTACAGTGATATTGTCAGGAATAGAGGGTACTTTGTGATAGAGGGGTACAGTGATATTGGCAGGAATAGAAGGTAGTTTGAGATGGAGGGGTACAGTGATATTGTCAGGACGAGTAGGTAGTTTGAGATGGATGGTACAGTGATATTGTCAGGACGAGTAGGTAGATTTAGATAGAGGGTACAGTGATATTGTCAGGACGAGTAGGTAGTTTGAGATGGAGGGGTACAGTGATATTGGCAGGATTAGAAGGTAGTTTGAGATGGATGGTACAGTGATATTGGCAGGAATAGAAGGTAGTTTGAGATGGAGGGGTACAGTGATATTGGCAGGAATAGAAGGTAGTTTGAGATGGATGGTAAAGTGATATTGGCAGGAATAGAAGGTAGTTTGAGATGGAGGGGTACAGTGATATTGTCAGGACGAGTAGGTAGTTTGAGATGGAGGGGTACAGTGATATTGGCAGGAATAGAAGGTAGTTTGAGATGGAGGGTACAGTGATATTGGCAGGAATAGAGGGTAGTTTGAGATAGAGGGGTACAGTGATATTGTCAGGACGAGTAGGTCGTTTGAGATGGATGGTACAGTGATATTGGCAGGAATAGAGGGTAGTTTGAGATAGAGGGGGGCAGTGATATTGTCAGGACGAGTAGGTAGTTTGAGATGGATGGTACAGTGATATTGTCAGGACGAGTAGGTAGTTTGAGATGGATGGTACAGTGATATTGGCAGGAATAGAGGGTAGTTTGAGATAGCGGGGTACAGTGATATTGGCAGGAATAGAGGGTAGTTTGAGATAGAGGGGTACAGTGATATTGGCAGGAATAGAAGGTAGTTTGAGATGGAGGGTACAGTGATATTGGCAGGAATAGAGGGTAATTTGAGATAGAGGGGTACAGTGATATTGTCAGGACGAGTAGGTAGTTTGAGATGGAGGGGTACAGTGATATTGGCAGGACGAGTAGGTAGTTTGAGATGGAGGGGTACAGTGATATTGGCAGGAATAGAGGGTAGTTTGAGATAGAGGGTACAGTGATATTGGCAGGAATAGAAGGTAGTTTGAGATAGAGGGGTACAGTGACATTGGCAGGAATAGAGGGTAGTTTGAGATGGAGGGTACAGTGATATTGGCAGGAATAGAAGGTAGTTTGAGATAGAGGGGTACAGTGACATTGGCAGGAATAGAGGGTAGTTTGAGATAGAGGGGTAAAGTGATATTGGCAGGAATAGAGGGTAGTTTGAGATAGAGGGGTACAGTGATATTGGCAGGAATAGAGGGTAGATTGAGATAGAGGGTACAGTGATATTGGCAGGAATAGAGGGTAGTTTGAGATAGAGGGTACAGTGATATTGGCAGAAATAGAGGGTAGTTTGAGATAGAGGGGTACAGTGATATTGGCAGGAATAGAAGGTGGTTTGAGATAGAGGGTACAGTGATATTGGCAGGAATAGAGGGTAGTTTGAGATAGAGGGGTACAGTGATATTGGCAGGAATAGAGGATAGTTTGAGATAGAGGGTACAGTGATATTGGCAGGAATAGAGGTAGTTTGCGATAGAGGGGTACAGTGATATTGGCAGGAATATAAGGTAGTTTGAGATAGAGGGTACAGTGATATTGGCAGGAATAGAGGGTAGTTTGAGATAGAGGGGGACAGTGATATTGGCAGGAATAGAGGGTAGTTTGAGATAGAGGGGTACAGTGATATTGGCAGGAATAGAAGGTAGTTTGAGATGGAGGGTACAGTGATATTGGCAGGAATAGAGGGTAATTTGAGATAGAGGGGTACAGTGATATTGTCAGGACGAGTAGGTAGTTTGAGATGGAGGGGTACAGTGATATTGGCAGGACGAGTAGGTAGTTTGAGATGGAGGGGTACAGTGATATTGGCAGGAATAGAGGGTAGTTTGAGATAGAGGGTACAGTGATATTGGCAGGAATAGAAGGTAGTTTGAGATAGAGGGGTACAGTGACATTGGCAGGAATAGAGGGTAGTTTGAGATGGAGGGTACAGTGACTTTGGCAGGAATAGAAGGTAGTTTGAGATAGAGGGGTACAGTGACATTGGCAGGAATAGCGGGGAAGTTTGAGATAGAGGGGTAAAGTGATATTGGCAGGAATAGAGGGTAGTTTGAGATAGAGGGGTACAGTGATATTGGCAGGAATAGAGGGTAGATTGAGATAGAGGGTACAGTGATATTGGCAGGAATAGAGGGTCGTTTGAGAAAGAGGGTACAGTGATATTGGCAGAAATAGAGGGTAGTTTGAGATAGAGGGGTACAGTGATATTGGCAGGAATAGAAGGTGGTTTGAGATAGAGGGTACAGTGATATTGGCAGGAATAGAGGGTAGTTTGAGATAGAGGGGTACAGTGATATTGGCAGGAATAGAGGATAGTTTGAGATAGAGGGTACAGTGATATTGGCAGGAATAGAGGTAGTTTGCGATAGAGGGGTACAGTGATATTGGCAGGAATAGAAGGTAGTTTGAGATAGAGGGTACAGTGATATTGGCAGGAATAGAGGGTAGTTTGAGATAGAGGGGGACAGTGATATTGGCAGGAATAGAGGGTAGTTTGAGATAGAGGGTACAGTGATATTGGCAGGAATAGAAGGTAGTTTGAGATGGAGGGTACAGTGATATTGGCAGGAATAGAGGGTAATTTGAGATAGAGGGGTACAGTGATATTGTCAGGACGAGTAGGTAGTTTGAGATGGAGGGGTACAGTGATATTGGCAGGATGAGTAGGTAGTTTGAGATGGAGGGGTACAGTGATATTGGCAGGAATAGAGGGTAGTTTGAGATAGAGGGTACAGTGATATTGGCAGGAATAGAAGGTAGTTTGAGATAGAGGGGTACAGTGAGATTGGCAGGAATAGAGGGTAGTTTGAGATGGAGGGTACAGTGATATTGGCAGGAATAGAAGGTAGTTTGAGATAGAGGGGTACAGTGACATTGGCAGGAATAGAGGGTAGTTTGAGATAGAGGGGTAAAGTGATATTGGCAGGAATAGAGGGTAGTTTGAGATGGAGGGTACAGTGATATTGGCAGGAATAGAAGGTAGTTTGAGATAGAGGGGTACAGTGACATTGGCAGGAATAGAGGGTAGTTTGAGATAGAGGGGTACAGTGACATTGGCAGGAATAGAGGGTAGTTTGAGATAGAGGGGTAAAGTGATATTGGCAGGAATAGAGGTAGTTTGCGATAGAGGGGTACAGTGATATTGGCAGGAATAGAAGGTAGTTTGCGATAGAGGGGTACAGTGATATTGGCAGGAATAGAGGTAGTTTGCAATAGAGGGGTACAGTGATATTGGCAGGAATAGAGGTAGTTTGCGATAGAGGGGTACAGTGATATTGGCAGGAATAGAGGTAGTTTGCGATAGAGGGTACAGTGATATTGGCAGGAATAGAAGGTAGTTTGCGATAGCGGGGTACAGTGATATTGGCAGGAATAGAGGTAGTTTGCGATAGAGGGGTACAGTGATATTGGCAGGAATAGAAGGTAGTTTGCGATAGAGGGGTACAGTGATATTGGCAGGAATAGAGGTAGTTTGCGATAGAGGGGTACAGTGATATTGGCAGGAATAGAAGGTAGTTTGAGATAGAGGGTACAGTGATATTGGCAGGAATAGAGGGTAGTTTGAGATAGAGGGGGACAGTGATATTGGCAGGAATAGAGGGTAGTTTGAGATAGAGGGTACAGTGATATTGGCAGGAATAGAAGGTAGTTTGAGATGGAGGGTACAGTGATATTGGCAGGAATAGAGGGTAATTTGAGATAGAGGGGTACAGTGATATTGTCAGGACGAGTAGGTAGTTTGAGATGGAGGGGTACAGTGATATTGGCAGGACGAGTAGGTAGTTTGAGATGGAGGGGTACAGTGATATTGGCAGGAATAGAGGGTAGTTTGAGATAGAGGGTACAGTGATATTGGCAGGAATAGAAGGTAGTTTGAGATAGAGGGGTACAGTGACATTGGCAGGAATAGAGGGTAGTTGGAGATGGAGGGTACAGTGATATTGGCAGGAATAGAAGGTAGTTTGAGATAGAGGGGTACAGTGACATTGGCAGGAATAGAGGGTAGTTTGAGATAGAGGGGTAAAGTGATATTGGCAGGAATAGAGGGTAGTTTGAGATAGAGGGGTACAGTGATATTGGCAGGAATAGAGGGTAGATTGAGATAGAGGGTACAGTGATATTGGCAGGAATAGAGGGTAGTTTGAGATAGAGGGTACAGTGATATTGGCAGAAATAGAGGGTAGTTTGAGATAGAGGGGTACAGTGATATTGGCAGGAATAGAAGGTGGTTTGAGATAGAGGGGTACAGTGATATTGGCAGGAATAGAGGGTAGTTTGAGATAGAGGGGTAAAGTGATATTGGCAGGAATAGAGGATAGTTTGAAATAGAGGGTACAGTGATATTGGCAGGAATAGAGGGTAGTTTGAGATAGAGGGGTACAGTGATATTGGCAGGAATAGAGGTAGTTTGCGATAGAGGGGTACAGTGATATTGGCAGGAATAGAAGGTAGTTTGAGATAGAGGGTACAGTGATATTGGCAGGAATAGAGGATAGTTTGAGATAGAGGGTACAGTGATATTGGCAGGAATAGAGGATAGTTTGAGATAGAGGGTACAGTGATATTGGCAGGAATAGAAGGTAGTTTGAGATAGAGGGTACAGTGATATTGGCAGGAATAGAGGGTAGTTTGAGATAGAGGGTACAGTGATATTGGTAGGAATAGAGGGTAGATTGAGATAGAGGGTACAGTGATATTGTCAGGAATAGAGGATAGTTTGAGATAGAGGGTACAGTGATATTGGCAGGAATAGAGGGTAGTTTGAGATAGAGGGGTAAAGTGATATTGGCAGGAATAGAGGGTAGTTTGAGATAGAGGGGTACAGTGATATTGTCAGGAATAGAGGGTAGTTTGAGATAGAGGGTACAGTGATATTGGTAGGAATAGAGGGTAGATTGAGATAGAGGGTACAGTGATATTGTCAGGAATAGAGGATAGTTTGAGATAGAGGGTACAGTGATATTGTCAGGAATAGAGGGTAGATTGAGATAGAGGGTACAGTGACATTGGCAGGAATAGAGGGTAGTTTGAGATAGAGGGGTAAAGTGATATTGGCAGGAATAGAGGGTAGTTTGAGATAGAGGGGTACAGTGATATTGGCAGGAATAGAGGGTAGATTGAGATAGAGGGGTACAGTGATATTGGCAGGAATAGAGGGTAGATTGAGATAGAGGGTATAGTGATATTGGCAGAAATAGAGGGTAGATTGAGATAGAGGGTACAGTGATATTGGCAGGAATAGAGGGTAGTTTGAGATAGAGGGTACAGTGATATTGGCAGAAATAGAGGGTAGTTTGAGATAGAGGGGTACAGTGATATTGGCAGAAATAGAGGGTAGTTTGAGATAGAGGGTACAGTGATATTGGCAGAAATAGAGGGTAGTTTGAGATAGAGGGGTACAGTGATATTGGCAGGAATAGAAGGTGGTTTGAGATAGAGGGGTACAGTGATATTGGCAGGAATAGAGGGTAGTTTGAGATAGAGGGGTACAGTGATATTGGCAGGAATAGAGGATAGTTTGAGATAGAGGGTACAGTGATATTGGCAGGAATAGAGGGTAGTTTGAGATAGAGGGGTACAGTGATATTGGCAGGAATAGAGGTAGTTTGCGATAGAGGGTACAGTGATATTGGCAGGAATAGAGGATAGTTTGAGATAGAGGGTACAGTGATATTGGCAGGAATAGAAGGTAGTTTGAGATAGAGGGTACAGTGATATTGGCAGGAATAGAGGATAGTTTGAGATAGAGGGTACAGTGATATTGGCAGGAATAGAGGGTAGTTTGAGATAGAGGGGTACAGTGATATTGGTAGGAATAGAGGATAGTTTGAGATAGAGGGTACAGTGATATTGGCAGGAATAGAGGGTAGTTTGAGATAGAGGGGTACAGTGATATTGGCAGGAATAGAGGTAGTTTGAGATAGAGGGGTACAGTGATATTGGTAGGAATAGAGGATAGTTTGAGATAGAGGGTACAGTGATATTGGCAGGAATAGAGGATAGTTTGAGATAGAGGGTACAGTGATATTGGCAGGAATAGAGGGTAGTTTGAGATAGAGGGGTACAGTGATATTGGTAGGAATAGAGGATAGTTTGAGATAGAGGGTACAGTGATATTGGCAGGAATAGAAGGTAGTTTGAGATAGAGGGGTACAGTGATATTGGTAGGAATAGAGGATAGTTTGAGATAGAGGGTACAGTGATATTGGCAGGAATAGAGGGTAGTTTGAGATAGAGGGGTACAGTGATATTGGTAGGAATAGAGGATAGTTTGAGATAGAGGGTACAGTGATATTGGCAGGAATAGAAGGTAGTTTGAGATAGAGGGTACAGTGATATTGGCAGGAATAGAGGATAGTTTGAGATAGAGGGTACAGTGATATTGGCAGGAATAGAGGGTAGTTTGAGATAGAGGGGTACAGTGATATTGGTAGGAAAAGAAGGTAGTTTGAGATAGAGGGTACAGTGATATTGGCAGGAATAGAGGGTAGTTTGCGATAGAGGGGTACAGTGATATTGGCAGGAATAGAGGTAGTTTGCGATAGAGGGTACAGTGATATTGGCAGGAATAGAAGGTAGTTTGCGATAGAGGGGTACAGTGATATTGGCAGGAATAGAGGTAGTTTGCGATAGAGGGGTACAGTGATATTGGCAGGAATAGAAGGTAGTTTGCGATAGAGGGGTACAGTGATATTGGCAGGAATAGAGGTAGTTTGCGATAGAGGGGTACAGTGATATTGGCAGGAATAGAAGGTAGTTTGAGATAGAGGGTACAGTGATATTGGCAGGAATAGAGGGTAGTTTGAGATAGAGGGGGACAGTGATATTGGCAGGAATAGAGGGTAGTTTGAGATAGAGGGTACAGTGATATTGGCAGGAATAGAAGGTAGTTTGAGATGGAGGGTACAGTGATATTGGCAGGAATAGAGGGTAATTTGAGATAGAGGGGTACAGTGATATTGTCAGGACGAGTAGGTAGTTTGAGATGGAGGGGTACAGTGATATTGGCAGGACGAGTAGGTAGTTTGAGATGGAGGGGTACAGTGATATTGGCAGGAATAGAGGGTAGTTTGAGATAGAGGGTACAGTGATATTGGCAGGAATAGAAGGTAGTTTGAGATAGCGGGGTACAGTGACATTGGCAGGAATAGAGGGTAGTTTGAGATGGAGGGTACAGTGATATTGGCAGGAATAGAAGGTAGTTTGAGATAGAGGGGTACAGTGACATTGGCAGGAATAGAGGGTAGTTTGAGATAGAGGGGTAAAGTGATATTGGCAGGAATAGAGGGTAGTTTGAGATAGAGAGGTACAGTGATATTGGCAGGAATAGAGGGTAGATTGAGATAGAGGGTACAGTGATATTGGCAGGAATAGAGGGTAGTTTGAGATAGAGGGTACAGTGATATTGGCAGGAATAGAAGGTGGTTTGAGATAGAGGGGTACAGTGATATTGGCAGGAATAGAGGGTAGTTTGAGATAGAGGGGTACAGTGATATTGTCAGGAATAGAGGGTAGTTTGAGATAGAGGGGTACAGTGATATTGGCAGGAATAGAGGATAGTTTGAAATAGAGGGTACAGTGATATTGGCAGGAATAGAGGGTAGTTTGAGATAGAGGGGTACAGTGATATTGGCAGGAATAGAGGTAGTTTGCGATAGAGGGGTACAGTGATATTGGCAGGAATAGAAGGTAGTTTGAGATAGAGGGGTACAGTGATATTGGCAGGAATAGAGGATAGTTTGCGATAGAGGGGTACAGTGATATTGGCAGGAATAGAGGTAGTTTGCGATAGAGGGGTACAGTGATATTGGCAGGAATAGAAGGTAGTTTGAGATAGAGGGGTACAGTGATATTGGCAGGAATAGAGGGTAGTTTGCGATAGAGGGGTACAGTGATATTGGCAGGAATAGAGGTAGTTTGCGATAGAGGGGTACAGTGATATTGGCAGGAATAGAAGGTAGTTTGAGATAGAGGGGTACAGTGATATTGGCAGGAATAGAGGATAGTTTGAGATAGAGGGTACAGTGATATTGGCAGGAATAGAAGGTAGTTTGAGATAGAGGGTACAGTGATATTGGCAGGAATAGAGGATAGTTTGAGATAGAGGGTACAGTGATATTGGCAGGAATAGAGGATAGTTTGAGATAGAGGGTACAGTGATATTGGCAGGAATAGAAGGTAGTTTGAGATAGAGGGTACAGTGATATTGGCAGGAATAGAGGGTAGTTTGAGATAGAGGGCACAGTGATATTGGTAGGAATAGAGGGTAGATTGAGATAGAGGGTACAGTGATATTGTCAGGAATAGAGGATAGTTTGAGATAGAGGGTACAGTGATATTGGCAGGAATAGAGGGTAGTTTGAGATAGAGGGTACAGTGATATTGGTAGGAATAGAGGGTAGATTGAGATAGAGGGTACAGTGATATTGTCAGGAATAGAGGGTAGATTGAGATAGAGGGTACAGTGACATTGGCAGGAATAGAGGGTAGTTTGAGATAGAGGGGTAAAGTGATATTGGCAGGAATAGAGGGTAGTTTGAGATAGAGGGGTACAGTGATATTGGCAGGAATAGAAGGTAGTTTGAGATAGAGGGTACAGTGATATTGGCAGGAATAGAGGGTAGTTTGAGATAGAGGGCACAGTGATATTGGTAGGAATAGAGGGTAGATTGAGATAGAGGGTACAGTGATATTGTCAGGAATAGAGGATAGTTTGAGATAGAGGGTACAGTGATATTGGCAGGAATAGAGGGTAGTTTGAGATAGAGGGTACAGTGATATTGGTAGGAATAGAGGGTAGATTGAGATAGAGGGTACAGTGATATTGTCAGGAATAGAGGGTAGATTGAGATAGAGGGTACAGTGACATTGGCAGGAATAGAGGGTAGTTTGAGATAGAGGGGTAAAGTGATATTGGCAGGAATAGAGGGTAGTTTGAGATAGAGGGGTACAGTGATATTGGCAGGAATAGAGGGTAGATTGAGATAGAGGGTACAGTGATATTGGCAGAAATAGAGGGTAGATTGAGATAGAGGGTACAGTGATATTGGCAGAAATAGAGGGTAGTTTGAGATAGAGGGGTACAGTGATATTGGCAGAAATAGAGGGTAGTTTGAGATAGAGGGTACAGTGATATTGGCAGAAATAGAGGGTAGTTTGAGATAGAGGGGTACAGTGATATTGGCAGGAATAGAAGGTGGTTTGAGATAGAGGGGTACAGTGATATTGGCAGGAATAGAGGGTAGTTTGAGATAGAGGGGTACAGTGATATTGGCAGGAATAGAGGATAGTTTGAGATAGAGGGTACAGTGATATTGGCAGGAATAGAGGGTAGTTTGAGATAGAGGGGTACAGTGATATTGGCAGGAATAGAGGTAGTTTGCGATAGAGGGTACAGTGATATTGGCAGGAATAGAGGGTAGTTTGAGATAGAGGGTACAGTGATATTGGCAGGAATAGAAGGTAGTTTGAGATAGAGGGTACAGTGATATTGGCAGGAATAGAAGGTAGTTTGAGATAGAGGGTACAGTGATATTGGCAGGAATAGAAGGTAGTTTGAGATAGAGGGTACAGTGATATTGGCAGGAATAGAGGGTAGTTTGAGATAGAGGGTACAGTGATATTGGTAGGAATAGAGGATAGTTTGAGATAGAGGGTACAGTGATATTGGCAGGAATAGAAGGTAGTTTGAGATAGAGGGTACAGTGATATTGGCAGGAATAGAGGATAGTTTGAGATAGAGGGTACAGTGATATTGGCAGGAATAGAGGGTAGTTTGAGATAGAGGGTACAGTGATATTGGCAGGAATAGAGGATAGTTTGAGATAGAGGGTACAGTGATATTGGCAGGAATAGAGGGTAGTTTGAGATAGAGGGTACAGTGATATTGGTAGGAATAGAGGATAGTTTGAGATAGAGGGGTACAGTGATATTGTCAGGAATAGAGGGTAGTTTGAGATAGAGGGTACAGTGATATTGGCAGGAATAGAGGATAGTTTGAGATAGAGGGTACAGTGATATTGTCAGGAATAGAAGGTAGTTTGAGATAGAGGGTACAGTGATATTGGCAGGAATAGAGGGTAGTTTGAGATAGAGGGTACAGTGATATTGGCAGGAATAGAGGGTAGTTTGAGATAGAGGGTACAGTGATATTGGCAGGAATAGAGGATAGTTTGAGATAGAGGGTACAGTGATATTGGCAGGAATAGAGGGTAGTTTGAGATAGAGGGGTACAGTGATATTGTCAGGAATAGAGGGTAGTTTGAGATAGAGGGTACAGTGATATTGGCAGGAATAGAGGATAGTTTGAGATAGAGGGTACAGTGATATTGTCAGGAATAGAAGGTAGTTTGAGATAGAGGGTACAGTGATATTGGCAGGAATAGAGGGTAGTTTGAGATAGAGGGTACAGTGATATTGGCAGGAATAGAGGATAGTTTGAGATAGAGGGTACAGTGATATTGGCAGGAATAGAGGGTAGTTTGAGATAGAGGGTACAGTGATATTGGCAGGAATAGAGGATAGTTTGAGATAGAGGGTACAGTGATATTGGTAGGAATAGAGGATAGTTTGAGATAGAGGGTACAGTGATATTGTCAGGAATAGAGGGTAGTTTGAGATAGAGGGTACAGTGATATTGGCAGGAATAGAGGGTAGTTTGAGATAGAGGGTACAGTGATATTGGCATGAATAGAGGATAGTTTGAGATAGAGGGTACAGTGATATTGTCAGGAATAGAGGGTAGTTTGAGATAGAGGGTACAGTGATATTGTCAGGAATAGAGGGTAGTTTGAGATAGAGGGTACAGTGATATTGGCAGGAATAGAGGGTAGTTTGAGATAGAGGGGTACAGTGATATTGTCAGGAATAGAGGATAGTTTGAGATAGAGGGGTACAGTGATATTGTCAGGAATAGAGGGTAGTTTGAGATAGAGGGTACAGTGATATTGGCAGGAATAGAAGGTAGTTTGAGATAGAGGGTACAGTGATATTGTCAGGAATAGAGGGTAGTTTGAGATAGAGGGTACAGTGATATTGTCAGGAATAGAGGGTAGATTGAGATAGAGGGTACAGTGACATTGGCAGGAATAGAGGGTAGTTTGAGATAGAGGGGTAAAGTGATATTGGCAGGAATAGAGGGTAGTTTGAGATAGAGGGGTACAGTGATATTGGCAGGAATAGAGGGTAGATTGAGATAGAGGGTACAGTGATATTGGCAGAAATAGAGGGTAGATTGAGATAGAGGGTACAGTGATATTGGCAGGAATAGAGGGTAGTTTGAGATAGAGGGTACAGTGATATTGGCAGAAATAGAGGGTAGTTTGAGATAGAGGGTACAGTGATATTGGCAGAAATAGAGGGTAGTTTGAGATAGAGGGGTACAGTGATATTGGCAGGAATAGAAGGTGGTTTGAGATAGAGGGGTACAGTGATATTGGCAGGAATAGAGGGTAGTTTGAGATAGAGGGGTACAGTGATATTGGCAGGAATAGAGGGTAGTTTGAGATAGAGGGGTACAGTGATATTGGCAGGAATAGAGGATAGTTTGAGATAGAGGGGTACAGTGATATTGGCAGGAATAGAGGGTAGTTTGAGATAGAGGGGTACAGTGATATTGGCAGGAATAGAGGGTAGTTTGAGATAGAGGGTACAGTGATATTGTCAGGAATAGAGGATAGTTTGAGATAGAGGGTACAGTGATATTGGCAGGAATAGAGGGTAGTTTGAGATAGAGGGGTACAGTGATATTGGCAGGAATAGAGGTAGTTTGCGATAGAGGGTACAGTGATATTGGCAGGAATAGAGGGTAGTTTGAGATAGAGGGTACAGTGATATTGGCAGGAATAGAAGGTAGTTTGAGATAGAGGGTACAGTGATATTGGCAGGAATAGAAGGTAGTTTGAGATAGAGGGTACAGTGATATTGGCAGGAATAGAAGGTAGTTTGAGATAGAGGGTACAGTGATATTGGCAGGAATAGAGGGTAGTTTGAGATAGAGGGTACAGTGATATTGGTAGGAATAGAGGAGATCTCGCGAGATCTTGGAGACGGCGGCAGGGATTTTCGAAGCTCCACACGGTCTCCACGTTTTTCGAAGTTACGTCTGTTCACAATTGTATTTTGTCGAAACTGTATTTATCTTTCGGTGTGTGAAGTTATTGTGTGCAACTTTGGTTGTTTCTCGGTGTTTATCTTTCATAAATTGATCGTCTGTTTGCCGTGTCGCGAGCAAGGCCTTGTACAGTGTGCACTGTACAACCTTGAGGCTTTGTTTTTCTCTCAGTGGTCCGTCGTTTGTGATCCAATAACTTTCGTTCTCTGTATTCCCAGTCTTTTCACCCATAGCCTACTTCCTTGTGTAAATCTCAACTCAAAAAAAAAAAAAAAAAAAAACATTTCCTTCTCTGTTCTCATTCGTTTATTCATTCTTATTCGTTCGTTCGTTCTTCGACCACGTGTTTCTCCCCCATTTCCCCAGATAGTTTTCACTCATTAACCTTCAATGTTTACACTTTCCCCTCAAGTTATGTATTCCGTCATATTTTATAACACCTTTTTCTTCTTCTTCTTTAAAAGGCTGCTTTCGACTTGCTCACCAAATCAATTCATCCCAAAAAAAATATCCATCTCCTATAGTGCCTTTGTTCTACATTCCCTAAACTCTCCTGCACTCCATCCTCCATCCAGCGTCCTTAAACGTATTTTTAACTCGAAGGTCACAAGAAACTCATTTTGCAATAAATGTTCGTTTCCCATAAATCGTACACTTTCAAAAATCCAATCTCACCCCTCCCCTCCAAATCTTCCCCATAACCCCTCCCCTCCAAATCTTCCCCATCACCCCTCCCCTCCAAATCTTCCCCATCACCCATCCCTTTCAAATCTCCCCCCTTGCCCCCTCCCTCCTAAACTACCCCCTCATCCCTCCCCGCCAAGACGCCCCCTCGCCCCTCCCCTCCTAGAATCCTGCCTCACCCCTCCCCTCCAAATCTCCCCCATATCCCATCCCTTTCAAATCCCTCCCCTTGTCCCTTCCCTCCCAAACTCCCCCCTCACCCCTCCCCTTCAAATCTCCCCACCCTCATTGCTTCTCAATTTCCCCCCGCTCACTCCCCCTCCTCAAAGCGTCCTCCCCGCTTCTTCCCCCTTCAAACTCTCACCTCCATCTCCCCCAACCTTCTGCCTCGCTCTTCCCCCTCCTCAAATAACACCTCATTGTGGCTCACCCAATCACCATCAAACCTTTTGTCCGCCCCATCCTTCCCTTTCTCCGAGCTATTCTGAAATCTCTTACACACCTTCAACAGCTCTCCCTACCTCTTCCACCTCTTCCACATCTTACCCTACCCCTCCTCCCCCCTGTTCTGTATCTGATGCTCCCCCTTTCTCTTCATTAACGGTATGGACCTCAAACATCCGGGGCCTTCGTTCAAACTTAACCGATCTCTCCATACAGGTTGCTTCTGTCAAACCAGACGTGATCTGCTTAACAGAAACTTTCCTCCTTTATGATGTCTCTGATTCCATAGTATCTCTCCCGGGCTACTCCCTCCTCCGGTATGATAGACCTGAGCCTCGTCCTGGAGGCGGGGTTGCTATCTTTATCAAAAACTCTCTTCCTCACTCGCCCTGCACTGCACTCTCTCCACCTCACCCCCAGGAATACCTCTGGCTACGGCTTCCCCTTCGCTCCCACCTCTTGTTCATATGTGTGTTGTACCGTCCACCAAACAGTGATGACTCCATCTACATCTCGCTGTCTGATGATATGGACCAACTTCTATCTACTCATCCCAACTCTCTCTTCCTCATATGTGGTGATTTCAACTGTCATCATGCCAGTTGGCTGGGTGTGGGTACCTCTCTCACCAGCCATGGCTCCTCAGCAAAGGACTTCTGCGACTCACTGGGACTGACACAATCTGTCAATTTCCCGACCCGGATCTCAGTCAACGGAACATCTTCTCTTCTGGACTTGGTTATGACTAACTTCCCTGAAAATGTCTGCTGCTCTTCTTCTGCTCCGATCGGAACATCTGATCATGTCCTTGTTAAAGTGGACATCTCTCTGACCATCCTCAGGGAGCCTGCTCAGCGTCGACGAGTCTGGCATTTCACTCAGGCCAACTGGCACGGTCTTCAAGCAGCCATCAATCATCTGGACTGGTCTCCCATCGCTACCACCTCTGACATCAACTCATCCTGGGAATTCTTCCAAAGTAAATTGCTCTCTCTCATGCACAGATTTATCCCATCTCGTCTTCAGTTGTCATACCCTTCCTCCCGTCCATGGTACACGGAATCTTGTGGTGAGGCTGTTGCCCAGAAACAACTTGCCTTCGTCTCCTGGAAAGCAAATCCAACGGAAGGAAATCTCATTTCCTTTCACAAAGCCCGAAACAAGTGTGTGTCCACCCTCAGGAGAGCCAGGAAACAATATCTCTCCGTTCTCAAGACCGAACTCTCTTATCTGTCTCCCTCTTCCAAATCCTGGTGGCGTCTGGTCAAATCCGTTTCTGGTGTTTGTTCCCCCTCCATCCCCTCCCTTACCTCAAACGGCTACACAGCTGACTCCGCACGTGAAAAAGCTGAATGCCTCAACTCTGTGTTTGCCTCTAAATCTTGTGTCCCAAACCCATCCCTCTCTGTACCCACCATACCCAGTCGTACCCTGCTGCTCCTGGACTCCGTGTCCTTTCCTCCTGACAAGGTGGAAAAGTTTCTGTCAACCCTCGACTCTGATTCTGCAACTGGACCCGACGGCATCAGCCCACGGGTCCTAAAATCCTGCTCTGCTGCTCTATCTCACCCTCTCTCTGTTCTCTTCACCCTCTCTTTTGCTCAAGGTCAACTGCCATCTGCTTGGAAATCAGCCAACATCACCGCTTTGCACAAAAAAGGTGCAAAAACAGATCCTAGCAACTACAGACCAATCAGCCTTCTCCCAATTATCAGCAAAGTCATGGAATCCATCATTGCTTCTGATATGAAATCTTTCCTCTTCTCCAATGGCTTGATCTCTGATCATCAATTTGGTTTCAGACCAGGTCACTCTACTCTGGACATGCTGCTTCTGCTGTCTCAACAATGGATGGAGGTCCTCAATGCCAAACAGGAAATTAGAGCTGTCTCCCTCGACATATCACGTGCCTTCGACACGGTCTGGCACCCCGCTCTGCTCACCAAACTCTCCTCCTTTGGTATCCATGGAAATCTCCACGCATGGCTGGCGGACTTCCTCTCTAGTCGTCGTCAACGTGTGGCCCTGAATGGGTTTCTCTCATCTCCTCTTCCTGTTCAGGCTGGAGTTCCCCAAGGCAGTGTTCTGGGCCCCGTGCTTTTTCTGGTCTTCATCAATGATCTCTCTGACTCTCTCGAAAATCCTCTCTATCTCTTTGCTGATGACTCCACTCTCTGCCGCTCCATTCCTCTTCCCTCAGATCGGCAGTCTGCTGCCTCCTCACTCTCTGAAGACCTGGACAAAATCACAGACTGGTCAAACAAGTGGAACATGTCTTTCAATCCTGACAAATCTCACACTCTTACTATGTCTCTCCGAAAAGATCGACTGGACAACCCTCCCATCTACTTTCTCAACAATCCTCTCCAAGAAGTTCTGTCGCTCAAGATTTTGGGTCTCACTATCTGCCATGATCTTTCTTGGGAAAACCACATTTCCAAGCTGGCCTCCAAAGCCAGTCGCCGACTGGGCATCCTCCGTCGTGCGAAGTCCTTCCTCGGCACACCTGAGCTCCTCACCACATACAAGGCTTTCATCCGCAGCTCAATGGAATACTGTTCTCCCCTATGGGCCGGTGCTCCTGCCTCACACCTAGCTCGGCTTCACGCTGTTGAAACCAAAGCTTTCAGAATTATTGGAATCTCCCGCGATGAAGCTATCTCTGAGGGCCTTTCACTCACTCACCGCAGGCAGGTAGGTGGTCTTTCTGTCTTCTACCGACTCCTCTCCGGCCTTGCACCCCCAGCTCTCTCTGTGCTCTGTCCCCCAAATATTCCTACAGGTCGCACAAGATCTGCCAGCAACCCTCTGATGGTTAAACTGCCGAAATCTCGGCTCTCCGCTCACCTTCACTCTTTCATTCCTCTTTTCTCCCGCCTCTGGAACAAACTCCCTCACTCCCTTCAATCCCACTCCTCCCTCCAGGTCTTTAAAACAGCTGTTCACCACCATCTCTTATCTTCCCCCATCCAAAACCTTGATCTTTTCTACCCCCGCTAATTCACCCCAGATCCACCTTGTTTGAAATTCCAACTTCTTTCCTGGAAGTCCTGGCAGTGTCCATATGTTTTATACCTCTCCCACTGCCCCCTTCCCACGCCCCCCCCCCCCCAAAGCCCTCGCCCTCTCTCAGATCTCTCGATGTCTCCATGTCTCTCGGTCCCTGCTCTCAAATGTTGTGTTTGTGTCCTTCCCCCTCTCTCCCCATCTTGTCTACCGCTCCCTATGTTATATGTTTTATGTGTCGGTTTGTCTTTCTGTGTGATTAATGTTCGCTCTTTCACGAGCCTCGATATTGTATACAAAAAAAAAAAAAAAAAAAAAAAAAAAAAAAAAAAAAAAAAAAAAAAAAAAAAAAAAAAAAAAAAAAAAAAAAAAAAAAAAAAAAAAAAAAAAAGTTTGAGATAGAGGGTACAGTGATATTGGCAGGAATAGAAGGTAGTTTGAGATAGAGGGTACAGTGATATTGGCAGGAATAGAGGATAGTTTGAGATAGAGGGTACAGTGATATTGGCAGGAATAGAGGGTAGTTTGAGATAGAGGGTACAGTGATATTGGCAGGAATAGAGGATAGTTTGAGATAGAGGGTACAGTGATATTGGCAGGAATAGAGGGTAGTTTGAGATAGAGGGTACAGTGATATTGGTAGGAATAGAGGATAGTTTGAGATAGAGGGGTACAGTGATATTGTCAGGAATAGAGGGTAGTTTGAGATAGAGGGTACAGTGATATTGGCAGGAATAGAGGATAGTTTGAGATAGAGGGTACAGTGATATTGTCAGGAATAGAAGGTAGTTTGAGATAGAGGGTACAGTGATATTGGCAGGAATAGAGGATAGTTTGAGATAGAGGGTACAGTGATATTGGCAGGAATAGAGGGTAGTTTGAGATAGAGGGTACAGTGATATTGGCAGGAATAGAGGATAGTTTGAGATAGAGGGTACAGTGATATTGGCAGGAATAGAGGGTAGTTTGAGATAGAGGGGTACAGTGATATTGTCAGGAATAGAGGGTAGTTTGAGATAGAGGGTACAGTGATATTGGCAGGAATAGAGGATAGTTTGAGATAGAGGGTACAGTGATATTGTCAGGAATAGAAGGTAGTTTGAGATAGAGGGTACAGTGATATTGGCAGGAATAGAGGGTAGTTTGAGATAGAGGGTACAGTGATATTGGCAGGAATAGAGGATAGTTTGAGATAGAGGGTACAGTGATATTGGCAGGAATAGAGGGTAGTTTGAGATAGAGGGTACAGTGATATTGGCAGGAATAGAGGATAGTTTGAGATAGAGGGTACAGTGATATTGGTAGGAATAGAGGATAGTTTGAGATAGAGGGTACAGTGATATTGTCAGGAATAGAGGGTAGTTTGAGATAGAGGGTACAGTGATATTGGCAGGAATAGAGGGTAGTTTGAGATAGAGGGTACAGTGATATTGGCATGAATAGAGGATAGTTTGAGATAGAGGGTACAGTGATATTGTCAGGAATAGAGGGTAGTTTGAGATAGAGGGTACAGTGATATTGTCAGGAATAGAGGGTAGTTTGAGATAGAGGGTACAGTGATATTGGCAGGAATAGAAGGTAGTTTGAGATAGAGGGTACAGTGATATTGGCAGGAATAGAAGGTAGTTTGAGATAGAGGGTACAGTGATATTGGCAGGAATAGAAGGTAGTTTGAGATAGAGGGTACAGTGATATTGGCAGGAATAGAGGGTAGTTTGAGATAGAGGGTACAGTGATATTGGTAGGAATAGAGGATAGTTTGAGATAGAGGGTACAGTGATATTGGCAGGAATAGAAGGTAGTTTGAGATAGAGGGTACAGTGATATTGGCAGGAATAGAGGATAGTTTGAGATAGAGGGTACAGTGATATTGGCAGGAATAGAGGGTAGTTTGAGATAGAGGGTACAGTGATATTGGCAGGAATAGAGGATAGTTTGAGATAGAGGGTACAGTGATATTGGCAGGAATAGAGGGTAGTTTGAGATAGAGGGTACAGTGATATTGGTAGGAATAGAGGATAGTTTGAGATAGAGGGGTACAGTGATATTGTCAGGAATAGAGGGTAGTTTGAGATAGAGGGTACAGTGATATTGGCAGGAATAGAGGATAGTTTGAGATAGAGGGTACAGTGATATTGTCAGGAATAGAAGGTAGTTTGAGATAGAGGGTACAGTGATATTGGCAGGAATAGAGGGTAGTTTGAGATAGAGGGTACAGTGATATTGGCAGGAATAGAGGGTAGTTTGAGATAGAGGGTACAGTGATATTGGCAGGAATAGAGGATAGTTTGAGATAGAGGGTACAGTGATATTGGCAGGAATAGAGGGTAGTTTGAGATAGAGGGGTACAGTGATATTGTCAGGAATAGAGGGTAGTTTGAGATAGAGGGTACAGTGATATTGGCAGGAATAGAGGATAGTTTGAGATAGAGGGTACAGTGATATTGTCAGGAATAGAAGGTAGTTTGAGATAGAGGGTACAGTGATATTGGCAGGAATAGAGGGTAGTTTGAGATAGAGGGTACAGTGATATTGGCAGGAATAGAGGATAGTTTGAGATAGAGGGTACAGTGATATTGGCAGGAATAGAGGGTAGTTTGAGATAGAGGGTACAGTGATATTGGCAGGAATAGAGGATAGTTTGAGATAGAGGGTACAGTGATATTGGTAGGAATAGAGGATAGTTTGAGATAGAGGGTACAGTGATATTGTCAGGAATAGAGGGTAGTTTGAGATAGAGGGTACAGTGATATTGGCAGGAATAGAGGGTAGTTTGAGATAGAGGGTACAGTGATATTGGCATGAATAGAGGATAGTTTGAGATAGAGGGTACAGTGATATTGTCAGGAATAGAGGGTAGTTTGAGATAGAGGGTACAGTGATATTGTCAGGAATAGAGGGTAGTTTGAGATAGAGGGTACAGTGATATTGGCAGGAATAGAGGGTAGTTTGAGATAGAGGGGTACAGTGATATTGTCAGGAATAGAGGATAGTTTGAGATAGAGGGGTACAGTGATATTGTCAGGAATAGAGGGTAGTTTGAGATAGAGGGTACAGTGATATTGTCAGGAATAGAGGGTAGTTTGAGATAGAGGGTACAGTGATATTGTCAGGAATAGAGGGTAGATTGAGATAGAGGGTACAGTGACATTGGCAGGAATAGAGGGTAGTTTGAGATAGAGGGGTAAAGTGATATTGGCAGGAATAGAGGGTAGTTTGAGATAGAGGGGTACAGTGATATTGGCAGGAATAGAGGGTAGATTGAGATAGAGGGTACAGTGATATTGGCAGAAATAGAGGGTAGATTGAGATAGAGGGTACAGTGATATTGGCAGGAATAGAGGGTAGTTTGAGATAGAGGGTACAGTGATATTGGCAGAAATAGAGGGTAGTTTGAGATAGAGGGGTACAGTGATATTGGCAGAAATAGAGGGTAGTTTGAGATAGAGGGTACAGTGATATTGGCAGAAATAGAGGGTAGTTTGAGATAGAGGGGTACAGTGATATTGGCAGGAATAGAAGGTGGTTTGAGATAGAGGGGTACAGTGATATTGGCAGGAATAGAGGGTAGTTTGAGATAGAGGGGTACAGTGATATTGGCAGGAATAGAGGATAGTTTGAGATAGAGGGTACAGTGATATTGGCAGGAATAGAGGGTAGTTTGAGATAGAGGGGTACAGTGATATTGGCAGGAAAGAGGTAGTTTGCGATAGAGGGTACAGTGATATTGGCAGGAATAGAGGGTAGTTTGAGATAGAGGGTACAGTGATATTGGCAGGAATAGAAGGTAGTTTGAGATAGAGGGTACAGTGATATTGGCAGGAATAGAAGGTAGTTTGAGATAGAGGGTACAGTGATATTGGCAGGAATAGAAGGTAGTTTGAGATAGAGGGTACAGTGATATTGGCAGGAATAGAGGATAGTTTGAGATAGAGGGTACAGTGATATTGGCAGGAATAGAGGGTAGTTTGAGATAGAGGGTACAGTGATATTGGCAGGAATAGAGGATAGTTTGAGATAGAGGGTACAGTGATATTGGTAGGAATAGAGGATAGTTTGAGATAGAGGGTACAGTGATATTGTCAGGAATAGAGGGTAGTTTGAGATAGAGGGTACAGTGATATTGGCAGGAATAGAGGATAGTTTGAGATAGAGGGTACAGTGATATTGGCAGGAATAGAAGGTAGTTTGAGATAGAGGGTACAGTGATATTGGCAGGAATAGAAGGTAGTTTGAGATAGAGGGTACAGTGATATTGGTAGGAATAGAGGATAGTTTGAGATAGAGGGTACAGTGATATTGGCAGGAATAGAAGGTAGTTTGAGATAGAGGGTACAGTGATATTGGCAGGAATAGAGGATAGTTTGAGATAGAGGGTACAGTGATATTGGCAGGAATAGAGGGTAGTTTGAGATAGAGGGTACAGTGATATTGGTAGGAATAGAGGATAGTTTGAGATAGAGGGTACAGTGATATTGTCAGGAATAGAGGGTAGTTTGAGATAGAGGGTACAGTGATATTGGCATGAATAGAGGATAGTTTGAGATAGAGGGTACAGTGATATTGTCAGGAATAGAGGATAGTTTGAGATAGAGGGGTACAGTGATATTGTCAGGAATAGAGGGTAGTTTGAGATAGAGGGTACAGTGATATTGGCAGGAATAGAGGGTAGTTTGAGATAGAGGGTACAGTGATATTGTCAGGAATAGAGGGTAGTTTGAGATAGAGGGTACAGTGATATTGTCAGGAATAGAGGGTAGTTTGAGATAGAGGGTACAGTGATATTGGCAGGAATAGAGGGTAGTTTGAGATAGAGGGTACAGTGATATTGGCATGAATAGAGGATAGTTTGAGATAGAGGGTACAGTGATATTGTCAGGAATAGAGGATAGTTTGAGATAGAGGGGTACAGTGATATTGTCAGGAATAGAGGGTAGTTTGAGATAGAGGGTACAGTGATATTGGCAGGAATAGAGGGTAGTTTGAGATAGAGGGTACAGTGATATTGGCAGGAATAGAAGGTAGTTTGAGATAGAGGGTACAGTGATATTGTCAGGAATAGAGGATAGTTTGAGATAGAGGGGTACAGTGATATTGTCAGGAATAGAGGATAGTTTGAGATAGAGGGTACAGTGATATTGGTAGGAATAGAGGATAGTTTGAGATAGAGGGTACAGTGATATTGTCAGGAATAGAGGGTAGTTTGAGATAGAGGGTACAGTGATATTGGCAGGAATAGAGGGTAGTTTGAGATAGAGGGTACAGTGATATTGGCATGAATAGAGGATAGTTTGAGATAGAGGGTACAGTGATATTGTCAGGAATAGAGGGTAGTTTGAGATAGAGGGTACAGTGATATTGTCAGGAATAGAGGGTAGTTTGAGATAGAGGGTACAGTGATATTGGCAGGAATAGAGGGTAGTTTGAGATAGAGGGTACAGTGATATTGTCAGGAATAGAGGATAGTTTGAGATAGAGGGGTACAGTGATATTGTCAGGAATAGAGGGTAGTTTGAGATAGAGGGTACAGTGATATTGTCAGGAATAGAGGGTAGTTTGAGATAGAGGGTACAGTGATATTGGCAGGAATAGAGGGTAGTTTGAGATAGAGGGGTACAGTGATATTGGCAGGAATAGAGGGTAGTTTGAGATAGAGGGGTACAGTGATATTGTCAGGAATAGAGGGTAGTTTGAGATAGAGGGTACAGTGATATTGGCAGGAATAGAGGATAGTTTGAGATAGAGGGTACAGTGATATTGGCAGGAATAGAGGGTAGTTTGAGATAGAGGGGTACAGTGATATTGTCAGGAATAGAGGGTAGTTTGAGATAGAGGGTACAGTGATATTGTCAGGAATAGAGGGTAGTTTGAGATAGAGGGGTACAGTGATATTGTCAGGAATAGAGGGTAGTTTGAGATAGAGGGTACAGTGATATTGGCAGGAATAGAGGGTAGTTTGAGATAGAGGGTACAGTGATATTGGCAGGAATAGAGGATAGTTTGAGATCGAGGGGTACAGTGATATTGGCAGGAATAGAGGGTAGTTTGAGATAGAGGGTACAGTGATATTGGCAGGAATAGAGGGTAGTTTGAGATAGAGGGGTACAGTGATATTGTCAGGAATAGAGGATAGTTTGAGATAGAGGGTACAGTGATATTGGCAGGAATAGAGGGTAGTTTGAGATAGAGGGGTACAGTGATATTGTCAGGAATAGAGGATAGTTTGAGATAGAGGGTACAGTGATATTGGCAGGAATAGAGGGTAGTTTGAGATAGAGGGGTACAGTGATATTGTCAGGAATAGAGGGTAGTTTGAGATAGAGGGTACAGTGATATTGTCAGGAATAGAGGGTAGTTTGAGATAGAGGGTACAGTGATATTGGCAGGAATAGAGGGTAGTTTGAGATAGAGGGGTACAGTGATATTGTCAGGAATAGAGGATAGTTTGAGATAGAGGGGTACAGTGATATTGGCAGGAATAGAGGGTAGTTTGAGATAGAGGGGTACAGTGATATTGTCAGGAATAGAGGGTAGTTTGAGATAGAGGGGTACAGTGATATTGGCAGGAAAAGAAGGTAGTTTGAGATAGAGGGGTACAGTGATATTGTCAGGAATAGAGGGTAGTTTGAGATAGAGGGTACAGTGATATTGGCAGGAATAGAGGATAGTTTGAGATAGAGGGGTACAGTGATATTGGCAGGAATAGAGGGTAGTTTGAGATAGAGGGGTACAGTGATATTGTCAGGAATAGAGGGTAGTTTGAGATAGAGGGTACAGTGATATTGTCAGGAATAGAGGGTAGTTTGAGATAGAGGGTACAGTGATATTGTCAGGAATAGAGGGTAGTTTGAGATAGAGGGTACAGTGATATTGGCAGGAATAGAGGGTAGTTTGAGATAGAGGGGTACAGTGATATTGGCAGGAATAGAGGGTAGATTGAGATAGAGGGTACAGTGATATTGTCAGGAATAGAGGGTAGTTTGAGATAGAGGGTACAGTGATATTGTCAGGAATAGAGGGTAGTTTGAGATAGAGGGTACAGTGATATTGTCAGGAATAGAGGGTAGTTTGAGATAGAGGGGTACAGTGATATTGTCAGGAATAGAGGATAGTTTGAGATAGAGGGTACAGTGATATTGTCAGGAATAGAGGGTAGTTTGAGATAGAGGGGTACAGTGATATTGTCAGGAATAGAGGGTAGTTTGAGATCGAGGGTACAGTGATATTGTCAGGAATAGAGGGTAGTTTGAGATAGAGGGTACAGTGATATTGGCAGGAATAGAGGGTAGTTTGAGATAGAGGGGTACAGTGATATTGTCAGGAATAGAGGATAGTTTGAGATAGAGGGTACAGTGATATTGTCAGGAATAGAGGGTAGTTTGAGATAGAGGGTACAGTGATATTGTCAGGAATAGAGGGTAGTTTGAGATAGAGGGGTACAGTGATATTGTCAGGAATAGAGGATAGTTTGAGATAGAGGGTACAGTGATATTGTCAGGACGAGTAGGTAGTTTGAGATGGAGGGTACAGTGATATTGTCAGGAATAGAGGATAGTTTGAGATAGAGGGTACAGTGATATTGGCAGGAATAGAGGGTAGTTTGAGATAGAGGGGTACAGTGATATTGTCAGGAATAGAGGATAGTTTGAGATAGAGGGGTACAGTGATATTGGCAGGAATAGAGGGTAGTTTGAGATAGAGGGGTACAGTGATATTGTCAGGAATAGAGGGTAGTTTGAGATAGAGGGTACAGTGATATTGGCAGGAATAGAGGGTAGTTTGAGATAGAGGGGTACAGTGATATTGTCAGGAATAGAGGGTAGTTTGAGATAGAGGGTACAGTGATATTGGCAGGAATAGAGGGTAGTTTGAGATAGAGGGGTACAGTGATATTGTCAGGAATAGAGGGTAGTTTGAGATAGAGGGGTACAGTGATATTGTCAGGAATAGAGGATAGTTTGAGATGGAGGGTACAGTGATATTGTCAGGAATAGAGGGTAGTTTGAGATAGAGGGGTACAGTGATATTGTCAGGAATAGAGGGTAGTTTGAGATAGAGGGGTACAGTGATATTGGCAGGAATAGAGGATAGTTTGAGATGGAGGGTACAGTGATATTGTCAGGAATAGAGGGTAGTTTGAGATAGAGGGGTACAGTGATATTGGCAGGAATAGAGGATAGTTTGAGATGGAGGGTACAGTGATATTGTCAGGAATAGAGGATAGTTTGAGATAGAGGGTACAGTGATATTGTCAGGACGAGTAGGTAGTTTGAGATGGAGGGTACAGTGATATTGTTAAGAATGGAAGGTAGTTTGAGTATGGATGGGTGATTATGTACATCCGTGCTGAGTGTCATGTCTGTGTGAGGGTCTCGGTAAGGCATAGTGGTTTGTTTTTATTTACCTCCACCACTAAAGGTGGATGGAGGTTATGTTTTCACCTCCCTGTCTGTCTGTCTGTCTGTCTGTCTGTTTGTCTGTTTGTGAATGGTATATCTCAAAAAGTTATGGACGGTTTTGGCTGAAATTTGGTGGCGAGTTTGGGTATGTCACAAGGACGAAATGATTATATTTTGGGGAAGATCCAGATCCAGATGTGGATCTGAGAATTTTAAAGTGATTCTTCACCATTGAGAGATGGAGAAAAAATCGGTATACTGTTTAGTACAATATCTCAAAAGTCGTGGACAGATTCGGCCGAAACTTTGTGGACATGTTTGTTGGGTGTGTGACAAGGAAGAATTGATTCAGTTTTGGTGAAGATTTGGATCTGGATCCGGATCAGAGAGATTTTTTTTGAGTGATTATTCACCATTGAGTGATGAGTCTAAAACTGATATCCGGCATGATTCAGATCCGACCTATCAGTGGGACAGAAAACGTAAAGTGTTCAGCACGCCACGTATGCTCCAGTCTTTGAGTGCTGTTCTTGTCTTCCCTCTAAAATTGCCTTTACCCACTCTCCCTCAAAAAAGATTTTAAAAAACAAAAATATTTCCCCATTGTTGTTTTTTCCACCTTTTTTTTTTTTTTTTTTTTTTTGTATACTGCATCGAGGCTCGTGAAAGAGCTAACATTTACTTCACAAACAAATCAACCAGACAAACAAAATGTATAAAAAGAGGGAGCGGAAAACAAGATGGGGAGAGAAGGGGAAGCACACAAACACAACATTTGAGAGCAGGGAGATGTGTGGAAGGGAGAGGGCTTGGGGGGAGGAGGTGTGGGAAGGGGGGGGGGGGGGGTGGGGGGAGGGAGAAGTATAAAACACAAGGACACCAAGGACTTCCAGGACAGAATTTGGTATTTCAAAAAAGTGGAATTGGGGTGAAATTAGCGGGGGTAGAAAAGATCAAGGTTTTGGATGGGGGAAGATAAGAGATGGTGGTGAACAGCCGTTTTAAAGACCTGGAGGGAGGAGTGGGATTGAAGAGAGTGAGGGAGTTTGTTCCAGAGGCGGGAGAAAAGAGGAATGAAGGAGCGAAGGTGAGCACAGAGTCTTGATTTTGGCAGTTTGACCATAAGAGGGTTGCAGGCAGATCTTGTGCGACCTGTAGGAATATTTGGGGGACAGAGCCCAGAGAGAGCTGGGGGGGGGGGGGGGGGCAAGGCCAGAGAGGAGTCGGTAGAAGACGGAAAGACCACCAACCTGCCTGCGGTGAGTGAGTGAGAGGCCCTTGGAGTTAGCTTCATCGCGGGAGATTCCAATGATTCTGAACGCTTTGGTTTCAACAGCGTGAAGACGAGCTAGGTGTGAGGCAGGAGCACCAGCCCAGAGGGGAGAGCAGTATTCCATTGAGGTACCCTTGTGATATCTCTGAGCGTGCCACACTTCTCATCAGCTCCCCTCCCCCATGTCCCCAATTAAATTAAGTCGTTTTGATGGATTTATATAATTTGGCATCGGTGTGGTACAGGCATGACGGGCCGAATGGCCTCCACTTGCGTCGAATTTCCTTGCTATTTCTTGTTAACGCAAATAAGCATGACAAGCATGACTGATAGTATGACCGGCAGCTTTGGTCATACAAGTGTGAAGAGGATATAGGATCCATTAATAACAAGTAATTAACAAACTTTGCAATGTTTGGTGGATGTGGAATGAATGCTGACGACACGTACCGAACACACCGTGCAATATGAGCCTCCTCTGCCAGGTTATCGCTTTTGAGTCACGATTTGTCCTGCACTTGGTGTAATTAGCGTTACCTAACCCATGTTTTGATGTTTTCATATTGTTGAAGATTCTATCACAACTATTGCAAATAGCATTTAATTACTCGCAAAAAGTACAAAATCTTTTCACAATGACGTGCAAATCGACTTGCTCAAGGAGTCAATATGGCTGGATAGTTTTATATGACTTGTGAACTTTTTTGAGGTGGAATGAAATGGATTAATTTTGTACATGTTGGTCGAATGTTCCTGTCGGAATTGTCATGTGATTGGGGATTGTGGTGTTTCAGTGAAAGTGAGCAGATCATCATGTCTGAGGATGATCATGTGGACAGCTCAGGTGGCGAACGATTCCGGCGGCACAAAACTACTAAGGATGGCTGGGAAAGGTGTGTTCACAATCCTTACAAAACTGCATTTCATTTCCACTGTAGATTGTTGCCAAGGGCCAAAGTTAAAAAAAAAAGTTATTTGGTACACGATTAGCAACACACTCCTCAGGTTTTATCATTTGAAGCCTGTTTTGAAGTTTCGACTTCCTTGCTTTGGAAAAGTTCCTTATCCCTTGTACAGGGTGATGACAAAAAACAATGGTATCCATACGTCTCTACGTTGCATCCGTCGGGCTGTACGTTGCAGATGTCGGTCTGTACGTTGCAGATGTTGGGCTGTACGTTGCAGATGTCGGTCTGTACGTTGCAGATGTCGGTCTCTACGTTGCAGATGTCGGTCTGTACGTTGCAGATGTCGGTCTCTACGTTGCAGATGTCGGTCTCTACGTTGCAGATGTCGGTCTCTACGTTGCAGATGTCGGTCTCTACGTTGCAGATGTCAGTCTCTACGTTGCAGATGTCGGTCTCTACGTTGCAGATGTCAGTCTCTTCGTTGTAGATGTCAGTCTCTACGTTGTAGATGTTGGTCTCTACGTTGTAGATGTCGGTCTATACATTGCAGATGTCGGTCTATACATTGCAGATGTTGGTCTATACATTGCAGATGCCGGTCTCTACGTTGCAGATGTCGGTCTCTATGTTGCAGATGTCGGTCTGTACGTTGCAGATGTCGGTCTCTACGTTGCAGATGTCGGTCACTACGTTGTAGATGTCAGTCTCTACGTTGCAGATGTCGGTCTCTACGTTGCAGATGTCGGTCTCTACGTTGCAGATGTCGGTCTCTACGTTGCAGATGTCAGTCTCTTCGTTGTAGATGTCAGTCTCTACGTTGTAGATGTTGGTCTCTACGTTGTAGATGTCGGTCTATACATTGCAGATGTCGGTCTATACATTGCAGATGTCGGTCTATACATTGCAGATGCCGGTCTCTACGTTGCAGATGTCGGTCTCTACGTTGCAGATGTCGGTCTCTACGTTGCAGATGTCGGTCTCTACGTTGCAGATGTCGGTCTCTACGTTGCAGATGTCGGTCTCTACGTTGCAGATGTCGGTCTCTACGTTGCAGATGTCGGTCTCTACGTTGCAGATGTCGGTCTCTACGTTGCAGATGTCGGTCTCTACGTTGCAGATGTCGGTCTCTACATTGCAGATGTCGGTCTCTACATTGCAGATGTCGGTCTCTACGTTGCAGATGTCGGTCTCTACGTTGCAGATGTCGGTCTCTACGTTGCAGATGTCAGTCTCCACGTTGCAGATGTCGGTCTCTACGTTGCAGATGTCGGTCTCTACGTTGCATATGTCGGTCTCTACGTTGCATATGTCGGTCTCTACGTTGCATATGTCGGTCTCTACGTTGCAGATGTCGGTCTCTACGTTGCAGATGTCGGTCTCGACGTTGCAGATGACGGTCTCTACGTTGCAGATGACGGTCTCTACGTTGTAGATGTCGGTCTCTACGTTGTAGATGTCGGTCTCTACGTTGTAGATGTCGGTCTCTACGTTGCAGATGTCGGTCTATACGTTGCAGATGTCGGTCTCGACGTTGCAGATGACGGTCTCTACGTTGCAGATGTCGGTCTCTACGTTGTAGATGTCGGTCTCTACGTTGTAGATGTCGGTCTCTACGTTGTAGATGTCGGTCTCTACGTTGCAGATGTCGGTCTATACGTTGCAGATGTCGGTCTCTACGTTGCAGATGTCGATCTCTACGTTGCAGATGTCGGTCTCTACGTTGCAGATGTCGGTCTCTACGTTGCAGATGTCGGTCTCTACGTTGCAGATGTCGGTCTCTACGTTGCAGATGTCGGTCTCTACGTTGCAGATGTCGGTCTCTACGTTGCAGATGTCGGTCTCTACGTTGCAGATGTCGGTCTCTACGTTGCAGATGTCGGTCTCTACGTTGCAGATGTCGGTCTCTACGTTGCAGATGTCGGTCTCTACGTTGCAGATGTCGGTCTCTACGTTGCAGATGTCGGTCTCTACGTTGCAGATGTCGGTCTCTACGTTGCAGATGTCGGTCTCTACGTTGCAGATGTCGGTCTCTACGTTGTAGATGTCGGTCTCTACGTTGCAGATGTCGGTCTCTACGTTGCAGATGTCGGTCTCTACGTTGCAGATGTCGGTCTCTACGTTGCAGATGTCGGTCTCTACGTTGCAGATGTCGGTCTCTACGTTGCAGATGTCGGTCTCTACGTTGCAGATGTCGGTCTCTACATTGCAGATGTCGGTCTCTACGTTGCAGATGTCGGTCTCTACGTTGTAGATGTCGGTCTCTACGTTGCAGATGTCGGTCTCTACGTTGCAGATGTCGGTCTCTACGTTGCAGATGTCGGTCTCTACGTTGCAGATGTCGGTCTCTACGTTGCAGATGTCGGTCTCTACGTTGCAGATGTCGGTCTCTACGTTGCATATGTCGGTCTCTACGTTGCATATGTCGGTCTCTACGTTGCAGATGTCGGTCTCTACGTTGCAGATGTCGGTCTCGACGTTGCAGATGACGGTCTCTACGTTGCAGATGACGGTCTCTACGTTGTAGATGTCGGTCTCTACGTTGTAGATGTCGGTCTCTACGTTGTAGATGTCGGTCTCTACGTTGCAGATGTCGGTCTATATGTTGCAGATGTCGGTCTCGACGTTGCATATGACGGTCTCTACGTTGTAGATGTCGGTCTCTACGTTGTAGATGTCGGTCTCTACGTTGTAGATGTCGGTCTCTACGTTGTAGATGTCGGTCTCTACGTTGTAGATGTCGGTCTCTACGTTGCAGATGTCGGTCTATACGTTGCAGATGTCGGTCTCTACGTTGCAGATGTCGATCTCTACGTTGCAGATGTCGGTCTCTACGTTGCAGATGTCGGTCTCTACGTTGCAGATGTCGGTCTCTACGTTGCAGATGTCGGTCTCTACGTTGCAGATGTCGGTCTCTATATTGCAGATGTCGGTCTCTACGTTGCAGATGTCGGTCTCTACGTTGCAGATGTCGGTCTCTACGCTGCAGATGTCGGTCTCTACGTTGCAGATGTCGGTCTCTACGTTGCAGATGTCGGTCTCTACGTTGCAGATGTCGGTCTCTACGTTGCAGATGTCGGTCTCTACGTTGCAGATGTCGGTCTCTACGTTGCAGATGTCGGTCTCTACGTTGCAGATGTCGGTCTCTACGTTGCAGATGTCGGTCTCTACGTTGCAGATGTCGGTCTCTACGTTGTAGATGTCGGTCTCTACGTTGTAGATGTCGGTCTCTACGTTGCAGATGTCGGTCTCTACGTTGCAGATGTCGGTCTCTACGTTGCAGATGTCGGTCTCTACGTTGCAGATGTCGGTCTCTACGTTGCAGATGTCGGTCTCTACGTTGCAGATGTCGGTCTCTACGTTGCAGATGTCGGTCTCTACGTTGCAGATGTCGGTCTATACATTGCAGATGTTGGTCTATACATTGCAGATGCCGGTCTCTACGTTGCAGATGTCGGTCTCTACGTTGCAGATGTCGGTCTCTACGTTGCAGATGTCGGTCTCTACGTTGCAGATGTCGGTCTCTACGTTGCAGATGTCGGTCTCTACGTTGCAGATGTCGGTCTCTACGTTGCAGATGTCGGTCTCTACGTTGCAGATGTCGGTCTCTACGTTGCAGATGTCGGTCTGTACGTTGCAGATGTCGGTCTGTACGTTGCAGATGTCGGTCTGTACGTTGCAGATGTCGGTCTGTACGTTGTAGATGTCGGTCTCTACGTTGCAGATGTCGGTCTGTACGTTGCAGATGTCGGTCTGTATGTTGCAGATGTCGGTCTGTACGTTGCAGATGTCGGTCTCTACGTTGCAGACATACTTTGTTTAAATGAGAAAAACATTGTTTCTTCTCCAACACGTTCGGCTACAGCGATTGAATGGATTTTGTTGGTTATTGCTGTTTTGAGATCATCTATGAATTGTGTCCTTCCTCGGTAGACACTCGCTAATCCTGAACTTGGTTTGAGTCTTCTTGGAGGATTTCGTTCTCAGGTAGATTTCGAACGAAAACGATTTTTTTTTCATTGTCCATGGCATGTTGAGAAAATGGAGTTATCTTGACTAAATCTCAATCTGCAGACTATACACAAACTCTACTTTGCACACCTGCAAAAACGATGAGGACATCACATCATTGGTATTGAGGAAGTGTTTATGGGCAAGATCAGTATCGTTTTTTTTGTGGTCACCCTGTAGTTTGCGAGAAAGCTGAATTGTTGCTGGGCCTGGCATTTCCTCTTCGCCATAGTACACAAAAGGTTGCATGCTAGGAGAACTACCTTGATTACTATTGAATTTTGTTTCATAAAGAAAAGTATGATTTATTTTAGATTCATGCATATATATATATATATATATATATATATATATATATATATATATATATATTTATATATATATATTTATATATAATATATATATATATATAAATATATATATTTATATATATAAGACAAATGATGAATTGCGAAAGATGATGGGAATATTGCCTGTGATTGATGCTGTGAAGAGGAACAGGTTGAGATGGTTTGGTCATGTATTGAGGAAGGATGAAAGTGACTGGTTGAGAAGAGTGATGGAAGTTAATGTAGAAGGAAGTAGAGGATGGGGAAGACCGAGAAAGACTTGGCTAAAGATGGTGGAAGAAGAAATGCGGGCAAGGGGGTTAACAAGGAGAGATGCAGAAAATAGGGCAAAATGGAGAAGATTGTCATGGGGACCGCAAGGCTAACCCCTGCTCTAGCAGGGAACATGGCCTTAAAATGCATGTTGTTTGTTGTTGTATTTATATATTATATATTTATATATTATATATTTATATTTTTACAGATCTGGGACGACGGCTCTCCCGTTAGCAAGGGGGGTTAACCCCTTGTCCGTTATACTGGCCGTCGCCTATCCTGGGGGTCTGTGACGTCACTGGTGGTCAGCCACGACCAGGGTAATCGGGCCAGAGGCCCAAAAGAAAGACCCCCCCGAATACCTGCTTACCGTGACCTCCCAACCAGCGAGGAGACAGCCCCGCCCGAGTCGCGACGGTAATGGACATGCCGAGCGAAGCGAGTCACGACCCAGGCCGTTAACAATGACTAACCCGATTATAGCGGTTTTAATCGTGCCACGTAGACCAATGGACAGAAAAGACTAAAGCAACTGGATGGAGACGAAACCAAAGCTTGGAGAAAGAGCACACATTTATTATAACAACCACCAGAGGAAAAGAAAGATCAAAGCTGTACAAAGGTACAACACCTGCGAGTGTGGTCTACTCACCTGCACACCTCCACCACTGCAGTTGCCTCCGAGCTTACCTGCTCCTTACCCTAACCTATCTAACTGGGGAAGGCCCTCCCTGGCACTTACCCCCTCTGTGCCCTCTCTGGCACTGGGCTACCCGGGTCCGTACTCCGGATCCTCGGGCCCCACTGAACGACTCTACCGGCTCCCAGAGCCCACCTGCAGCCTCACCTGGCCGACATCCTCACAGTGGTGGAGTGCCCATTTAACCATACACACTAACAGGCCACACACCCAGCCATTTCCACGTCACTAATGTACCCATCCAAACACCATTCTACCACACGCACCACAGATGCCAATATCCACCACAATTTACCGATACCCTCTACCTACTTTTAAACTACCCTCCCCGGGTATTCGTGAAAGGGGTCCATCTTCCCCATCCACTCCCTTCGCACCAACCACTCCACCCCACGTTTTCCACACTACCCACTCCACAACATCCATTCCATACTCCATTCCATACTAGCTATTTCACACAACCATTCTCCATACACCTGTTCACTTGCACACGTGTTGTATCACACCTCGTGCTCCCTGCACCCTCCCTCCAAGACCATTCACTCAATACAACTCACAATCGCACTTTTCACCATACGCTGCTCCATCACGTCCTTCTTCACACACACTGCATCGTCTAAGCTGACTACCCCCCTTCTGAAACTCGCGCTTCCCAGTCGCCCCTTATACTATTGCGCTCCCACGTCGTTATCATCCAACTAATCTGCTACGTCCCCTACTACAAGTACAACGTCGCTACTTAACCCTACAGTTACCTATTGTCAGCTATTTCCCTATACAATTATCCAAACCCTCCCTGGCTTGGTTTGCACCGCCATAACCCCATAAACTATAGCTCATGTGCCTGGGAAGTGTGAGGGATGGCAGAGTTGCCATTCCTCCACATCGGGCGTCTCCCACTATCAATTTTGCCCATCCAATTGCCAATCAAAATTTGCCAATCATCTTTGCCAATCAAATTTACCAATCCAATTTGCCAATCATCAATTTCCTACTCCTACCAAATGTCCATTAACTTGAGCCTCAGTGCGTCATTACCTTTTCAAAGCTCGGCTTCGCAAAGCCGAGCAATGAATGCGGGCGGTTTGTTTACCCCGATTGGGTCCGTCCGGCACTCAGTTCAGGGGAGGAGGTTTACTCGGGCCGAGATTCCAAGGTCCACCTCGGCGCGGAGCCTTTCAGTCTCCCGCCCGATGGCCCAATCTCGCCCGGCCGGAACACCGCAACCACAAGGGGGCACCGTCCCGACCCTTCCTACCTTCCCTTGCACCGGGCCGCCTGCTCCGCTTAGCAGAGCGCGGACGCGACCGTGCAGGGCGAGGCCCGGCGCGGATCGCGCACGGCAGTTCTTTTGAAACCGCCGTGATTACGACCCCCGCCGGTTCCCGCAGTACCCAAAGCCCGGCACCGACCGAGGGCTCGCGTCGGCTAAACGTCGGTCTAACCGCTGCTCCGTTTAACGTCGATGCCTTACTCGCATGCTCACGCATACGCGACCCCTTTCACATTCTCCAAACCCGGCGCTCCAACGCCGCTCGTACATCCCACACACTTTGTCACAGCACTCGCTCGTGCATTCTCCCCTCGCACAAACTCAGGTCTACTCATAACGCTCACATACTTCGTTACACACCTGACTACCGCACACCTTGGCACACACTCGTCGTTCGCACACTCCATCAACACACATCGCGCCCACTCCTCGGTCACATCCTCTGTGACAACCATGGGTGTGCACTCTTTTTCACACCCAATCACGCGCTTCAATGTGCCCTCCCGCACCCGCGCCACCACCAACTCACTCTCCGTGTCGCTCTCACCACCACACTCTGTCGTGCATTCCTTCTCACTCTCGACAGCACACTCACTCCACGGCGCACACTTTTTCCTCACACACACCTCCGTTCCACACCTTTCTTCCCCCGTTACGTCCTCCGTAACACTCACCACAGGTGTGCACTCTTTTGCACACCCAATCATCACCGCACACCCTTGCTCACCAATACCTCTCGCACTCCCCATGGTCGGACATCCTTGCACACACCCTCTTTCCACGCACTCTGCACCAGTCGCACACCTCACCAGCGGCCTCTCACGAACGCCCGGGTCTAGCCCAACACCCAAGCTCACTGAATCTCCCCTCACACCATATGCATTTCCGAGCATATTGCCACTCACCTCGGCACCTCTTCTCTTTCGCTCCTCCTCCGCCACCTGCAAACTCTTTATTTGGTCAGTAAGCACATCATCGTGCCGTGTGCACAGACCTTGCACCAATTCCATCACCTCCTCCTTTATCTCCTTCTTAGTCTCCCTCCGTCTCTTCTTAATTTCGCTTACCCCCTCTTCCACCTCCTCTAACTTCTGTTTCACCTCTTTTATTTCCAGATGCGCCCCTTCAATTTCTTCCTCGAAGACCACCTTGGTCGTTTCTATGTGCGTCCTGACTTCCCGTTATTTTGTCTCCATTGCCTCTACCACCTCTTCTAACCTCTTCGTCAGTCCCTCATGTACCGTCTGACATTCCCTCTTCGTCGCTGTTAATTCCTTCTTTATTTCTTTCTGCGTCGCTTTCAACCCCCCTATTACCGCCGTGTTCTTTTCCACCTGCTCCCCTAACTCCTTTTGTCCCACTGTCAGCTGCTCTACTCCCCACGTCAGGTCTTCTATGCCCCCCTGTAACCTAGCCGTACTGTTCCTCACCTCATTCTCCATGCGCTCCTCACCCCGCTTTACCTCCTCACGTACCCCCGTGACCTCTTCACTCACCCCGCGCCTTATATCCTCCCCCATCTCTCCTATTTCCTTTGTAGATGCCGCCCTCATCTGCTCCAAATCCCCCTTGTGGGTGTCCAATCTGGTTTCTAACCCGATTTTTACCTCCTCTATCTGATCCCCCATTTGTTTAATTTCCTGGGCGGATTGCTCCCCTATTTCCCTCAATTTGCCTTCTATATTGTTTTCTAACCCCTCTAACCCATTCTTCACCCTTTCCATTTGGTCCTCCTGGGTGGCCATCCTATTTTCCAACCCCGTTAACCCATTCTTCACTTCCCCAATTTGATTACCCATGTCCTCCAATTGGCCCCCTAATTTACTTTCTAGCCCCCCAATTTTGCCATCGAGCCCCCCTATTTGGCTTCCCAATTCAGTTTTTACTCCACTAATTTGGCTTCCCAATTGCTCAATTTGGCTTCCCAGCCTCCTGTTCTTTTCCATTTCCTCACCCGACTTGACTATGAAGGCCTGCATTTGCGCCATGAATACGTCCCAGTTCATCGGTGCCGCGGGCGTGGCTGCCGCAGCCACGTGCGAGGCGCCATTTTGTGCGCCTCTAACCTCGTGCGAAGCTTTGATGCGAAATTTGGATGATGTCAGTTTTAATCTAATATAAATGACTTATGTTGGAAAAGATGGTTCTATATTTGGAGTATCCCAAGAGTTGGATATTGATTTATCAAATTTTTATACAAAGGCACAGGCTGAATGACAAAAATATAACACAACAAAAAATATGAATATGAACAATACTTATAAATTAATCAATTATCCAAGCCCCACAGATGCCAATGACTTAGTTAGATTAAATGATTTATCACAATATATATATCTTTAAATAAAACAGCACGTTTTATTAAACAAGTAGAATTTACAACCACAACATCTGGTTCTACAAACCTTTCTACAAACCACCTTTCCTTATTAAATTTAACTATCTACTTGCAATTTAACTTCATAAAGAAGGACATGTAGTTAATATGAGAATCAATGAATAGGGGTACATGACATGTATGATTTAGGGTATAATTGGTCCTTTTCAATAAACTTGGAAGACCTATATGATTTTAATCAATCTCGTAAAGAAGAATATTACCCACTTGGTGAGGATAATGAGATATGTGGAAGCACAATTAGCAAATTAGCAATTACAACAAATACGCGATTTCAAGAATAGAAAATTATATGATGGCAAAGCGATAGTTTATATCGTCACCTTCGTGCCATTCTTGCTCAAGTCGAATTTTATCGAAAATGACATTTTGTTATCCGGTGATTGGTTATTGTGTCTAGTTACTGTCAATTAATAATAGAATGTCTATACACGTTTTTTTCCCACCGAAAAAAAAAGGTGTTTGTTCAACTCCGTGCCATTTCTGCTTATCGAGTGTTCGTGCCATTTCCGCTCATCGTGTATCACCGAAATAATGACTCCTCCCATTAAATTCAACGAACCCTAACCCATCTCTTTTACCCTAGTTGAAAAAAGTGGGGACGGACGGACGGACATCGAGACCGGCATTATTAGTGACCTATCTCCGAAAGGAGATGACCTAAAAAACTAGTGTATAAATGAAAACAAAGTCAATGTATCATAAAAATTAATTTCTTGATTATTCGTTCCAAAGGGTCGTCGGCATTTAGGTAGAACCGTGAGCAATATTGTCTCTAGCACTTCTCCGTGCCATAATTTCCCAAGCCAAAATTGCTCACGGTGATTTGCCCAAGCCAAAATTGCTCACGGTGATTTATAATCTGTTATTTATAAATTTAGCTTAGTTTTAAACTTAAAAATCATGTTTCTCTACAATTGCATGCAATGATAATCTAGGTTTTCTTCACTTAACAGAATTTAAATTCAGTACTGATCCAGATGGCTGAAAAAAATACGTTTTTTGTGATTGTCGTAAACGCTTTTTTCGACTTGAGCAAGAATGGCACGAAGGTGACGATATGACAAAGAAGGAAAGAAATAAGATAAATATACAAAGCCTAGGAATACAAACCGATTTAACAACAGGAAGATGGGGTGGTATTACTTGTCATTATATTAATCTCTCCTACATTTCAGAAACATTAATTTTTTTATGCATCAATGGCAGAGAGAAGACTACAAGAGAATTATAATTTTTGTATTCAAGGATACTTACAAGAAAAGGGTGTTAAATATTGCATTCCTTATGATTTTGAACATCGACATGGGAAATTTAAAATTGAGAACTCGTCATACTGATATTGCTATATCCACAAATGAAGATTTGATTAAAATATCAAATAAAAATCGACTTCTAAAAGTTATGAAATATCAAACTCTTTTAGAAATCATCAACAAATCTTATTTGTATCCTATTATGAGAAAAATAATTACAGACACAAGAATATCTCAAAATCCAGATGAATATATGTATAATATTCTATGGGGAGATGGTTCAAGGATAGCAAGGGATGAGGAAGGAGTTGAAGAAGAAAATGAGGCAAGGGATAAAAGAGAGAAGGAAGAGAGTGAGAAAAAGGAGGAGGAGGAGAGAGAGAGAGGGAGGAAAAATAGAAAAATATGGAAACCAGTGAGATTAATAAAATATTGGAGGTATTACAGAAAATAAATCAAACTCAATGCACTGAGGAGGAAAATAAAGAAATTAAAAGTGTAATGAAAATATTATTTTCAAGAAAAACTCCAATTTTGGGGAGGAGGTTTAAATGAGAAGCAGCCTCTTCACTCTCTCCTCAAGCAGCCTCTTCACTCTCTCAGGCAGCAGCATTTTCACTCTCTGCAGACCTGGACAAAATCACAAACTAGTCAAACAAGTGGAACATGTCTTTAAATTCTGACAAATCTCACACTCTCACAATGTCTCTCTGAAAAGACCGTCTGGAAAACCCTCCCATCTACTTTCTCAACAATCCTCTCCAAGAAGTTCTGTCACTCAAGCTTTTGGGTCTCACTATCTGCATGATCTTTCCTGGGAAAACCACATTTCCAAGCTGGCCTCCAAAGACAGTTGCCGACTGGGCATCCTCCGTCATGCTAAGTCCTTCCTTGGCACACCTGAGCTCCTCATCCAAATACAAGGCTTTCTTCCATAGCTCAATGGAATATTGCTCTCCACTCTGGGCTGGTGCTCCTGCCTCACACCTAGCTTTCCTTCACGCTGTAGAAACCAAAGCTTTCAGGATCATTGGAATCTCCCACGATGAAGCTGATTCGGAGGGCCTTTCACTCTCTCCCTGCAGGCAGGTTGGTGGTCTTTCTGTCTTATGCTGACTCCTCTCTGGCCTCGCTACCCCAACTCTGTCTGTGCTGTGTCCCCAAAATATTCCTGCAGGACACACAAGAACTGCCAGCAACCCTCTTCTGGTGAAACTGCCAAAATCAAGACACTCTGCTCATCTTCACTCTTTCATTCCTCTTTTTTCCTGCCTTTGGAACAAACTCCCACACTCTCTTCAATCCCACTCCTCCCTCCAGGTCTTTAAAACAGCTGAACACCACCATCTCTTATCTTCCCCCATCCAAAACCTTGATCTTTTCTACACCTGTTAATACACCCCGAATCCACATCTTTCAATCCCCGACTTCCTTCCTGAAATTCCTTGTAGTGTCAATTTGTTTTGTACCGTGCACCCCTTCCCTCCTCCCCCCAGCCCCCCCCCCTTCGAACAGATCTCCTGCTGTCCCTGTTCTCTACTCTTGTGCTTGTGTGCTTCCCTCTCTCGCCCCATCTTGTCTCCCCCTCCCTTTATTGTTTTACTTATGTTTTTTGTGTTTTATTTGCTAATATGTGTTTGATGTGCTAGCTCCTAAACGAGCCTCGATCTTGTATACAAAAAAAAGAAAAAACGTGGGGATAAAGAAGAAGAAAAGGATTATGTAGTTGATGATTTGGTGTTATTGACTTTAGTTAAAGTTTTACATATATATTTTTCCCCTAAATAAATGGAGGAGAGAGTGAAGACATTCCTAAGGATTCTTTATGTTTTAAAAATCAAGATAGAAATGGATATGTTGGAAACGAAAAAGGTTTTCGCACTCGGTATGAATTTTTCTCATAAATGAATTAGTACGGCAGATAGGTGAAATATTTGGGAGAATTGTGCCTTTGATGATACAAGCACGAGAGTTGGCACACAGTTAGAGTATGCACTAAGGATGATATTTGGCTATAGGGCCATTGCAGAATTGTCCTGTGACAACAATGGCGGCCATTTTTCAAAATGGCCTCCACTGCTTGTTATTTTACATATATTTGCTACATTACCGTGTATAAACTGGTGTTGTCGTCATACAAGCTTGACATTTGGCACATAATTAAAGACCCCTAACTATCGGGTTATCATATATTTGTCCTGTGACAACAATGTTTTTAAAATGGCCACTATTTATATGGTATAATATGGTATATGGTATATTAATTTGTATAAACTGTTGTTTGAATCATACAAGCATGGTATTTGGTAAATAGTTAAATATTCTGACTATTAGAGTCATCACAGATGTGTCCAATAAAAATGGCGCTCAATTTTTAGTACGGCAGATAGGTGAAATATTTGGGAGAATTGTGCCTTTGATGATACAAGCATGAGAGTTGGCACACAGTTAGAGTATGCCCTAAGGAAGATATTTGGTTATAGGGCCATCGCAGATTTGTTCTGTGACAACAATGGTGGCCATTTAAAAAAAAAAGGACAAATCTGCGATGGCCTTATAGCCAAATATCTGTCTTAGGACAAACTCTGACTGTGTGCCAAATGCCATGCTTGTATCATCAAAGGCACAATTCCTGCACCTATCTGCCATACTAAATGAGTTATTGTGTTTAGTGTAAAAAGAAAACGAATACTAAAAATATATCGTATGTTAAAGGTAAAAATAATAGAGTTGATCAAAAGGGGACATGTTTAGTGTGTGGCTCTAAAACGTTTCAATTCATTCTTAAGCATAAAAGTAGGAGAGATATGCAAAAGTTTTTGTCGGGTCTTATATTTACAACAACTGGAATTCTGGGGGAATTACATCTACCGGGGTATTCTTTCTGTGGTCCAGGGACAAACTTGGATAAAAGATTAAATGAGGCTAACAATCCTAAACCTTGGTCTAAACCTATAAATAGGGTTGATGAAGTGTGTATGAAACACGATATTGATTATGGGAATAGCACTACGTTGGCTGAAAAACACGCAACCAACAGAGAAATGTTGTATAATTTGTCTTTGATACAAAATCCAACGTTGAGAGAAAAAGTTGATAGATTTATCGTGAAAAAATTGATAAGTGCTGAATTGAGACTTGGGCTTGGTTGTCAAAAAACGATTAAACTCTAATGTCATCAAGACTGAGGAGCAAATAGCTTTAGCTGATGAATTATATAAACCTATAATCACAAAGTTTAAAAGAAGGAAGGTTTATTCCAAAGGGGTTGATTACATCTGGTCCGCTGATTTAATTGAACTAAATAATGATAAGGGATACAAGTATGCTTTAACCGTTATTGATTTGAGGAGTAGATTTGCATGGGTTGTTCCTTTGAAAAACAAAAGGGGTAATACTCTTATGTTGGCTTTCAGTGAAGTACTGTATTTAGTAAAAGCAAAAGAAAACCAAAGAAGTTATGGACTGATGAGGGAACAGAGTTCTATAACAAAACATTTATGAAGTCCCTTAAAGATAATAGTATAATATTGAATAGCACCTTACATATATATACATTTACTGTATCTATAACCTCCAGTTCTCTCTTTGTAAATTTGTATTGTTTACCGCTGCTCTCTGACCAAGGGATTAATAGTCATCGTAAAATACACAAATTCTGGAGGGAGTGTCTCGTCCATTTAATTTTGGGGGAAGTTTCCCATCCTATGGACGGAATATTTGCTCTTTGAACTAAAAGTTGTATCTATTGGTGAATTCATTTTGCGAATCACTTTATTCACTTTTGGCATATCCCTTTTATCCCTTTGTCTTTTTTTTTTACAGTGATGATCTCCTAAGTGATGATGAATTTGGTGGAACTGTAAGTTGTTTCATGTTAGTTTTTTTAAAATATCTCCAATCAAATGAATGCTGTCCCATGAATGACCATTTCCTGATTCTTCCTATCATCACCACAGAGGGACGGCTTCTGGGCGGCCATTTTATGTCTGCTGTTAAGTGATCAGCATCGCATTACTTTGTGGCATCGTTGACCATTGTGTTCTCAATGGAGAGGATCCACGATGGTTTTCTCAGTTAATGGATCAGGGAATTTTAATAATTTTTCTAGACGTTTTAAAAATAACGTTTTGGAAAGCCAACACATCATTGGTCTCTTGTTCACAATCAGAAAATGGATATTGGACAGACATTACAGACCTGACAACAGAAGTCATGGCTGCCCTGAAGACATTTGGTCTTCGGATTGTGCATTTAAATGCCGTTGTGGTGACCAAGAGCCACAGCATATCAGTCACGTGAAGTTTGCATTTGACATATCGTACTTATGTGTCGTTAGTGAAAAATGGCTGCCACGGGGAGAAAAATACTAAAAGGAATTGTGGATGCAAAATGGTCTGAACCGTTGTATGAACATAGGTATAACATTCTAGTAAATGGTTTAAACTTTAAAGCCAGTTTTCTTTCAAAGTAATAAAAATGCAAGATTTTTTTCATTTTCTGTCTTTTGGATGCCTTTTAGACGGTACTTTGTTTGTGGTGCGTCGAGGGTATATATGCCTTTTTTTTTTTTTTTTTTTTTTTTTTTTTTTTGTATACAAGATCGAGGCTCGTGAAAGAGCGAACATTAATCACACAGAAAGACAAACAGACACACAAAACAAATAACATCGGGAGCGGTAGACAAGATGGGGAGAGAGGGGGAAGGACACAAACACAACATTTGAGAGCAGGGACCGAGAGACATGGAGACATCGAGAGAACTGTGGGAGGGAGAGGGCTTTGGGGGGGAGGCATGGGAAGGGGGGGGGGGGTGGGAGAGGTATAAAACATATGGACACTGCCAAGACTTCCAGGAAAGAAGTTGGAATTTCAAACAAGGTGGATCTGGGGTGAATTAGTAGGGGTAGAAAAGATCAAGGTTTTGGATGGGGGAAGATAAGAGATGGTGGTGAACAGCTGTTTTGAAGACCTGGAGGGAGGAGTGTGATTGAAGTGAGTGTGGGAGTTTGTTCCAGAGGCGGGAGAAAAGAGGAATGAAAGAGTGAAGGTGAGCAGAGAGCCGAGATTTCGGCAGTTTAACCATCAGAGGGTGGCTGGCAGATCTTGTGCGACCTGTAGGAATATTTGGGGGACAGAGCACAGAGAGAGCTGGGGGAGCAAGGCCGGAGAGGAGTCGGTAGAAGACAGAAAGACCACCTACCTGCCTGCGGTGAGTGAGTGAAAGGCCCTCAGAGATAGCTTCATCGCGGGAGATTCCAATGATTCTGAAAGCTTTGGATTCAACAGCGTGAAGCCGAGCCAGGTGTGAGGCAGGAGCACCAGCCCATAGGGGAGAACAGTATTCCATTGAGCTGCGGATGAAAGCCTTGTATGTGGTGAGGAGCTCAGGTGTGCCTAGGAAGGACTTCGCACGACGGAGGATGCCCAGTCGGCGACTGGCTTTGGAGGCCAGCTTGGAAATGTGGTTTTCCCAAGAAAGATCATGGCAGATGGTGAGACCCAAAAGCTTGAGCGACAGAACTTCTTGGAGAGGATTGTTGAGAAAGTAGATGGGAGGGTTGTCCAGTCGATCTTTTCGGAGAGACATAGTAAGAGTGTGAGATTTGTCAGGATTGAAAGAAATGTTCCACATGTTTGACCAGTCTGTGATTTTGTCCAGGTCTTCAGAGAGTGAGGAGGCTGCTGACTGCCGATCTGAGGGAAGAGGAATGGAGTGGCAGAGAGTGGAGTCATCAGCAAAGAGATACAGAGGATTTTCCAGAGAGTCGGAGAGATCATTGATAAAGACCAGAAAAAGCACAGGGCCCAGCACACTGCCTTGGGGAACTCCAGCCTGAACGGGAAGGGGAGATGAGAGAAATCCATTCAGGGCCACACGTTGACTACGACCAGAGAGGAAGTCCGCAAGCCATGCATGGAGATTTCCATGGATACCATAGGAGGAGAGTTTGGTGAGCAGAGCTGGGTGCCAGACCGTATCGAAGGCACGTGATATGTCAAGGGAGACAGCTCTGATTTCCTGTTTGGCATTGAGGACCTCCATCCATTGTTGAGACAGCAGAAGCAGCATGTCCAGAGTAGAGTGACCTGGTCTGAAACCAAATTGATGATCAGAGATCAAGCCATTGGAGAAGAGGAAAGATTTCATATCCGAAGCAATGATGGATTCCATGACTTTGCTGATAATTGGGAGCAGGCTGATTGGTCTGTAGTTGCAAGGATCTGTTTTTGCACCTTTTTTGTGTAAAGCGGTAATGTTTGCTGATTTCCAGGATGCTGGCAGATGACCTTGAGCAAAGGATAGGGTGAAAAGAACAGAGAGAGGGTGAGATAGAGCGGCAGAGCAGGATTTTAGGACCCGTGGGCTGATGCCATCTGGTCCAGTTGCAGAATCAGAGTCGAGGTTTGACAAAAACTCCTCCACCTTGTCAGGAGAGAAGGTCACAGAGTCCAGGAGCAGTTTGGTTCGACTGGGAAAGGTGGGAACAGAGAGAGATGGGTTTGGGACTAAGGATTTTGAGGCAAACACAGAGTTGAGGCATTCGGCTTTGTCACGTGCGATGTCAACTGTGTGGCCATTTGAGGTAAGGGAGGGGATGGAGGGGGAACAAACACCAGAAACGGATTTGACCAGACGCCACCAGGATTTGGAGGAAGGAGACAGGTTTGAGAGTTCATTCTTGAGTGAGGAGAGATAGTGCTTCCTGGCACTCCTGAGGGTAGACACAGACTTGTTCCGAGTTTGGTGGAAGGAACTGAGATTTCCTTCAGTTGGATTAGCCTTCCAAGAGGCAAAGGCAAGTTGTTTCAGGGCAACTGCCTCACCACAAGATTCAGTGTACCATGGACGGGAGGAAGGGTAAGACAACTGAAGGCGAGATGGGATAAATCTGTGCATGAGAGAGATCAGTTTGCTTTGGAAGAATTCCCAGGAAGAATTGATGTCAGAGGCAGTGGAGATGGGAGACCATTCCAGACGATTGATGGCTGCTTGAAGACCGTCCCAGTCGGCCTGAGTGAAATGCCAGACTCGTCGACGCTGAGGAGGCTCTCTGAGAATGGCCAGAGAGATGTCCACTTTGACAAGCACATGATCAGAAGAACCGATTGGAGCAGAAGAAGAGCAGCAGACATTAGCAGGGAAGTTAGTCATAACCAAGTCTAGAAGAGAAGATACTCCATTGGCTGAGATCCGGGTCGGGAAATTGACAGATTGTGTCAATCCCAGTGAGTCACAGAAGTCCTTTGCTGAGGTGCCATGACTGGTGAGAGAGGAACCCACACCCAACCAGGTGGCATGATGACAATTGAAGTCACCACATATGAGGAAGAGAGAGTTGGGATGAGTGGATAGAAGTTGGTCCATGTTGTCAGACAGTGAAATGTAGATGGAGTCATCACTGTTTGGGGGACGGTACAGAACACATATGAACAAAAGGTGGGAGCGGAGAGGAAGCCGTAGCCAGAGGTACTGCTGGGGGTGAGGAGGAGAGAGGGCAGTGCAAGGAGAGTGAGGAAGAGAGTTTTTGATAAAGATAGCCACCCCACCACCAGGCCGAGGCTCAGGTCTATCATACCGGAGGAGGGAGTAACCAGGAAGAGATATTAAGGAATCAGAGACATCTTGAAGGAGGAAAGTCTCTGTTAAGCAGATCAAGTCTGGATTGTCAGAAGCAACCTGTATGGAGAGATCAGTCAGGTTTGAGCGAAGGCCCCGGATGTTTGAGGTCCATACCGTTAATGAAGAGAGAGGGGGAGCATCGGGTACAGGACAGGGGAGGGGAGGAGTAGGGTAAGATGAAGGATGAGAGGGGGAGGTAGGGAGAGCAGTTGTTAGTGTGTCAGCGATTGCAGAAGAGTTCCAAGAAAGGGAAGGATGAGGAGGATGAAAGGTTTGAAGGTGAAGGGATGAGGCACAGAGAGGGGTTGTTTGAGGGGGGGCAGAGGAAAGAAGAAGGTTGGGGGGGGGGGGGGAGGTATGAGATAGAAGGGAGACGAAGTGGGGAGGAGGCAGCTTTGAGGAGGAGGGGGGAGGAGGGAGAATTGGAGAGGAATGGTATGGGGGGAGATTTGAATGGGAGGGGTTGGGGGGGAGTTTTGAAGGGGAGGAGTGAGGGGGGAGTTTAGGAGGGGAAGGGCAAGGGGGGAGTTCAGGAGTGGAGGGGTAGGGGGGGAGTTTAAGAGTGGCGGGGCAAGGGGTGAGTTTAGGAGTGTAGGTGCAAGGGGAGGGATTTGGATGGGAGGGGCAAGAGGGGAGTTTAGAAAGTGGATGATTAATGAAAGACGAACATTGAAAACAAATTGGGTTTGTTGTGATTTTCAAGTTAGCAATCCGGTTCAGAATGATGGAGGAGGGATGGAATGAATGTGAATTTAGACCATGTAGTGAGGGAGACGTATAAGATATTGAATTTCTTTTTTTTGAGGTGGAATGAGTTGGAGAGGAAATTGAGAAAAGCCTTTTAAATAGGAAGAAAAACAGCGTGTTGTAAAATACCACTGAGTAAAACACTGAAGGGGAAAGGTTATACATATTTAAATAATATTTAAACAGAACCGTGAACAATCTTATGTGCACAAAAATACCAACGGGGGGAGAGCCGAGAGGGACCACCACGAGTCACGTGAAGGGCAAACGGTGTTTTAGCCTTGGAAAAACTTAACATCTCTTTAGCCTTGGAAACTAAATAGATGTTAAGGGACGGCTGGCTTGGGAAGCGATAACAAGCTGAACATAACAAGCTGAACAGTAATGGGACTCCCCTGGATCAGCTTTTTACCTCCGCCACCGAAGGTGGATGGACGTTATGTTTTCATCCCTGGCTGTCTGTTTTTTTTGTCTGCTTATCTGTTTGTGAACAAGATATCTCAAAAAGTTATCGACAGATTCAGACGAAACTTGATGGAGATGTTGTGTATGTGACATGGACGAAATTATTAGATTTTGGTGAAGATCTGAATATTTTCGAGAATTATTTAATTTTTAGGTGATCCATCACCATTGAGAGATCGGGCGAAAAGTGATTATATAACATGATATTTTAAAAAGTTATGGATGAGTTGGTTAGGTGACAAGAACAAGCCGATTCTATTTTGGTTCAGGTCCGAATCCAGATCCGGCATATCGGTGGGATCCAAAACATAAACTGTTCAGCCTGGTGGATGTATGCGCTCTACCGAGTGCCGTTCTAGTTGTGTGAGTTTTTGTTTACGGCTGGCGGCGTTGGGTGGGATTTTGGGGTTACCGTTATTTAATCGCATAAAATAATTTGAAATATAACTACGGGGGAAATCAGGAGGGATCACGTTAATCTTTTTATTACTGCCAATTATTGTACTATTATTATTTTAATATAGACCTCAACAGAGATATATTAACAACATTTCCATGAAACGGATTTAAAAGAACTACAAAGCTTTTCGTTGTGCTTCTTCTTCGAAGAGGAACTCAAACTCGTCTCCCAGTCACAAATTTTATTGTCAAAGATGATTTCCTCAGTGGCCCGAGTGGGCCCCCTTCCACACTCTACCACCTCCAATCGGAGCGCTGAACACTGAACAGGCTCCTCCAACCTCAAGCATTGGGGGTGATGATGTCAGCAAAGAACATCCAATCTGAATTGGTCTTGTTGATAGGTGGCCTATGTGGATTCTTCTTCAATGCCTCATTCACTTTGTGCTCATATCACCCGAGGAGTGCACAATGAAAAAATTTGTGGTTATTTTTCTTTCTGTTTCATGGAAACGTCCTTAATATGTCTCGGTTTTCATCTGTGTTCAAGTTTTGTGGGACGAAGCATCTTTTTACTATTATTATTGTTAACTGGTAGGAGTACCCGGCGTTTCCGAAGGGGGGGGAGGGGTGGAAGTAGAGGGAGGGGCGAGGAAGGGAGTGGGGGGGGGGGGGGGGGGACTATAAGGGGGAGGGGAGCGGGAGGTGAGGGGAGAGTGATATACTACATATACATCTTCTTTGGTGGGGGGTGGGGGGGGGGGGCTTTGACAGGACCCTCCGTTTTGGGGAGTGGAGGAAGGGAAGCAGGAAAAATTTACCCGTGCAAAGAGTGCTTTAACCTCAGTGTTGCCCAGGTAAAAAGGAAATTGTAATACCCTCTGCCACCATCACCAGGTGGCGCTACATGGTACACATTTACATTGAGAATATACAGTCACGTGAAAAAGTAAGTACACCCCATGTAAAGTTTTGACTTTTTCAACATACAGCTATTTGATCTTCATTTCAACAATATTGATAGGTAAAGGTGATATAATATAACAAATATCATGAAACATTTACATTTTGTAGTCCATTGTATAATTTAAATAAACATAAATGCAAATTTCGCATGTGGAAAAAGTAAGTACACCCCTACATTTATCACTACTTCAAATACCTAAAATTAGAATCAGGTGCACCAGCTCAGGTGCAAATGATTAGAACATCGTTAGAGAGGATCTTGGAGGAACCTGTCTTATTTTCACCTCAGACATTTAGTTTGGTTTGCTATTTGTTGTTGAAGTGTGCGGCGTCACCATGCCAAGATCAAAAGAGCTCTCTGAGGCCTTCAGAAAGAAGGTTATAGATGCCTACGAGTCTGGGAAGGGATTTAAAAAGATCTCCAAATAATTTGAAATCAATCATTCGACTGTCCAGAAGATCATCTACAAGTGGAGAAGATTCCAAACAACTGCCAAATTGTTCAGGCCAGGCCACCCCAGCAAGTTCAGCTCGAGAGCAGACCGCAAGATGCTGAAAGAAGTCTCGAAGAACCCCAGAATGTCATCACGGGACCTACAGGTAGCTCTTGCCACTGTTGATGTCAAAGTGCACGAGTCTACCATTAGAAAGAGGCTGCACAAATTTGATCTACATGGGAGGTGTGCCAGGAGGAAACCTTTGCTGTCCAGAAAGAACATCAAGGCAAGACTAAAGCTTGCCAAAGAACACCGAGGCAAAGACCAGCACTTCTGGAACAATGTGCTCTGGACAGATGAGTGAAAGGTAGAGCTATTTGGCCACAGTACAGGAAGACATGTTTGGCGAAAACCAAAGACAGCATTTGACCACAAGAACCTGATACCAACTGTAAAGCATGGTGGTGCAAATATTATGGTTTGGGGCAGCTTTGCTGCATCAGGGCCTGGGCAGCTCACCATCATGTAATCCATTATGAATTCTTAGTTGTACCAGAGGGTGCTTGAGGATAATGTGAGGCCATCTGTCAGTGAGTTGAAGCTCAACCGAAGGTGGACCTTGCAACATGACAATGACCCTAAACATACCAGTAAATCCACCAAGGAATGGCTGAAAAGAAAGAAATGGAGGGTTCTGGAATGGCCAAGTCAAATCCCGGATCTAAATCCCATCGAGATGTTGTGGGGGGATTTGAAACGAGCTGTGCATGCAAGAAACCCCTCAAACGTCGCACAGCTGAAATAATTCTGCATGGAGGAGTGGGCAAAAATTTCTCCCCGTCTATGTCAGACACTGGTAGACAGTTATAAGAAACGCCTACTTGAGGTTGTTCCTGACAAAGGGGGCAATACCACCTATTAGAGCCAAGGGTGTACTTACTTTTTCCAAATGCGAAATTTGCATTTATGTTTATTTAAATTATACAATGGACTACAAAATGTAAATGTTTCATCATATTTGTTATATTATATCACCTTTATCTATCAATATTGTTGAAATGAAGATCAAATAGCTGTATGTTGAAATATGTTGAAAAAGTCAAAATTTACATGGGGTGTACTTACTTTTCACGTGACTGTACGCCCCCTCACGCCCCCGAATGAGGCCGCGTCCACATAGACTATGTTACCCCCAGACAAAGTTGTATTTGTACCCCGCATAAAGTATACAAGTGTTTATAGCTGGAGTACCTGGCGTTGCTCAAGCAAAAAAGAAACATTAACATATTTGAAATGAAGGCAAATATAATGAAAAAGCAAATGCATCCAAATTAGGATCCATCACAAATGGCAAATCATCATTTTACTTTTTTGTTGAATATCTGCTGCTGAATATGCAGTTCATCACGTTTCTGAGTTAAGTATGATGACGTTCATGAAGAAGAAGAAACCATACCACCAACTTCGACCACTTCCGGAATTGTTGGACACCGCTCCTTTCCGATGCCATCTCCAGGCATTGCAAAACGTCATTGCCGGACACCGAAGGGGGCTCGGCAGTGACGCACGCTGAAAGGGAGTATTCAGTTTTCACTCTGGTTGTTTGTTGTACACCGCTCCTTTCCTATGCCATCTCCAGGCATTGCAAAACGTCATTGCCGGACACCGAAGGGGGCTCGACAGTGACGCACGCTGAAAGGGAGTACTCAGTTTTCACTCTGGTTGTTTGTTGTCCACCGCACCTTTCCTATGCCATCTCCAGGCATTGCAAAACGTCATTGCCGGGCACCGAAGGGGGCTCGGCAGTGACGCACGCTGAAAGGGAGTACTCAGTTTTCACTCTGGTTGTTTGTTTTCTTGTTTTCTTTCTTGTTGTACACCGCACCTTTCCTATGCCATCTCCAGGCATTGCAAATCGTCATTGCTGGGCACCGAAGGGGGTTCGGCAGTGACGCACGCTGAAAGGGAGTACTCAGTTTTCACTCTGGTTGTTGTACACCGCACCTTTCCTTTGCCATCTCCAGGCATTTCAAATCGTCATTGCTGGGCACCGAAGGGGGCTCGGCAGTGACGCACGCTGAAAGGGAGTACTCAGTTTTCACTCTGGTTGTTGTACACCGCACCTTTCCTTTGCCATCTCCAGGCATTTCAAATCGTCATTGCTGGGCACCGAAGGGGGCTCGGCAGTGACGCACGCTGAAAGGGAGTACTCAGTTTTCAATCTGGTTGTTTGTTTTCTTTCTTTCTTTCTTTCTTGTTTGTTGTGCACCGCACCTTTCCTATGCCATCCCCAGGCATTGCAAATCGTCATTGCTGGGCACTGAAGGGGGCTCGGCAGTGACGCACGCTGAAAGGGAGTACTCAGTTTCACTCTCGTTGTTTTCTTGCTTCTTGCTTTCTTGTTTGTTTGTTTGTTTGTTTGTCCGGGCGATATATCAGCCATCCTTTGAGCTAGGAAGCTGAAATTTCGGCACAGTAGTGAGCAAGTCCTTTTAGTCCTTGAGCCAGACCAAAAGTAATGCTCCGGCGGGGGGAGTAATTCTCATTATGATTTTCCATTAGACCAATGTCTCAAGTGTCAGAAAAGGTGTGATGGACATCTGAGAACGGTAGCTTAGTGCCTGGATGGACGCCATCTTTGAAACCACCCAGCTCGAAAATGCCCATTTGGTGGGGTACATTGTTGCACGTGTATCTGGACTTCTATACTAGCTATCGATGTGCGGTTGACGACTAAATATACGTCCGATGTGTACCGTCTAAATAAAAAATAATATGAAGCATTTTGTTTTAGATTAATTATTATAAAAATCAATTATCGAAAAAAAATCATATATTTTTCAATATTTTATTATTAGACTTGTACTTTTTTTAGTGAAACAACACTGGTCTGATTTTCCAAATTATGCATTGTGCTACACCGTTTATCTGTCTATAAAAATAACTCAAAAACTAAAACATATCATCCACCACGAGTTTACAACAAATAAATGTAAAGAGGCATAAAATGACTTAGGCCGCCGCTGGCATTATCTATTCTGACGATAACGCCAAGTTAGGAATGTCGTACGGAGAGGATTTTAACACCATACGATATCTAATAAGCAGGCGGAAATTGTTACATAGGAAATCTGCACTTTGGTGGCCATCTTGGATTTCAAAATGGCCGCCAATTATATTAATTATTCATTACTAGAGTTTGGAAAGACGTATGGAGCTGATTTAAACACCATACGATGTATATTCCTAATAAGCAAGCGGAGGTATCATTGAACATGTCATGTTTTAGTCAAATAACACCGGTATGATCTTCCAAATTATACATTTTGCTAAACCGTTTATCTGTCTATAAAGATTTTCAGGCAATTTGGCCTGCATTATAATAGAGAACAACATATGCTATACAATATACAGTGCACACAAAGTTAATCATCAGAGTCGCCATCAGAGTCATTGGCATCCTGAGCCACGATAGCATCATCCTGCACCATGTTGGAGCATCCCTGCAGCTTACACACAACAGTGCACTTCAACCCATTCAGTATGCAGGAGCAATCTGACGGTCGACACGTCCTTCTGCATGTGCATGAGATGAGATTCAAGACGACATCTGGAGCTGGTAGACCCGCCATCCATCGGATTGTGAGCGAACCGCCATCATCGAGTTCCCAACCATGTCCTGCTGATGGTGTTGGGACGTCTGGTAGGTTTTCAAGGCTGCGTCGCCAGATAGCCGCCTGATAGTTGGCCCTAAGCGTATGCTGCATCAAGGAGTCTTCACAAGGCGGCAATTGTCCAGATTCGATCTGGCCCTTCTTTGCACAGAACATGTGATAACGGAGCGAATTAACACCGACGATCTTCGTGTTCTTGGCGTACAGCTGACACGTGAAGGCCTGAATGCTATTGAAGACGTCTGTTGGTACATTCCACGAAGATCCCAGATCTGTGAATGCTTGAAGATACAGCTCATTCGCTTGCACAAGCTTCAAAGCCTTTATCTTTCCTTGGCTAGCCAGAGCACTCACAGTGTCACACCCGCTCCATGCATGAAGCCCTGGCAATGCACTGCAAACTCCAGACCCCAATACCGCAGCCAACTTTCCAACGTCGATCATTCTGACTCGAACCTTTGTTCCTCGTCTGATGAAGAGCTGACTATCGATGGTTCTGCTGAGATGAAGACTGATGATCAGAACGTCGGTGTCATCTGCCACTAAGATGATCGTCTTGTAGTGGGTAGCGGCGTGCTTTGCGTGGAGAAACATACGCGTGTCTGCTTCCTCGTGGCTACATTCGAGTGCTTGCACCAACTTCCACCTATCGCGGGTCAGTACCACACATTTTTCACCACAGGTGACATACAGTGTTCTGTTGCCTAGCTTTTCGCGATTTGTTTCATGTTTCCACGACTCCGCCAGAAACACAACCAGTTTCTCCTTTGTCTGGCTGCAAGCAAGGAGACGCCGCCAGTTCATGATTTTGTGTGCGGGTCTGATCTCGCTGAAACTGATGCCTTCATTTGAACCGCGGTTCACACGCTCAGCTGCTTTGATGGATTCTTCTGTGTATGTGTCAAAGACAACATCGATGCGCTCACTGCCTTGACCAGCGTGAAGCGCTGCAGCAAGGATGCGGTCAGATAGTTCTTCAAACGTGTCGTTCTCGCCATGCATCTTTTGTATGAGAGCCATCGCATCAATTATTGTTGCACTTCGCTTGTCAACGCTCTCGGCTGGTTCCACAAGACCTTCCATGTGTTTCGCAAGTGCAGCTTTGTTCGTTTTTTTCATTGACCCATCAACGTTTGCCAAAGACCATGGTAACGGCCCTAGTGGGTGACAAAGGACAAGTTGCATGTCGAGGTTCCTTGTCTTGGCGATGAGTATCATGGTGGCAAACAGTTGTCTGTCAGCTCTCAGGACGATCTCCTTGTTTGTGCCCTTCACAACTTTCTGCTTGATCTTACCAAAGGTCTTCAAGTTTAGCTTGTTCAATGTGTCATGAAAGCCTGTTCCCTCTTCAAGACGTTTCTGGAAGCTTTGATACGCCGCTTCCCCCTTTTGCAGGGTGTTGAGTAGGTCATTAGAAACGTCCTCCCTCGCAGCCGCTCCGGTAGATATACTGAGAAGACATGACGGATCATCGGCGAATGGATTGGTCCAGTCATTTTCCAGTAGATCACAGATAGCTGTGACGCCAGACTCATCACGTTTGATGCGAGAAGTAGACAAGTCAGGGTGCTTGGCGTGAGATGTGTCGCTGCCATTCACAAGGATAGTTTCTCGTAGTTGCCTCAGTGCAGTAGCCCGATTTTCTGCAGTTAGATAGTATCGTGACACAGCCCCTTGTCGAAGACTAAAACCTCGTGTTCCTCCAGCTGTTTGCGTATCTTTGTTTACTGTTTCTTCTGTTGTCTGATCAACAGCGATTCTGGCAAATGGATTCCCTGGTCTAAGCTGTACGGAGAAGTAGCCTTGATTGAAATGCCTGTACAACTCGGGGCATGTTTCGTGGAGTGCGTCATCTGTGCATAGTACACTGGTAGATATCTAGCAGAGTTCACCTTGTTCATTGCGAAACACCAAGGGATCACTCTTCTGACACAAGCCAAGTGAAGCATCCAGTCGCCTTCTCTATCCGCACGAATCAACCCCAGCAGGGTCTCTACCATATCAATATACATCATCCAGAAGCGAGCCAGGTCTCCATGTTTGGTTCGCAGAAAATGTAGGTATTTCGCGAACATGTCAAAGCTCTGTACACATGAATCATCATCGAGAGCAGCAGCGAGAGTCTCGTGGCAAACATCCTCCTTGATGCTGCGAATTTTGAGGTCAGTGCTTCGAATCTGGGGTTCCTTGTCAGGATGATTGCTTTCTATCCACACCTGGAAGCCCTTCCAAATGATGCGCATTAGTGCCTCGTACATCAACTTGTGGAGTCGCACAGCACGGTTGTATTGCTTGCCTTCCAGAACCCTGTTGATGGAACCTTCAGCGATTACTCCTGACTCAACAGCTACATCCCGAAGGCCTGCATCTCCAAACATTTTCCCAATGCTCGACATGAAGTTACAGATGGTATGGAAGTTCCCCATCATGAGCACGATTCTTCCATATCGATCGACATCTTTCCATGCTATTTCGGTCGCCTTAGCAAATAGTGCCTGGTCTAGCACCACCGGTATACGCTCAAGCTGAAGTGATGACATGATGTTCAGAGCTTCTCTGAGGATTTCTTGCACTGTTGCCATATCTGTGGCAGGCGCGTTTATAGTCGGCAGGTAGCCAACTACATCTTCCGTCACCTGAACACGATCTCTAGTCATGATGTTGAAACCAGTCCACGAACTGATTGTCTGGTCGCATGGTTCCAGCATGCGAGTCATAATCCATACGTGATTTCGGCGCTGCGCAAGGGATGTTGCGCCTGCAAGAGTGTCAGAAAGATCTGCAGGCTTGATTGCAGGTGGGCCCTCTCGTTTCCCACCGCTGTATATTGGAACTAAATCGCTGGATGACGGGATAGATCGCTTCTTATCTGCTTTGGATACTGCCGATGGAGGTTGGGGCGGCAAACACGACTGCGACTTCGGTTGGACGATGATACCGTTGACGCGATGCGATGTTCCGCCACCACTCAGCGATTCCTCTAGCCTGTCGATGTTATCGAATGCTAATACAGTCGGGACCGAAGGGTGCACATGTGACGGAAGTGGTACTGTATCTTTCTCCACACTTGCTAATTTGTCTATGCATAGCGCTGTCTCGATTTCTTCCAGAACTGTGTACGAACATCCGTGCCCGAGTCGATTCAATATTCTGATGACCTCTGTATTACCGGTGAGCGTTTTCATGACCCACGGAAGTAGGACATGCTTCGATGTTCTGATGGTACCCTGGTGTACAGCATTGATGATATCTTGAGCCATCGACCATACCAGTGTGTCGGCACGCGCAGAGCTACCCCCACTCCCGCAAATCAAAGTATGCAGAAATACACGAAGAGAATCTGGTATCTTCACGTAATCTGAAGTGAGTTCTGCTGGCTGAGGCGGCCAACGTTCATTGTAATGAGCATCTTTGATCTGGTGTCGCAGTGAAGTAGCTGCACGCACAATGTTACTTTCACCGTCCGTTCGTTCAAATGCTTTCACTTCTGCTTTCAGGTTTACGCACTCTGCAGCAATCTCTCGCTTTGTCAGATTATCGGGCATCAAGTATACACGGTGTTTCACATTGAAGAAGATGAGCGATTCTCCAAACTCTCTTTGTAATGTGCGCTGCAGATTCTTCTTGATGGAGTCACGAACATCAACTGAAAATGTATCTGAAGACAGGATATCTGTTGCAATGGAAACTATTGGAACAATCCTCGGGTTCAAGAACAAGTCAGTGCGAATGAAATTGAATATACATCGTATCATTTCTTTTTTCTCGATATTATCTTCAATGTCAGTTTCTACTTGAGGTTTTTGGGGCCGTGTGTAGTTTCTATAGCAGGAGAAGTGGTAGTGAGCCTCAGCTGCAACCATATCTCGTGTAGTCAATGCCAAAACTCTCTCATCATTGCGAGCTGTCGCAGCATCTCTTATTGTCTTATCTGCTCGAAGTTCAACAGCCAAGACAACTGTTTCACGGGTACGACTGCCTTTTATGAATTTTGAAGCACGCTGGCAAAAAATGCATTTATCATCGTAGACCGTTGAAGTTGATCCTGTCTCTTCCCGTGATGATCGCCGTCGCACCGCATCGCCAGTATCAACTGAAGAACTTCTAGCTGCATTGGTCAAAGTAGCTAGGTGGTTTTTGTGAGTGAAGTCTGATCTACAAGCCCTATGGTATAATATTGGAATATTAGGAAGTTCAACTGCGCCTTCTTGGACTAGCTTTAGAATTGGATAAAAGTTTCTAACTGCGGCTGCGTCACACAATGTCTTCCAAGAACTGTTGCCCGCTGCCTTGCTTAGTTCAGAGAGTGGCGACTTCTTGCTGCACAGGATGCACGTTCCGGACTCAGGTTCAATCTTCGCCCGTTTCGCCTCGACACCGGCCATCTCAGCTGAAAGAACAAAAAGACTGACGTTAGATTACTCCGATATCCGAAAAGCTCGCCAGCTTACATAGACATACTCATCCAAGTCAGTGAACATGTTAGATGGCGCCACAATACAACTCTATAATAGAGTTGTATGTGGCGCCATCTAACATGTTCACTTTTAGTTCTTAAGCCACCCACCCCCCCCCCCCCCCTCAGAAATTAATCAGGTCACCGCAACAAATCTCAGACTGAGATATAGATATAGAATATAGATATAGAATAGACTGACGTCACTTTCGGCACTGGGTTCTGTGGGTTGATTATCGGCGGGAAATTCCAACTGACATAGTTTCGGTTTGTGGAAAGTGCATGCCTTTTCATATATTTTTTGTGTACACTCGTGGTGGATGATATGTTTTAGTTTTTGAGTTATTTTTATAGACAGATAAACGGTGTAGCACAATGCATAATTTGGAAAATCATACCAGTGTTGTTTCACTAAAAAAAGTACAAGTCTAATAATAAAATATTGAAAAATATATGATTTTTTTTCGATAATTGATTTTTATAATAATTAATCTAAAACAAAATGCTTCATATTATTTTTTATTTAGACGGTACACATCGGACGTATATTTAGTCGTCAACCGCACATCGATAGCTAGTATAGAAGTCCAGATACACGTGCAACAACGTACCCCACCAAATGGGCATTTTCGAGCTGGGTGGTTTCAAAGATGGCGTCCATCCGGGCACTAAGCTACCGTTCTCAGATGTCCATCACACCTTTTCTGACACTTGAGACATTGGTCTAATGGAAAATCATAATGAGAATTACTCCCCCCCTGGAGCATTCACTTCAAAAAATGGCCGGTTGGCTCAAGGACTATTTGTCAAAAACATTATTTTTTGTTTTTTGAATAATCAATTAATTAAGGAGTTATTTAATTAGTAGCGATTAATTAAGTACTTATTTAATTAATTAAATTTCATTTCTCTTCTGACGATTAACTCAGGCACCTTTTGAGTTAGGAAGCTGATATTTGGACATGCCAATGACCAGGTGATTTGGCTGCAAAGGCTATTTTTGATTTATTAATTAATCAATTAATCAATTAATTGATTAATTATTTAATTATTCGATTAATTACTAAAAAATTTTTTTTTTAAAGTTACAGATTCTGATGAAATGGTGGTGGTTTATGTGTTGTCTGACCGAATTGATTAGTAATTTCAATTTTTTTGATTATTATTTATTTATTTTCATTATTAATCATTTATTTATTTTCTTTCTCATTTGGCCTGGTGTTTTGGCCCAATCCTGGTGTTGGGCTAGCGGCTAGGGTGCCAGCTTAGGATCCAAGGATCCTGGGTTCGAATCCCGGTCGATCGCTGAATTAACGCCAGGGGGGTTGACTCAGCCTGTCATCCTTCCGAGGTCGGCAAATTGAGTACCAGTTCACTGGTAATTCCCTGTGTGTTGTAAAAAGGCGACAAACAGGGTTGGTGGCAGGAAGGGCATCCGGCCGTAAAACATTGCTTCAAAAAGGGGACCAAAAAACAACAACAACCACGGTCCCCGAAAAAGGCCAACCCCCGCTTTGCGGGGAAAAATGGCCTCTAAAGGTGTTTTTTTTTTTTGTTTGTTTGTTTTTTCTCATTTGGCCAATATCTCAGGCATCTTTTGAGCTCAGAAGCTAATGTTTGGACATGAGTGACCAAGTGATGTGGTTATCAAGGATATTTTTGATTTATTGATTAATCAATTAATCGATTAATTATTTAATTATTCGATTAATTACTAAAAAATTTTTTTTTTCAGTTACAGATTCTGTTGAAATGGTGGTGGTTTATGTGTTCTGTGACCGAATTGATTAATTATTTAATTTTTTAATGATTATTATTTATTTATTTTCATTATTAATCATTTATTTATTTTCTTTCTCATTTGGCCAATATCTCAGGCACCTTTTGAGCTGGGAAGCTAATATTTGGACATGACAGTGACCAAGTGATGTGGCTATCAAGGATATTTTTGATTTATTGATTAATCATTTAATCGATTAATTATTTATTGATTAATCGATTAATTATTTATTGATTAATCAAGTAATTATTTAATTTTTTATTAATGACTTATTTTATTCAATTTCTAAAAGATACATCTTCGGATGAAGCACGAGTGGTTTAGTTATGCTATTAGCCAATTGATTATGAAAATATTTTGTGATAATCTTTTATTGATTTTAATTATACAATTAATCAATTAGTGTACACCTCTCCCTCCCAATGCAGCCTCAATGCCGCGCTGTAGGATATTTAATTATTTGGCATGGGGGCGGTGTACTTTGAATGTATCTGTACTTGTTGTACACCGCTCCTTCCCTATGCCATCTCCAGGCATTGCAAATCGTCATTGCCGGGCACCAAAGGGGGCTCGGCAGTGACGCACGCTGAAAGAGAGTACTCAGTTTTCACTCTGGTTGTTGTTTGTTTTCTTGCTTTCTTGCTTTCTTGCTTTCTTGCTTTCTTGTTTGTTTGTCCGGGCGATATCTCAGCCATCCTTTGAGCTAGGAAGCTGAAATTTCGGCACAGTAGTGAGCAAGTCCTTTGTCAAAAACCGTATTTTTTGTTTTTTGAATAATCAATTAATTAAGGAGTTATTTAATTATTAGCGATTAATTAAGTACTTATTTAATTGATCTAATTTAATTTCTCTTCTGACCATCAACTCAGGCACCTTTTGAGTTAGGAAGCTGATATTTGGACATGCCAATGACCAGGTGATTTGGCTGCAAATGCTATTTTTGATTTATTAATTAATCAATTAATCAATTAATCGGTTAATTATTTAATTATTCGATTCATGAATAAATTTTTTTTTTTTTAAAGTTACAGATTGTGATGAAATGGTGGTGGTTTATGTGTTCTCTGACCGAATTGATTAATAATTTAATTTTTTTATGATTATTATTTATTTATTTTCATTATTAATCATTTATTTATTTTCTTTCTCATTTGGCCAATATCTCAGGCACCTTTTGAGCTCGGAAGCTAATATTTGGACATGATTGACCAAGTGATGTGGCTGTCAAGGATATTTTTGATTTATTGATTAATCAATGAATCAATTAATCGATTAATTATTTAATTATTCGATTAATTACTAAAAAAACTTTTTTTTCAGTTACAGATTCTGATGAAATGGTGGTGGTTTATGTGTTCTGTGACCGAATTGATTAATAATTTAATTTTTTAATGATTATTATTTATTTCTTTTCATTTATTAATCATTTCTTTATTTTCTTTCTCATTTGGCCAATATCTCAGGCAGCTTTTGAGCTGGGAAGCTAATATTTGGACATGACAGTGACCAAGTGATGTGGCTATCAAGGATATTTTTGATTTATTGATTAATCGATTAATTATTTATTGATTAATCAATTAATTATTTAATTTTTTATTAATGACTTATTTAATTAAATTTCTAAAAGATACATCTTCGGATGAAGCATGAGGGGTTTAGGTATGCTATTAGCCAATTGATTAAGAAAATATTTTGTGATAATCTTTTATTGATTTTAATTATACTATTAATCAATCAATTAGTGTACACCTCTCCCTCCCAATGCAGCCTCAATGAGCTGCACTGCGTGCCCCGGCAATGCCGCGCTGTAGGATATTTAATTATTTGGCATGGGGGCGGTGTACTTTGAATGTATCTGTACTTGTTTGTTTTCTTTCTTGTTTTCTTGTTTGTTTGTCCGGACGATATCTCAGCCGTCCTTTGAGCTAGGAAGCTGAAATTTCGGTACAATAGTGAGCAAGTCCTTTGTCAAAAAGTTTTTTTTTTGAATAATCAATTAATTAAGGAGTTGTTTAATTATTAGCGATTAATTAAGTACTTATTTAATTAATCAAATTTCCTTTCTCTTCTGACCATTAACTCAGGCACCTTTTGAGTTAGGAAGCTGATATTTGGACATGCCAATGACCAGGTGATTTGGCTGCAAAGGCTATTTTTGATTTATTAATTAAATAATCAATTAATCGATTAATTATTTAATTATTCAATTAATGACTAAATTTTTTTTTTTTTTAAGTTACAGATTCTGATGAAATGGTGGTGGTTTCTGTGTTCTCTGACCGAATTGATTAATAATTTAATTTTTTTATCATTATTATTTATTTGTTTTCATTATTAATCATTTATTTATTTTCTTTCTCATTTGGCCAATATCTCAGGCACCTTTTGAGCTCGGAAGCTAATATTTGGACATGAGTGACCCAGTGATGTGGCTATCAAGGATATTTTTGATTTATTGATTAATCAATTAATCAATTAATTGATTAATTATTTAATTATGCGGTTAATTACTCAAAAAATAAAAAATTCAGTTACAGATTCTGATTAAATGGTGGTGGTTTATGTGTTCTGTGACCGAATTGATTAATAATTTAATTTTTCATGATTATTATTTATTTATTTTCATTATTAATCATTTATTTATTTTCTTTCTCATTTGGCCAATATCTCAGCCACCTTTTGAGCTGGGAAGCTAATATTTGGACATGACAGTGACCAAGTGATGTGGCTATCAAGGATATTTTTGATTTATTGATTAATCATTTAATCGATTAATTATTTATTGATTAATCGATTAATTATTTATTGATTAATCAATCAATTATTTGATTTTTTATTAATGAGTTATTTAATTAAATTTCTAAAAGATACATCTCCGGATGAAGCACTCGTGGTTTAGTTATGCTATTAGCCATTTGATTAAGAAAATATTTTGTGATAATCTTTTATTGATTTTAATTATACAATTAATCAATCAATTAGTGTACACCTCTCCCTCCCAATGCAGCCTCTATGAGCTGCACTGCGGTATTGCCGGGCGCCGGAGGCTGCACTGCGGTATTGCCGGGCGCCGGAGGCCTGTAGGATATTTAATTATTTGGCATGGGGGCGGTGTACTTTGAATGTATCTGTACTTGTTTTCTTGTTTGTTTGTTTGTTTTCTTTCTTGTTTGTTTGTTTGTCCGGACGATATCTGAGCCATCCTTTGAGCTAGGAAGCTGAAATTTTGGCACAGTAGTGAGCAATTCCTTTGTCAAAAACCCTATTTTTTGTTTTTTGAATCATCAATAAATTTAGGAGTTATTTAATTATTAGTGATTAATTAAGTACTTATTTAATTAATCAAATTTCCTTTCTCTTCTGACCATTAACTCAGTCACCTTTTGAGTTAGGAAGCTGATATTTGGACATGCCAATGACCAGGTGATTTGGCTGCGAAGGCTATTTTTGATTTATTGATTAATTATTTAATCGATTAATTATTTATTGATTAATCGATTAATTATTTATTGATTAATCAATTAATAATTAAATTTTTTATTAATGACTTATTTAATTAAATTTCTAAAAGATACCTCTTCGGATGAAGCATTAGTGGTTTAGTTATGCTATTAGCCCATTGATTAAGAAAATATTTTGTGATCTTTTATTCATTTTAATTATACAATTAATCAATCAATTAGTGGACACCTCTCCCTCCCAATGCAGCCTCAATGAGCTGCCTTCGGTATTGCCGGCGCCGGAGGCGCCCCGGCAATGCCGCGCTGTAGGATATTTAATTATTTGGCATGGGGGCGGTAGACAGACAGACAGACATAGAGCTCTTATGTCGTAGATATTGTTACGGGTGACAGGGATGAGGACCAGAGTCCCAAACGTCACTCCCGACTAAGTGCTATTGAATATGAATTGAATGATCGTTTTAAGGCCATTTTCCCCCTCTAGTGCGGGGGTTAGCCTTGCGGGCCCCATGACAATCATGGTTCCCTGTTTGAGGCAATGTTTTTATGGCCGGATGCCCTTCCTGACGCCAACCCTTGGTCACGCTCTTACGATGCGCAGGGATACGGTGTACCTATTCTAAATCGGGGTTCACACCGTGATCATTCATCCCAGCAAGCTGGTACTCAATTTGCCGACCTCGGAAGGATGACAGGCTGAGTCAACCCCCCTGGTGTTAATTCAGCGATCGACCGGGATTCGAACCCAGGATTCTAGGACCCCAAGCCGGCACCCTAACCGCTAAGCCAACGCCAGGTATCTCATTAGTCACCCTGTGTTACAGGGTGACTAATGTCAGCAACCCCAAGCCCTATCCTCAGCCCGCCAGGCTGAGGCCCGCAAGCTGACTGAGCGGTTTTTGGAAGCTTGAACTTTTGGTTTCGTGCATGGAGTAGAGACCCTCGAGTTTAGACTGCCACACTGGGAGCTCAGGGGAGCTTGCAACCCGATCTGAAAAATGTCAATCAAACAAAATGAAATACAATCAATTTACTTCAAAGAATACAGTGGTGGAAATATTATGCTTTGGGGCAGCTTTGCTGCATCAGGGCCTGGGCAGCTCACCATCATAGAATCCACTATGAATTCTTCACCCAGAGGGTGCTTGAGGATAATGTGAGGCCATCTGTCAGAAAGTTGAAGCTCAACCTAAGGTGAACCTTGCAACATGACAATGACCCTAAACATACCAGTAAATCCACCAAGGAATGGCTGAAAAGAAAGAAATGTAGGGTTCTGGAATGGCCAAGTCAAAGCCCGGATCTAAATCCCATCGAGATGTTGTGGGGGGATTTGAAACGAGCTGTGCATGCAAGAAACCCCTCAAACATCACCCAGCTGAAAGAATTCTGCATGGAGGAGTGGGAAAAATTTCTCCCAGTCGATGTCAGAGACTGGTAGACAGTTATAAGAAACGCCTACTTGAGGTTGTTTCTGCCAAAGGGGGCAATACCACCTATTAGAGCCAACGGTGCACTTACCTTTTCCACATGTGAAATTTGCATTTATGTTTATTTAAATTATACAAAGGACTACAAAATGTAAATGTTTCATGATATTTGTTAGGCCGAGAAAAATGTATTTCTGGTCTCTTGTCAGCACGCGCATCGATTTTGACCCTGTGCGTCAACAATATATATATATTTTTTCAAATTTCCAACGGTACCTACAACAGCGCGCGCCTGTTGTTGCCGGGCCGGCGCGCTATCTCGGGAAATATGGGTCTGTGAGGGTCGCCATTGGTATATAGACGTTCGCGCACGGTTCTCCCCTACAAAACTACGTTTAGTTTGTCCAAATCCAACCAGCAGTTCCAAAGATACGAGTAGTTTTGTGTGCCGTGGCATCATGAATCCAATCCGCTGGATATTGTCATTTATTGAAACAACGACGTACTTTGTCGGGTTCGTGTGAAGCAACCAGAAGCCCTAGAGAGCTGCGGGTGGTGTCGTGAGTTAGGCTTCGATCCTATCTCGATTGTCATGAAGTTGTAAGTGTCTGTGATAATCTGGTGGACTGGGAGAAGAGATCGTGGGAGACCATCGGCCTGTTAGACCACTTGCGCACGCACAGTGTTGACGCGATCGACGCATTGAAATGTGTTACGTGCTCCTCCCCAAACTCCGGTCACGGTGTACCTCCGAGCCCCGAGAGGAGTCACGGCAGAATGATGTGTTATTCTGTTTGTCAAAGATCAATGGTGAAACCACACCAATTGTTACCAACAAACAAGTATTGTATTAAGGTCACACAAGAATAACAGTACAATAACAATATTAATAAATTGTACAACCAATATATCATTCCTATGATGGAACCATCAGTTTCGTACAATATAACTCACTGTGCTCCAAGTGAGCGAAAATAACATTCCCAATGTCTCTGTCCCAGCTTCAAACCATAGTCGATCCACGCTCTAATGATCGTCAGAACGATGTTGTATCGAGACCAGAATCCCTCTCGGTTTACAGTCACACTGCCAAAGATAGGCAAAAGTGTCCTCAAGAGGGGGCTGGGAAATCACACCTTCGGGTATGGACGTTCAACGGCTCCCAATCGGCGAACCGCAAATTCACACTCAAAATCCACGTTACACACACACACCAGGTTAACGTCTGGATGTGGTGAAATGGTTGAAGTGAGGTGAAAAACCTGGAGCGATGCGAAAATCCAGCGCGAGGCAAAATGGCCAACTTTCCGTTCTCGAGACGTAACGGCACTCCAATGATTCTCTTCGGAATCAACCGCAAAACCTGTCACGCAGGTTTATCTGTCACAGCGATAACAAGTCTGTCGCAGGAATCCCTTTCCCAGGAAACCCCAAAGTTCACTTGTGGCCCTCGTTCGCCAGCGTTTGCTCAAAACCTCAACGCAGCTCGGCTCCTTCTCCGACCTCACTCGCTCCGCCTCCTTTTCCTCTTCTTCCTCCTCTTCTTCTTTGTCCGGTTCCCGATACGGTTTCCGGTTTCTTTTTAAAACACTAACTTTTTTTTACCTTTTGAAAACAGCTATCTCCAATTCACTTAAACGATAACAATAATAGTACATGCAACCAAAAATGTTTACTGTGGATGAGAACCACAACAACGGAAGTGACGAATCCGTAACACTTCCCCCCCCTCAATAAATAAAGTTTGAACATAGTGAAAACTTACTTTGCATGCAAAAACTCTTTTAACAAACAAAAGTAAAACTCACCCCCAAATGATCAATTCACGTGAGCAACAATAATTAATACTAGCCGAAACCCGTGGAACATCCACGGAAGGGAGGATGTGGTGTATGGATAGAGTGTACCATTATGGATGGCATAGGGGATTTGCTTGTCCGAGTAAGAGTTAGGAAGAAAGATGAGAATGAAGAGTGCGTATATGAACAACGATCGCCGACACCGGCACAAATGCATGCTCTGGATTGTCCACTCAATGGACGGCTTGCTTTCGCCTTCGCCTGTCCAATCAGCTGACGGCTTGCTTCGCCTTCGCCCAGCAGACGCCAATACGATGGCGTCGTAAGATGGTGTCATATCGGCAGTTAATCGGATGCTTTTGGGCCCCTACGTTGGCTAATTCAGATTTTTCGAGTATGGCTGTACGTGATAAACAAAGAGCGCGGTTCGTAGATCGTAAATCCATTAGTGCCGTGGGCATCGGGTCACTGGGTGCGGCGTAAAAGGGATAACAAAGTCGTGTCCTTACGCTATTATTATATAGACTAGCCGAAACCTGTGGAACATCCACGGAAGGGAGGATGTGGTGTATGGATAGAGTGTACCATTATGGATGGCATAGGCCGCATAGGGGATAGATGGTAAATCCATTAGTGCCGTGGGCATTGGGTCACTGGGTGCGGCGTAAAAGGGATAACATTAACAAAGTCGAGTCCTTACGCTATTATTATATAGATACTCCCCGTCGATGTGCTTCTGTGGTAATCGCGAATATGAGTCACATACACGGTCACAGTGCCTGACGCCACTGTGACCGTGTTTTGATTAATAAATCTACGAGTCACAAAACACGAACCGAACTCACCTCAAGCAGTAAAAAGGTGCAAATCGCTCCTAGAAACCACCTCATCTCTTCAGACCTCAACACACCTCGATAAGTGACGGCAGCGCTCATGGGATCTTCTTCTTCCGTTAAGCTCCAATTTTTTCTCTTTAAGTTATGTCCAATCAGTCCTCTCTGCTCGAAGTGCTCAGGCCATGCCTTCCCGCTCTCATACTTTTATTGCCGTTCGGTGTAGAAAGAGATTGACATATCGTTCGTCTGTTTCAGCTCATTATCTTTAAGCTCCCTTACGTCTCGCCACCTGCTACACCTCTCTGAGTTACGAGGATTTATGCAACGCACCCCGAGTATCGCAACGTCACTCCATTTAACTTTATTAAAATGACGATAAAGACGTTTCCTTATATATCCTAATTTATAATGTTCAAGGGAATAAAAAGACCATTTGGTTCAGACCACCCATGTTCACACCACTCGACTGTCCAATCAGCGGACGGCTCGCTTCGCCTTCGCCCAGCAGACGCCAATATGATGGCGTTGTAATATGGCGTCGTATCGGCAGTTAATCGGATGCTTTTGGGCCCCAAAGTCGACTAATTCAGATTTTTCGAGTGTGGCTGTACATGATAAACAAAGAGCGCGGTTCGTCGATCGTAAATCCATTAGTGCCGTGGGCATCGGGTCACTGGGTGCGGCGTAAAAGGGATAACAAAGTCGAGTCCTTACGGTATTATTATATAGATTCCCCAAAATAAAGCAACAAAACTTCCAAACAACCTACAGGAATTTCCAAAGTTAGTTCACTCTGGATAAAGCATCAGCAACGACATTGTCCCTGCCCTTTACATGCTCAATTTCCAAGTTGAACTCCTGCAAAGCCAAACTCCATCTTATCAACCTCTGATTTTTATTTTTCATTTTTTGAATGAAGGTTAAGGGGTTGTGATCAGTGAAGACTTTTATAGGAAAGGTAGGAGTTCCTAGATACACCTCATAATGCTGAAGCGCTAGCAGGAGAGCAAGGGTCTCTTTTTCCACGGTGGCATAATTTGCCTGGTGTTTGTTAAACTTTTTGGAATAGTAGCACACCGGGTGATCCACTCCATCCTCATCTTCCTGTAATAGAACTGCCCCAGCCCCCACATCACTTGCATCAATGGCCAACTTGAATGGTTCTTGAAAATCCGGGGCTGCGAGGACAGGAGAGCTCATTAATATTGCTTTGACGTGGGCAAAGGCAGCCTGACATTTGTCATCCCAAACAAACTTGGTCTCTTTCCTCAGCAAATTCGTTAAAGGGGCTACCACATCAGAAAAATTCCTGCAGAACCGCCGGTACCAACCAGCCATACCCAAGAATCTCACAAGCTCCTTCTGCCCTTTTGGAACTTGGAAGCGATCAATGGCTTCTATCTTGTCTGTCACCGGTTGCACCTGACCCTGACCTATGACATGGCCTAGGAACACCACCTGTGCTTTTACAAACTCACTCTTAGATAAGTTGATGGTCAACCCTGCCTCGGTCAGTTTCTTGAAAAATGCATGAATTTGTTTAATATGATCTTCCATGGTCATAGTGTGGATGATGACATCATCCAGATAAGCCTCCACCCCCTCAAGGTCTGCAATGAGCTTATTGATCAGCCGTTGAAATGTAGCAGGCCCGTTTTTCAATCCAAAGGGAAGAACCTTGTACTGATACAACCCATTTGGTGTGACTAAAGCCGAGATTTCCTTGGCTCTATCAGTAAGAGGAACCCGCCAATACCCTTTCAGCAAGTCAAATTTAGTTACAAATTTAGCTGGGCCTATTCTATCAATACAGTCATCAATCCTCGGGATGGGCTATGAGTCGGTCTTGGTCACTGCATTAACCCGTTTTAAATCCGTACAACAGCGAAAACTGCCATCGGGTTTTGGAACCAACACATATGGTGAGCTCCATTCACTGCTGCTTGGTTCGATGATGTCATTCTCCAACATATACTGAACCTCCTTCCGAAGATACTCCATCTTCACAGGGTTCATCCGATAGGGGTGCTGCTTCACAGGAGTGGCTTCCCCCACATCAATATATCATGATATACCAAGTCAGTACGACCAGGTACATCTGTGAACAAATGTGCAAACTCAAAAATTAGGCTGGATAGTTGTCCTTGTTGTTCCCTCGTCAAATGACCTAATTTCTCATCGAAATGACAACACTTCCGTGTTCGTCAATCTGGGACAAGCCTGGTCATCAAAGTTATCAAACTTCACACCGGCCTCAACCTCTGGATTCTCTTGCACCCCGACTACAGGTGAGACAGGAACCATTTTCCCCACAGGCTTCCTCATAATATTTCTTCAGTCGGTTGACATGACACAGCTGCCACTTTTTCCGTCGGTCGGGAGTTGTTACCACGTAATCTCTTTCATTAACCCTCCTTTCGATTGCATAGGGACCAAAATATCTAGCCTGTAGTGGCTGACCTGGAACAGGAAGCAACACTAACACTCGGTCCTCAGGACTGAAATTTCTAACCTGAGATTTCTTGTCATGTCTCACTTTCATTTTATCCTGTGTCACTTTCAAGTTTCTTCTTGCAACTTCACAAGCCTTTGTCAATCTGTGCCTAACCGTTGACACATACTCTACCACTGTTGACTGTGACTCCTCCTGCAGCCACTGTTCTTTCACCAATTTCAATGTTCCTCGAACTGCTTGTCCAAATACAAGTTCAAAAGGACTGAATCCCAATGACTCCTGAACAGATTCCCTCATAGCAAACAACAATAAGGGTATTCCTTCATCCCAATCCTTGTCACATTCAAAACAATACGTTCTGATCATATTCTTCAATGTCTGGTGAAACCTTTCCAAGGCCCCTTGACTCTCGGGATGGTAAGTACTTGATCTTACTTGCTCCACTCCCAACAGGTGTACGACTTGCTGAAAAAGTGTTGACATGAAATTGGTACCCTGATCAGACTGGATGACCTTAGGTAGGCCAACCAAAGTAAAAAATTTAATCAAGGCATTCGCAATAACTGCCGCAGTAATTTTTCTAAGAAGCACTGCCTCTGGGAACCTTGTGTAAGCGCACATGATGGTCAGCAAATACTGATGTCCAGCTTTAGTTTTAGGTAAAGGGCCGACGCAGTCAATAATGACTCGGCTGAATGGCTCTTCAAAATCTGGAATTGGTTTTAAAGGTGCGGATGGGACTTTCTGATTAGGTTTTCCCACCAGCTGGCAAGAGTGGCAAGATTTACAGAACTCCGCCACATCACGTCGCAATCCTGGCCAGAAAAAATGTACCAATATTCTGTCACATGTCTTGTTCACTCCAAGGTGCCCGGCCAAAGGTGTCTCATGCGCCAAACTCAATATCTCCTTCCGGTACGGCGGTGGCACCACAATTTGGTTATGAACTTTCCACTCATCGTTTGCTGGCACCTCCAGTGGTCTCCATTTTCTCATTAGTATTTCCCCTTTCATGAAGTAACCAACAGGTATCTTCATAGCCTCTTCCTCTGTAACGGCTTTATCAATCAAACTCCGGATCTCCGAATTTCCGTGTTGTTCTTCAACAAGTCTCTTTCGGACCAGCACCGTTTGTTCAACCTCGTTCCCAGATGTCTCCGACGGACACTCCATTTCCTCTTTTGGTCCAGATGCCACCTTTTCCTTCGGTTCCTTGATGTCACTCCCTTTCCTATTATCTCTTCCAGACTTTTCCTCCAATATCTCTAAGGAACCCAAATCGACATCGCCTTCCTTCTCCTTCTCTTCAGTGCACTTCCTACCCATAGCACGAGTCACTGCACAGGACGGAAAGATACCCGGAATCTCCTGCTCTAACTGTGCGGTGTTATTTTCCATACTGGGCTTTTCAACCAACATCGAATTACCAGAAACGCGACCACCGGCCAAATCATTCCCGATAATAAAAGAGATTCCCTCTACAGGAAGGGTGGCTTGTAAACCTATGTTAAAAGGTCCAGTGACAGTGACAGTGACACAAACCCCTCGGAAATAAAAGGTTTGTAACCCTCTTGGACAAGGTCGTTCTGTGATGCCGTAACTTTGGCACGGGAACCTTCACAAGGCACTGTCCTCCAAGGACGATTTCTCGCATTGGCCAATGCATTCGGAGTTGCACTAGTTTGATTCCACTCCTGATTTTTCCTTTTCAGGGCGTAACATTGGGCCATCAAATGCCCAGGTTTCTTGCAAAAAGCGCAAGTAGGCCCGGAGGAAAAACTCGTGGTCTGCCTCGGGCCCCCCGGAAGATAGGTATGTCTTGGAACTGCAGTCGTCTGATCCCTAAATGTCGCGGTATCAGATTTGTCCCCATAGTTCTCTCTCGGCCGCCTCCATGAAAATTTGTTCTCCGAACCTGATTTTCCGTAACTCCCCTGGATAACTCTAGGCGGGAAGTTAGGTTTGTGGAACCCCATCCTGTGTGTCAAGGCATAGTCATCTGCTACGGTTGCTGCGTCATACAACTCTGGTACTTAATTTTCATCCAGATGTACTTTAATGTCCACGTGGACACACTGTTTGAATTCCTCCACCAAAATCAATTGTCGTAACAGGTTGAAGTCTTTCGCAATCTCCTTCGAGTCACACCACCTATCAAACATGGTTTCCTTCATTCTGGCAAACTCCACATGGGTCTCACCTTCCCTCTTCCTGGCATTCCTGAATTTTTGCCGGTAAGCTTCAGGGACCAATTCATAGGCTTTGAGAATGGCTTTCTTCACTATCTCATAATCTGTACATTGGTCAATCAGTAAAGCCGAAAATATATCTTGAGCTTTACTCACCAGAACACTTTGCACTAACATAGTCCAGGACCCCACAGGCCATTTTAGCATTTGAGCCACTTTCTCAAAATGTAAAAAGAACTTGGCTACCTCCTTTTCATTGAAGGGTGGAACCAGCCTCACATGCCTACCAACATCCCAAGAATTCTCACTAGTTGTCGAACTAGCCGGCATGGATACTACTTCTCTCCGTTCTCCCAGTAATTCCATCTCCTTGAGTTTAAGTTCCTTCTGATACTCCATGTCCTGTTCCTTTAACTCCCTTTTGGCTCTCCTTTCCTCTGCTCTTTCCTCTGCTCTTCTTTTTTCTTCAGCTCTCCTTTCATCTGCTCTTCTCTCCTCGAGTTCCTTTTCAGCTCTCCTTTCCTCTGCTCTTTCTTCTGCTCTTCTTTCTTCTTCAGCTCTCCTTTCCTCTGCTCTTTCCTCTGCTCTTCTTTCTTCTTCAGCTCTCCTTTCCTCTACTCTTCTCTCCTCGAGTTCTCGTTCCTGTTCTGCTCTTTCCTTTGCTCTTCTTTCCTCGGCTTTCCATTCCAACTCTTTTAACCTTTCCTGGCTCTGCAGTTGCATCTCCATTTTCCGGAGCTCCACATTTCATTTTTCCTCGGGTAACCAATCCAAGGCTACCTCTTCCCATGTTCCTTGTCCCACTAGAGACTCCACCACCAATGTCTGAATCTCAGCTTTGTTCATACTAACTCGGACCTCCAAGTTAAAATATTTGGCCAATATCATGAGTTCCGATCTTTTTAACGCCTGGAATTGTGCCTCATTAGGGGACGCTGCAAACTTTTCTGCGTCAGACACCATGGTGACTATCAGTTAGCACCTGTTAACCTTCACACAAATTCACACAAAAATCCAATTTTTTGGAAAAATTTGGGAATGTTAGAAAATTCCAAATTTGGGAATTTTGGGAATGTTAGGGAATTCTATCCCGGACGAGCCCCCAATTTATGTTACGTGCTCCTCCCCAAACCCCGGTCACGGTGTACCTCCGAGCCCCGAGAGGAGTGACGGCAGAAAGATGTGTTATTCTGTATGTCAAAGATCAATGGTGAAACCACACCAATTGTTACCAACAAACAAGTATTGTATTAAGGTCACACAAGAATAGCAGTACAATAACAAAATTAATCAATTGTACAGCCAATATCTCATTCCTATGATGGTACCATCAGTTTCGTACAATATAACTCACTGTGCTCCAAGTGAGCGAAAATAACATTCCCAATGTCTCTGTCCCAGCTTCAAACCAAATTCGATCAACGCTCTCATGATCGTCAGAACGATGTTGTATCGCGACCAGAAGCCCTCTCGGTTGACAGTCACACTGCCAAAGATAGGCAAAAGTGTCCTCAAGAGGCGGCTGGGAAATCACACCTTCAGGTATGGACGTTCAACGGCTCCCAATCGGCGAACCGCAAACTCACACTCAAAATCCACGTTACACACACACACCAGGTTAACGGCTGGATGCGTTGAAATCGTTGAAGCGAGGTGAAAAACCTGGAGCGATGCGAAAATCCAGCGCGAGGCAAAATGGCCAACGGTCCGTTCTCGAGACGTAACGGCACTCCAATGATTCTCTTCGGAATCAACCGCAAAACCTGTCACGCAGGTTTATCTGTCACAGTGATAACAACTCTGTCACAGGAATCCCTTTCCCAGGAAACCCCAAAGTTCACTTGTGACCCTCGTTCGCCAGCGTTTGCTCAAAACCTCAACTCCTTCTCCGACCTCACTCGCTCCGCCTCCTTTTCCTCTTCTTCCTCCTCTTCTTCTTTGTCCGGGTCCCCATCCGGTTTCCGGTTTCTTTTTAAAACACTAACCTTTTTTACCTTTTGAAAACATCTATCTCCAATTCACTTGAACGATAACAATAATAGTACATGCAACCAAAAATGTTTACTGTGGATGAGAACCACAACAACGGAAGTGACGAATCCGTAACAAATGTTTGACGGTACGGCGAGGCGATCTCGAGAACGAAATGGCAGTCTATAATATGTATGAAGAACTTAATGATTTTCAGAATAAATACATTTTAAAATAACTTATTCAGTTTGTGTTCATTATTTACAAAAAGGCCTACCAGTCCCATTGGCTGTCTTTAATTTCTCTCTGGACGGCGCCACGGCAGATGAGGAGGACCGCAAGGCATGAGGACACAAAAAACAACACCTTTATATGTGCAATCCATGCTTTTCAAAAAAAAACCAAGGAAAAAAAAACCGCATCGCCGCATCAATTCTGGAACTTTGGTCTGACCAGAGACCAGCAATATATTTTTTTCGGCCTTATATTATATCACCTTTATCTATCAATATTGTTGAAATGAAGATCAAATAGCTGTATGTTGAAATATGTTGAAAAAGTCAAAACTTTACATGGGGTGTACTTACTTTTTCACGTGACTGTAAGTATGACAACGGACTTAATTAATGAATAATGACAGACTGAATTAATTAACACAGGCCACATACTTCTGATACGAAAGGCCGACGCAACATCACACACACGGACTCTCTATCTAAACCAGGGTAAGGAAAGAGAAGTAAATAAAAAAACAATATTCGCAGGGAATTCTAATAGAATGGGATATGAGGGAGGGTTTGGAATGGGGTTCAGGTCTGTTTGAAGGGCAGTTTCATCGACGCTCGTCAGCGGGGCTTGGCAGGAACAAACGGGAATGGACCAGTCATCATGCTCTGCGATTCCTTTCTCCTTCAATCCTTTCCTTTCATCAACCTCCTTCATGCAACATAGCAAATCCTGCCACCAGCCTCCTTGAGAGAGGACCCAGTACCCTGGTACTCATTTCGCCGACCTCGGAAGGATGACATGCTGAGTCAACCCCACCTGGTATTAATTCAACAGCTGAACAGGATTCGAACTCAGGACCTTAGGATCCCAAGCCCGCCGCCCTAACCATTAGTGAATACATTGATGAAGAAGATATATCCAAGAATTTGGCACAAGTGCCCACGTGGGCTACCCAGGACCAGGTTTTGGTGGCATGACGGAGGTTTTGGTGGCATTTGGCACATAGGCCACTGCTTATTTTGAAGCCTGCCAATGTGTGGTAGCTTGAAACTTTGCCCAGGTTCTGAAGTACCTACACCCAAAATTTGGAGCCTTGACGTGCTGCGGTTTGGCTGTGAAAGACTAACATACAAATGCACAAGCAAAACCAGAAACACCTGAAAAATATTTACAAGATAACTATAAGAGGTGTGTGTGTGTGTGTGTGTGTGTGTGTGCGTGTGTGCGTGTGTGCGTGCGTGCGTGCGCGCGCGTGTGCGCGAGTGCGACGGTGTGTATACGTGCGGCACCAGCTCTGCTTCTCAGAAATGGCTGAACGGATCTTCTTCAAACTTTCAGAGGTTCATCAGTGAGTGCTCAGGAGAGTCTTAGATTTTCTTTTCATTCGATTTTTTGGGGATTATTTTTTAAATCGCTCTGTTCTACCTCAGCTTTGTAGCTATGTGAAAGGTAATATTAAATGATTCCTGACTTCATTCCTCAGTGGGTGTATTCCACATCTATTAATTACGTACTGTTTAAGCATGAGTATGTCTATTCACATAAGTACGTCTATTCATGTGGGTACGTCTATTAAATACATACAATTGGAATGTGGTTACATCCATTAACGTGAGGTCCATTAACGTGAGTACTTCTATCAATTAGAGTATGTCCAGGGTTCGAAATAAGCGGTGGGCCAGGTGCCATATGACACCAAAAACTCAGTCGGGCCACCAAAACCTGGTTCTAGATGGCCCGTGTGGCCACTTGTCAAAATCGTCAATGTATTCGGTCGTTACTTATCATTATACAATCTCAACCAACTAAACTTGCCAAGCAGTCTACGGGTCATACGGCAAAGGTTGTAATGACCTCATTTTCTCCCCTCACCAGGAGTTCCGGAGGTCGGGTGATGCAAATTATCTTCGTAAACGTGTACCGTGTATCACCACCAGTGATGGTTGACGAGGGTATTACGAATAACACTTCAGAACCCTCAATTGTTTCATGAGTAAGAGGACTCTGTGTTATTTTCCCATTAGCTGAACGTATGTCGATTTCGACTTCACTTGACTGCAAGAAATCCAGAGAAATTCCCGTTTTATCGTCTGTTTCCACCTTGGGAAGGTGTATACATAGCAGCTTGAATGTTCGTTCCACCTCATGGCATTTTTATCTGGCCACTTTAAATGCTACTATAAAATAATAGTACAATAATTGGCAGAATTAACAAGAATAGCGTGTTCCCTCCTGACCGCTCCTGTGAATATATTTTAAATTATTTTATGCGATTATAATAACGTTAACCCCATAATCCTAATGATTAATGTAACCAACACCGCCAGCGTTAAACAAATTCGAGCAAACAGCTGATCCAGGTGTGTCCAAGTGTCCCATTACCAAAGAGCTTAACAATCCAGCCGTTCCTTAGTAACTGTTTCCATGGAGCCGAGTGCTAGCTTGAGTGCTTAAGCCACTTGGCGAGTGCTCTACAAGCTGCTTGATAAAGGAACACACCGACTGAGCTGTATCTATAACCTGCTGTAGTCATATGTAGGTTGTTAGTAGCACCAGCGATTAGTCATTTCCTCCATTTTGGATTAACATAGCCCAGGTGGGCTTTCATCTCACTGGTTTCATTAAAAACATGATGTTCATGTTCAATGTTCTGCTTTGGTTTCGGCTTCAATCACAGGAATTTCCGCGAGTTGAAAGTGACCAAAACCATCACTTTTCACAAGTAAGGGAACTTTACTTTATATTAAATAAGATTTTAAAATGTTTAATGATGTTATTGTTACGTTTCCCCGCCATCCTTCTTCCCCTTACCAAGGGGGGATTAATCCCCTTGTCCTTTCTGGGCTTGGCGGAACCGAGAGACTTGAAACGCCTCTTCCGGGCAAAACGCAAGGTAGGGTTTCGGGACCAAGTCTCGCTCGTACCTAAATCCCTGCGCCGCCACGGAAGCGAGGAAGCAAGCCTCGCACAAGCCACGTGTGATCTGGGTACACCGAGCGGATTGAGTACCACGTGGTCTGTGCACTGTGCAGTCTTAGTAGTGGAACCCGATTCGAGCGGTTTTATTCGTACCACGCTTAGTCAATGAGGAAATCACGAGAACGATCGAATGGAAAAGGAAGAACACAGGTTTAATTATGATTCCCACACGTATATACAATGATCGGTGGACGCAGAGACACAGAGCAGCACTTAAACAGTCTTATCTTACTCCCCAGACTCGGGCCCATCACACTCACACAGGGAATTGCAGGCAGGTTGATGTTCAAGCCAAACGCGCCGACGTGGTCATCCAGGATCGGCCCCGTCCGGCTCTCCACGGTCCCAGCACGTCCCGCGAAGATGGCAAGCAGGCGGTGGAAGGATCCTCGTAGCGTGTCTCCTGAACAAAAGGCAGCCGATGAGATCGTTATCACTCGCGTAACTTAATGCACTGTACGCGGCTCGGCTTTAAGCTCAAACCGAGCGTTGCTTTATATTAGCGTGTATCCTGGTTCATGCGCGTTTTCCGCCGATCGCGTATCTCTCAAAGTCCTCTTCGGCTCACCGCGCTCCTTCAACTCTCGAGTCCTTTGACTCTCTCCACTCGCAAGTCCTCTTTCAGTCCATCAGTCAGTCCTCTCGTGAGCTTTGCGCAACGCTTATATAGATACGCCCCGAACCTTTTCGAACCTTCCAACCACGTCCTGTGACACAGTGCTGCCGCCACACCCTCTGAGCCCTGGTTGGCGGCTCGTGCTTACCGTCAGCTCCTCTGCCGCTCCTCATTCGGCCCCGCCCCGACCCTCCTAGGCCTGCCTCGTGTTAATTCGCCCAAAATGAACCAAAGGCAGCGCAAAGGGGCATGAGGCTAGGGGGGCGGGATAGTCAGTAGAAGTAGGACCTATTCTCCTTACTCTACTCAACGCAGAACTAACATAGGAAAAGGACTAAGCTCACAAATACTAAGAAATAACTACACTATCGCGAGGCTACATGTTGCTTGTGTGACTAACTATGAGGGGGAAATTTTAACCTTTATTATACTGACTGTACAAAACTCAAAACCGCAACATTATTATTATTTTATTAGTTTTTTTTATTGGCGGTGAAGTTTCAACTCTATAGTATTTGCCTGATCAGAGAGCGTCACCAATTTGGCAAATGTTTATGTTGATGTGTTTTATTTATCATGTGAACGTAAATTGTTACAGGTCAGGAGACGACGATGGTTCACGAGTGAGCGGTATTCAATGACAAAGGTCAAAACCGACATTGAAAATATATAAATAGGAATGTATTATCTGTTATGAGACTAGTTAGCTACACAATACCTAAAATTCGGTTAGATTCCGACAACTTTGAAACTTTGACCTTTGTGACCTTCAAAGGTCAAAGGTCGAGGATTCTGAAATTTGTTGGAAAACTTGTATTTCAGTATGTTTGTGATAATATAAGATCATGTACGACATTTCACCCTATCAGGAAGAGAACAATGTAATAAAACCATCAAAAATCGACTTTTCAAAATTTCGTGACCTTGTGACCTTGACCTCGGGGCGAAAATGAAAAATCGAGCTCCGTGGGGCTAGACACATGACATTGGCCTAACTAAATACCGAAACCCCTGTCAGATTCCACCAACTCCATCGGAGAAGATGTAGCTTGAACTCGATTACCCCCTAAAAAGACATCTTTTTTGGGTGTGCCTCCCCCACCCCCCCACAATGGGGGCAATACGCCGACTCTAGGCAGGACACAACTAGATCATGATATCAACCTCCCACCCAAGTTTCATCAAGATCGGATGATATCATCGGGTAGTTATGCTGCGGACAGACAGACACACAAACACACAGACACACACACAGACAGACGCACACACATGACAAATATAGTGGTCACTTGATAACTCGTGAAACAATAATCACGAGTAGATTGTTTGAGTGTTTCACAGTGACATTGAGTTATTGTGTGTGTGTGTGTGTGTGTGTGTGTGTGTGCGTGCGTGCGTGCGTGTGTGCGTGCGTGCGTGCGTGCGCGCACGCGCTTGCGTGTTGGTAACTCCATATGCGGGTTTCTGATTGCTTTTTCGTGTTTCTTTCTTAATGCTTAAAAAAAGACAATCGTGAGTACGTCGATTAACATGAGTTCGTCTATTAACGTGTGTACGTCTATGAACGTGAGTATGTCTATTAACTTGTGTACGTCTGTTAACATGAGTACGTCTATGAATTATGTACAGTTGGAACGTGAGCACCTGCATATTTATTTAATACATAAATTGGAATGTGAGTACGTCTATTAATATTACGTATTGCAACGTATTAATCACGTAACGTATGAGCACACAAATACCACACAAAATCACAAACGTGACATAAAAGAAGTCCTGGCAAGGGTCTGCAATCTCTGATTGTTTTTTTGTTGTTGTATTCTGAAAATGCATACCAACTGCCCTCCTGAAATACCTTGCTTTGATAAGGCTTTGTGTTTATGTATACTCATTGTTACTTGCTAACCATCCCAGAAGCATATGGCATAGTCTTCAGTTCTCACTCATTAGATATTATCCCCAAATCTGAATAAAATGGATTATGGATGAAGAAGCACATGTCAAATATCATTTTTAGAACTTCACGTCTTTCCTCTTCTCAAAATTTCACATCAATCATTCACACCTTTCATTCTCACCACTCTCTTTTGCGATTAGCTTATTGACGTTGTCCTGCCTTTACCATTCACTAAAAACAACATTTTTGTGCATCCTGTAACCAAGGCAAATCTGGGCACTGTGGACGAGGAGCTCAACGAAGATCTTCTGCTTGGTAGCGATGAGGAGACCGACACCTTTCGGTGAGAGTTACTGTTGTTCTCCATTGCCTGGTTTAATTAAACTTGTTACCTCCGCCACTGAAGGTGGATGGAGGTTATGTTTTCACCCCTGTCTGTCGATATCTCAAAACGTTGTTGACGGATTCGGACGAAATTTGGCAGAGAGGTTGGGTATGTGACAAGGACGAAATGATTTGATTTTGGTGAATTTCCGGATTCGGATCCGGCTACAATAATTTTTAAAGTGATTCTTCACTTTTGGGAGATAGGGCCAAAAATGATATATAGCAGTATATGTCAAAAGGTTATGGACGGATTTGGCCGAAACTTGGTGGACCGGTTGTGTGTGTGACCAGGACAAATAGATTCGATTTTGGTGAAGATCTGAATATGGATTCGGATACGAGAATTATTTATTTTTTCAAGCGATTCTTCACCACTGAGAGATCGAGCGAAAAGCGATGTATGACATATTTAAAAAAGTTATGGACGAGTTATGACTAAGCTTGGTGGACGAGTTGGTTTGTTGACAAGAATAAGCCGATTAGATTTTGGTTCAGGTCTGAATCCACGTTCGGCCTATCAGTGGGATAGAAACCGTAAACTGTTCAGCCTGGCGGAGGTATGCGCTCTACCCGGTGCCCTTCTAGTTCAGGCAATGCTATCTTTCATAACGGCAGGCATAAAAATGACAAATTTCTTTTAAGCATTCAGCATTTCACCTTTTTTTCCCCCTGAAATCTGAAGTGTCCCGCCTCTCTGAACCTCTTCCCCGGATTGTCCTTTGCACACCATTGCTGAACAATGTCTAGTGTTACCATGTTTGTCGGTGGAAGTATTGGTAATGGAATTCTTTTAAACCCTAACTACCACATTATAATTAGTCTTGCCCCAAAGGGCATGCCGATGCGAGACTATTGCAATGACCGTGTGTGTGTGTGTGTGTGTGTGTGTGTGTTTTTTGTCTATTTCATGCTAAAAATAACAAACTGAACCGCTTCCTTCGGACATGGGTACAATTTTTAGTGTGAAATAGGCAAAGCCTAGAAGCGAACAAAACTCATTAGAATTTCCCTTTAGAACCCTTTTACAATTATCCTTTAAAAAAAATATACATTTTTTTGTATACTAAGTCGAGGCTTGTATAGGATGGACCTAACACGAACATATAATAAAGGGAGCGGGAGACAAGAGGGGTAGAGAGAGGAAAGCATAACAACAGTAGATAACTGGAACATCGGGAGATCTGTGAATGGGAGACGGCTGGGGCTGGGAACACGAGATAAAACAAGATGGACACTACAGGGGATTTCAGGGAAGGAAACGGAATTTGAAGGAGGTGGATTTGGGGTGTATTAACGGGGGAAGAAAAGATCAAAGTTTTGGATGGGGGAAGATAAGAGATGGTGGTGAACAGCTGATTTGAAGACCTGGAGGGAGGAGTGGGATTGAAGAGAGTGAGGGAGTTTGTTCCAGAGGTGGGAGAAAAGAGGAATGAAAGAGTGAAGGTGAGCAGAGAGTCTTGATTTTGGTAGTTTCACCAGAAGAGGGGTGCTGGCAGATCTTGTGCGACCTGTAGGAATATTCGGGGGACAGAGCAGAAACAGAACAGGGGGTGGAAGGCCGGAGAGGAGTCGGTGGAAGACAGAAAGGCCCTCAGAATCAGCTTCATCACGGAAGATACCAATGATTCTGAAAGCTTTGGTTTCTACAGCGTGAAGCCGAGCTAGGTGTGAGGCAGGAGCACCAACCCAGAGGGGAGAGCAGTACTCCATCAAGCTGTGGATGAAAGCTTTGCATGTGGTGATGAGCTCAGAAGTGCCAAGAAAGAACTTCGCACGATGGAGGATGCCGAGTCGTTGACTGACTTTGGAGGCCAGCTTGGAAATGTGGTTTTAACACTTTAAAACCCATTATAATAATCTCTTAGAACCCACTAAAATTACACTTTAGAACCCTTTAGAATTGAACTTGGTGGTTAGAAAGGTTCTTCTTCATTTTTGATGGACAGAAGGAAGGAAAGACATACCCAAATACTGAAGCAGCTTCACCGCTTAAAAATAATTGTCCTCCGTCGCACAGCGGAGCGAAAGGGGGACTATGGTTTTCCCCTCTGTCCGTGTGTCCGTCCGTCCGTCCGTCCGTGCGGGCGTGCGTGTCTGCGTGCGGGCGTGCGTGCGTGCGTGCGTAAGCGATGGACCGCATTCGAATTTGGTGTGTGGGTGCAACCCACGGCAAAATCCAAGATGGCCGCCGCCATGTATGTCTGATGCCATGTATGTCTGAACCTTGTGAGATGAATATCTTGAAAAATAAGCGAAGTACCAACTTCTAATTTGGTGTGTGGGTGTATCTCGGCAGAATGAAGAACGCTATTGAAAATTGGGTCGCCACGTCAAAATCAAAGATGGCCGCCACCATATATATGTCTGAACCTTGTGAGCGAAATATCTTGAAAAATAAGCGAAGTACCAACTTCTAATCTGGTGTGTGGGTGTATCTCGGCATAAGGAAGAACGCTATTGTAAATTGGGTCGCCACGTCAAAATCCAAGATGGCCGCCACCATATATATGTCTGAACCTTGTGAGTGAAATATCTTGAAAAATAAGCAAAGTACCAACTTATAATCTGGTGTTTGGGTGTATCTAGGCACAAGGAAGAACGCTATTGAAAATTGGGTCGCCACGTCAAAATCCAAGATGGCCGCCGCCATGTATGTCTGAACCTTGTGAGCGGAATATCTTGAAAAATAAGTGAAGTACCAACTTCTAATCTGGTGTTTGGGTCTATCTAGGCACAAGGAAGAACGCTATTAAAAATTGGGTCACCACGTCAAAATCCAAGATGGCCGCCTCCATGTATATCTTCTGAACCTTGTGAGCGAAATATCATATCATAGCATGTTTTCTGCGTCTTCCACTTTGTCAACTCACATCACTTCACCGACGGGGGACCTAGGCGTTAACGCTTGTCTTTACATCTTATTGCCATTTTGTTTGACTAAAGCAGTGCTTTTGGCATGAAAGACTTTTCATCTAGCAGTCTAGCTTGTCATAAAGCTAAATGCCACATTTATAGACTGCTTTATGAAAAATAAATACATAGCATGGTTGAACAAGTACTAGAGCCACTACCCCTGCCCCCCCCAAACCCTTTCTAACGCCCTGCTCTAAAGTACACCTTATCTCCACGCCATCGGTGTTCAGCCTGGTGTTGGCTTAGCGGTTAGGGTACCGGCTTGGGATCCTAGGATCCTGGGTTCGAATCCCGGTCGATCGCTGAATTAACGCCAGGGGGGTTGACTCAGTCTGTCATCCTTCCGAGGTCGGCAAATTGAGTACCAGCTTGCTGGGATGAATGATCCCGGTGTGTACCCCGGTTTAGAATAGGTACACCGTATCCCTGCGCATCGTAAGAGGCGACGAAGGGTTGGCGTCAGGAAGGGCATGCGGCCATAAAAACATTGCCTCAAACAGGGAACCATGATTGTCATGGGGCCCGCAAGGCTAACCCCCGCTCTAGCGGGGAAAATGGCCTTAAAACGATCATTCATTCATTATTCATCGGTGTTCAGCAAACAATACAACATCATAAGGATGGTGTTGGCTTTGCGGTTAGGGCGCAGGCTTGGGATCCCAGAATCCTGAGTTTGAATCCCGGTCGATCGCTGAATTAACGCCAGGGGTGTTGACTCAGCCTGTCATCCTTCCGAGGTCGGCAAATTGAGTACCAGCTTGCTGGGATGAATGATCACGGTGTGTACCCCGATTCAGAATAGGCACACTGTATCCCTGCGCATCGTAAGAGCGTGACCAAGGGTTGGAGTCAGGAAGGGCATCCGGCCATAAAAACATTGCCTCAAACAGGGAACCATGATTGTCATGGGGCCCACAAGGCCAACCCCCGCTCTTGCGGGGAAAATGGCCTTAAAACGATCATTCATTCATTTTCATTCTACATCAGGGGTTTTCAACCTTCATTTTTTATATGCATCCCACTTTTTCTCAGTGGCATTGACCATGCACCAATCAAGATCAAGAAGTGAAAAAGGTTTGATAAAAATGTAATCTCAGAGCATGATGAGATAAAAAGATCTTGATTACGAGCCTAATTTCATTCTCAAATACAGTTTTACAGGAAGCAGAAAAAAAAAGTAGCCAAGTCGATGGCACCATCGCACATCCCCATGCTTCACACCCAAAGCTAATTTGAAAGATCCCAAAATGTTTCACTGGGAATGATCCAATATCAGATTTTTAGTTCGTACCAAGTTTAGTGAATTTCTCCCCAACCGTTTAGGAGATAGCGTGACGTACTGACGGACGAATGGACCCGGTTACAATATCCCCTCCTTTTGTTTTTTCAAAAAGCGTGCGGAAACTTCTTTTAGAATGGTGGATCACTGCAAAAGGGAATTTCTTAGCCAGAATTCAATATCCCTTTGCTTTTTGAAAAACAATTGGGGATATTGTAATCGGATCAGTCTATCTGTCCCTTTGTCCATCCGTCCGTCCATCACACTATCTCCTCTTAAACGGTTGTGCAGAAATTCACCAAACTTAGTAGTTATGATAATCACATGACAAGAAGGTGCAAGAGCAGTATCATTTTGGCCCTACCACCCATGGCAGGGTTAAAAGGTCAACTACCACAAAATGCAAATTTGGGCACATTTTAAACATTTTTTAATGACGCTTTGTATGTGCATTACACAATCAACATTGATAGACGCATGCAATATGTAACAATTCGTTCATGTCCCAGTGGGTGGGGACTTAAGGTCACATGGGTCAAAATGGGAAAAATATACAACTAAAAATTTGATATTGGGTCGCTTCTGGTGGAACTTTTTGCCATTTTTAAATTTTGCTTTCGGTGGAAAGCGTGATAAGTTGCAATGGCACACCATTGTCTTTGCTCTAGATGCTATTTCAGAAATGTCTATTTTGCTATATTGCTAATTTTCATCTTAATGTAAACACTGGGCATACTTATTATCAACCAGATCATCAATAATCAACTAGATGAAAGTTATCAATAGACCACATTGAAGGACATCTTCAAGTTGCAGTCTGGGCTGACAGGATGGCCTAGAGGTCCGTACACTCGCCTCTAAGCTGTCTAGCGTGGGTTTGAATCCCTACCCAGCTATAAACTGGGTGCCCTACATCTGGCAAATGAAACACATTTACTTCTTCAGGCACCTGTATGAATCAAATTGGTGCCCCTTTATATGAACTTTTCTAGAGCATTACTTGGTTCCTCCTAAGAACACAAGGGTAGTCCAGCATGCACACGAGTTTTTGAATGTCCCTTCTTTTCTATTGTTTGGCATTTTCTGGAAGTGATGGAATGTCCCTTCTTTTCTATAGTTTGCCACATGGTGCATACCATATAAAGGGGCCTTTTCTATGCCTTTGGCATTTTCATCATTTTTCCCGAGTCGAAATGTCCAACCTTTTTGGGATCGCCCATATGAGCCAAGCAAAAGTAGGACTACGTGTCCTGAAGCTCACCGGATCAGGAGCAACAGTCACTCAAACCCCCGAAAGATCCTCTCAGACCCTGATATTTTTAATGCCATGAACAAAGTTTGGTACATCAGGGCGATGACGGTTGTGATGAAGTTTCATTTAAGTTGTGTGTGTAGTTTTCTGAGAAGAGAGCAAGTACCTATTTTTGGGGGGTTAACCCCACCTCCCCCACCCCATACAGCGTACACCCTCTTTAATGAATGCAGATTTCGAATTTGTTTCTATTGAATTAATTAGACCTATTGGCCGATGTATTTACCAAGTTTCAGCTAGTTTCAATCTATAGCCTTTGAGATATGAGCGCCAACACATTTTGGGTTGACAGACGGATGGACGGACAGACACCTGCGTGAATTTGAGGGTTTTCTTATTAAAACTCAAGAATGCAGAAACGGACATATTACCTCAACGTACAAAGTATTTACTTCTGTAATTTGCAGCCAATTTCGTCCAGTAGAAGCCGAGAAACAAATTTGCAGTCCCCATGTCAAAGTTTATGCAGAGAAACGATCCCTTATATAAAGGGAGGGGTGCTTTGCGCCTCCCTTGATTACAAATTCCTGCCCCAAGCAGCAGGGGCATTGCATCAGCGGCACAACCGCTCCCTCAGCCAATGATGCTACCCTGCTGCCTTGTACTGCATTGATCGAAGAAGAAGTTGTAGTCTTGCTCAAAGTTTAGGTTTCAGCACACAGAGGGACGATAATCCATTCTAAAATAGTCTAGTAGGAAGACTAGGTCCCTCTGCACCCCCCGGAGATATACTTCTAATCAGTGTTTCTAGATTGGAGAAAATGTGTAGAAAATGACTAGCTATGGCCCCAAGCTGAAAAAATGTCCCACATACCATTTTTATGCAAATTACTGCTGCAAATTTTATGCAAAATTATGCAAATTTTATGCAAATTTTTGATGAGGAGTAGAGTTGAGGGGTCTTTGAGGGCTTCATCGAGGTGCTCTCGGTTGCAAGACTGGGTCATTCTGAGAAGCACAGCAGGGTCAGAGATCATGATGTTCTCCTCCTCAGTGAATCTCTCCATCAACAGCCTCTCCATTGCCTCACACACTGTTTTGAGGCAAAAGAGGGACTTTGCGTAGGCCTTTCCACTGAGAACACCTTTGAGAGATCCACTTGTTACTAGTTGTGCCTCAAAGAGAATCTCTGCATATCCAGAACCACGCATCTTGTGTCCAGTGAGCATCCCGATGTAGTTCATGGATGTGTGGAAGGGTCCAATCGTTACTACATGACTAGCAAATTCATTTGGCCAGCGCCAGATGATGGGAAGGGCTTTCATGCAGACACCCAGATCAAATGTATTCAGGACCCATCTCTGACCCACCTCAGCAGTTGCTGCCTCGGAACGCTTCAGTAGCTCACGAACAACTGCGTTGTCTGTGATCGGTTGGTGGATAGGCGTGCAGTAGTCGACTGTTGATTTGCTGGGTGGGGGAGAACCAGTTGCAGAGGTGAAACCCCCTAGCCCAGGCACAGGCTGCAGGCCATTGCCATGCCATGCAGGCACCAGGCACAGACCGATCACAGACAACGCAGTTGTTCGTGAGCTACTGAAGCGTTCCGAGGCAGCAACTGCTGAGGTGGGTCAGAGATGGGTCCTGAATACATTTGATCTGGGTGTCTGCATGAAAGCCCTTCCCATCATCTGGCGCTGGCCAAATGAATTTGCTAGTCATGTAGTAACGATTGGACCCTTCCACACATCCATGAACTACATCGGGATGCTCACTGGACACAAGATGCGTGGTTCTGGATATGCAGAGATTCTCTTTGAGGCACAACTAGTAACAAGTGGATCTCTCAAAGGTGTTCTCAGTGGAAAGGCCTACGCAAAGTCCCTCTTTTGCCTCAAAACAGTGTGTGAGGCAATGGAGAGGCTGTTGATGGAGAGATTCACTGAGGAGGAGAACATCATGATCTCTGACCCTGCTGTGCTTCTCAGAATGACCCAGTCTTGCAACTGAGAGCACCTCGATGAAGCCCTCAAAGACCCCTCAACTCTACTCCTCATCAAAAATTTGCATAAAATTTGCATAATTTTGCATAAAATTTGCAGCAGTAATTTGCATAAAAATGGTATGTGGGACATTTTTTCAGCTTGGGGCCATAGCTAGTCATTTTCTACACATTTTTTCCAATCTAGAAACACTGATTAGAAGTATATCTCCGGGGGGTGCAGAGGGACCTAGTCTTCCTACTAGACTAAAACAACCATGTCGATGGAAACACCATCAGGTTATGAAATTGAAAAGGGGTTTGAACTAGCTTTGCATTCAGTTTGGGAAGATCAGCGAAGTAGGACATTAACTTTTCATTCAATGCAGTGAGATGGCTTTGAATGAGGATTTTCAAGAACTCTCCTCATCCCTCACCATCTCCACGTGCACTGATGTTTAGTCAAACTTTCGAACATTTTAAAATTCCCATGCCCAACCTTCATGGCCCAGAGGAATGGCTAAGGCAACCACATTGATCCAGGAATAAAAGTATCAGTCGGTAACATTTCCTGCCAATTAGGGTCGGTAATTTATGGGGATTCTTCTTCTTCTTTCTCTGCGACCCATTCGTTTTTGTCAAATTTCACCAGAACAGTAATTGCAGATCTGTAATCTCTTTATCATTAACAAATTTCATTAGTTTCATTAACAAATCAACCAAACACACACGCCAAACACACACGCCAAACACACACGCCAAACACACACGCCAAACACACGCCAAACACACACGCCAAACATACAACAACAACACAACATGCATTTTAAGGCCATTTTCCCTGCTAGAGCAGGGGTTAGCCTTGCGGTCCCCATGACAATCTTCTCCATCTTGCCCTATTTTCTGCATCTCTCCTTGTTAACCCCCTTGCCCGCATTTCTTCTTCCACCATCTTTAGCCAAGTCTTTCTCGGTCTTCCCCATCCTCTACTTCCTTCTACATTCATTTCCATCACTCTTCTCAACCAGTCACTTTCATCCTTCCTCAACACATGACCAAACCATCTCAACCTGTTCCTCTTCACAGCATCAATCACAGGCTCTATTCCCATCATCTTTCGCAATTCATCATTTGTCTTCCTGTCTCTCAACGATACTCCACACATCCACCGAACCATTTGCATTTCCACCCTTTCCAGCCTTCGTTGCTGCACACACCAAAAACACACACGCCAAAAACACACACCCCAAACACACACACCCCAAACACACACACACCAAACACTTAACATAGCCATTAAGCTTGGGGGAAGTGCTGTCACTACCGTCCCTTTTTTATTATTTGTACACCGCTCCTTTCCTACGCCATCTCCAGGCATTGCAAAACGTCATTGCCGGGCACCGAAGGGGGCTCGGCAGTGACGCACGCTGAAAGGGAGTACTCAGTTTTCACTTTGGTTGTTTGTTTGTTTTCTTGTTGTACACCGCTCCTTTCCTATGCCATCTCCAGGCATTGCAAATCGTCATTGCCGGGCACCGAAGGGGGCTCGGCAGTGATGCACGCTGAAAGAGAGTACTCAGTTTTCACTCTGGTTGTTTGTTTGTTTTCTTGTTGTACACCGCTCCTTTCCTATGCCATCTCCAGGCATTGCAAATCGTCATTGCCTGGCACCGAAGGGGGCTCGGCAGTGACGCACGCTGAAAGAGAGTACTCAGTTTTCACTCTGGTTGTTTGTTTGTTTTCTTGTTGTACACCGCTCCTTTCCTATGCCATCTCCAGGCATTGCAAATCGTCATTGCCGGGCACCGAAGGGGGCTCGGCAGTGACGCACGCTGAAAGGGAGTACTCAGTTTTCACGCTGGTTGTTTTCTTGTTTGTTTTCTTTCTTGTTTTCTTTCTTTCTTGCTTGTTTGTCTGGGCGATATCTCAGCCATCCTTTGAGCTAGGAAGCTGAAATTTCTGCACAATAGTGAGCAAGTCCTTTGTCAAAAACGCTATTTTTTGTTTTTTTAATTATCAATTAATTGAGGAGTTATTTAATTATTAGCTATTAATTAAGTACAGTACTTAAGTACAGCCTGGTGTTGGGCTAGCGGCTAGGGTGCCAGCTTAGGATCCCAGGATCCTGGGTTCGAATCCCGGTCGATCGCTGAATTAACGCCAGGGGGTTGACTCAGCCTGTCATCCTTCCGAGTCGGCTAATTGAGTACCAGTTCACTGGTAATTCCCTGCTTGTCGTAAAAGGCGACAAAAAGGGTTGGCGGCAGGAAGGGCATCCGGCCGTAAAACATTGCTTCAAAAAGGGGACCGAAAAACAACAACAACAACAACCCCGAAAAAGGCCAACCCCCGCTTTGCGGGGAAAAATGGCCTCCAAATGTGGTTATTATTATTATTTTTTAAAATTAAGTACAGTACTTATTTAATTAATCAAATTTCCTTTCTCTTCTGACCATTAACTCAGGCATCTTTTGAGTTAGGAAGCTGATATTTGGACATGGCAATGACCAGGTGATTTGGCTGCAAAGGCTATTTTTGATTTATTAATTAACCAATTAATCAATTAAACGATTAATTATTTGATTAATGACAAATTTTTTTTTTTTTTAAAGTTACAGATTCTGATGAAATGGTGGTGGTTTATGTGTTCTCTGACCAAATTGATTCATAACTTAATTTTTTTATGATTATTATTTATTTATTTTCATTATTAACCATTTATTTATTTTCTTTCTCATTTGGCCAATATCTCAGGCACCTTTTGAGCTCGGAAGCTAATATTTGGACATGAGTGACCAAGTGATGTGGCTATCAAGGATATTTTTGATTTATTGATTAATCAATTCATCAATTAATCAATCAATTATTTTATTATTCGATTAATTACTAAAAATGTTTTTTTTTTTTCAGTCACAGATTCTGATGAAATGGTGGTGGTTTATGTGTTCTGTGACCGAATTGATTAATAATTTAATTTTTTAATGATTATTATTTATTTATTTTGATTAGTAATCATTTATTTATTTTCTTTCCCATATGGCCAATATCTCAGGCACCTTTTGAGCTCGGAAGCTAATATTTGGACATGACAGTGACCAAGTGATGTGGCTATCAAGGATATTTTTGATTTATTGATTAATCATTTAATCGATTAATTATTTATTGATTAATCGATTAATTATTTATTTATTAATCAATTAATTATTAATTTTTTTATTAATGACTTATTTAATTAAATTTCTAAAAGATACATCTTCGGATGAAGCACTCGTGGTTTAGTTATGCTATTAGCCAATTGATTAAGAAAATATTTTATGATAATCTTTTATTGATTTTAATTATACAATTAATCAATCAATTGAAGATCATAGAATTATAACCAGGCTAAGTCACATTTTTATAGGTATTGAGTTAGTGACATTTTTACATAAAAGATGGCTCTCTCCATTGTCTAAAACCACTACCTGGGTGATATCTGCATCATGGCCCGAACTAGAACCGAGTAAATAGGTCAAAATACAGAATTACATTCAGACTAAGTCCACCTATGTGACTTAGCCTGGTTGTAGTACTCGACACGAAGTGGGCACATGGCTCATGCCTGTCAGCCATTTTGCTGAAGTCAGCTTAGCTCATGTTTTTATGACATGATACATTTCATAAAATATAAAGGTAAGCTTAAATAATATTTCATTTATCCTCTGGAAAGCAGGGAACACAAAATGCATCATGGTATATCTTCCATTTCGGGGAATACATTCATTTTCTTCAGATTGGACTTGGCCCGATTGTAATACTAGACAACATGTACAGGCAAATGTATTGAAAATCACATGATGTCCTATTCATAGTCAGATTCATTGTCCATGAATGAATGAATGAATGATCGTTTTTTTAAGGCCATTTTTCCCCGCTAGAGCGGGGGTTAGCCTTGCGGGCCCCATGACAATCATGGTTCCCTGTTTGAGGCAATGTTTTTATGGCCGGATGCCCTTCCTGACGCCAACCCTTGGTCACGCTCTTATGATGCGCAGGGATACAGTGTGCCTATTCTGAATCGGGGTACACACCGTGATCATTCATCCCAGCAAGCTGGTACTCAATTTGCCGACCTCGGAAGGATGACAGGCTGAGTCAACCCCCCTGGCATTAATTCAGCGATCGACCGGGATTCGAACCCAGGATCCTAGGATCGCAAGCCGGCACCCTAACCGCTAAGCCAACGCCAGGCTGGTGAGCATTTTCGGCGATTTTTGGAATAGATAATTCCCGTGTTGACAGAGTGAGGGAACTGCCTGAAATGCGAGCACCCTCAGACAAAAGGGGCAAGCACGTAAAGCGCAAAACAAAAGAGGAAGTAAAGGACCGCGTACGAAATCACATCAAGAGCTTCCCACACCGAAAATCACACTACTCGCTGGCAAAAAATGAAGGAAGGTGCTATCTTCCGGAAGGATTAAGTGTTAGACGCATGTGGCTTACTCTATCTTGAAGCAAATGAGCCAGCTCAACTCGCTTGTCTAAAAAACAACCAGAAGTATACGGGAGAAGTAAAACTGTGGTTGTACAACCAGATCTTTGTGACAGAGTTCAATCTGTCATTTGGCATGCCAAGGAGTGACACTTGTGCTATGTGTGACACTTTGAATAACAAAATATCCGCTGCTGAGCCCAAAAGTGACCAACAAAAAGACTTGCAAAATCAGCTAGAACTTCACCAGAGGAGAGGCGAAAAAGGGTACGAAACCCTGAGGACCCACCAAGATGAAGCTAAGAAAGGAAATCTGTCAATGTTGACTTTTGATTTTCAACAGAACTTGCCCCTTCCTACTGTTGATACGTCGGACATGTTCTATAGCAGGATGCTGTGGGTATACAATTTCGGGATCCATGATTGTGCTATTGAGCTAATGAGCTAGGGACAATGAACTTATGGACAGAGACCTCTGCAAAAAGAGGTGCCTCAGAGGTATGCAGCTGTTTGGAAAAATACTTTCAGATGCATGAATCCAAACCTCGCTTGGTCTTATTTACTGATGGATGTCCTGGTCAAAATAAAAACAAAACTGTAATAGGTTACCTGCAACATCAGATAGAAACTGGACGTTTCGAAAGGATTGACCATTTCCTTTTGACCAGAGGACACACATTCCTGCCTAACGATAGCGATTTCACCAGTATTGAAATATACAAAAGAAAAAGGACGGCCTTCGTTGTGGATCACTGTAAGGAAACCATCGAAAAAGCACAAGAACTCAATCCATTCAAAGTTGTAATGATGAAAAGTGGCGAATTCAAAGATTACAAAGCATGGTTAGATAAGAAAGTCAAAGCTCAAATGAAAGATCAAACAGGGAACAATGTGCCTATCAGGAAACTGATGTGGTATTCGTATGGCATAAGTGAAAGGGCCACAGACACAGAAAATCATGTTTGGTTTAATTAATAGATATTGCTTCACTTAACACTTAATCGTCCTTTTTTTTGAATAAATATCACTCGATTGGCCCCCGCCTCCCAAAAAACGGCGATTTGATTGCTCATGTGACTGGCTACGTCATCGAGGGAATTTTTGTTGCTGCTGGTAGTTTTTAGCTGGTAGTGGAGTCTCGCCCCTAAAATCGTGATGTTCATTCATGATGTCACCTGTGTGATGTAATCGAGGGAAAGGTTTCTCAGCATGCAATGATAACTGCCTGACCAAGAATCTTCTGATAGTCAAAATCATTATTAAAAACTGTTTGTAAACAGTGTGTCTGTGTCTTTCTGTGTCTGTGGCCCTTGAAGAGCTAGACCGTGGCTCCGAGCGTTCCCGGCTCATACCTCATAAAAATGAGGTGTGGGCAAGGCACAGCTACAGTCAATTTGAGCCCTGGGTCAAGTTCAATCTATGGTCAAGTTCAAGTTCAATAGGAAAGCAAATGAAGCAGCCAACAATCCACAACAGAAATACCTGATGGGCATGTTCCTCTTAAGCTAGAAAAATATAATGATCTTCAGAAACTAGTGAATAAGAATATCATACCTCTAGAACATCAGGATTTCTACCGAAATCTGCCACATGTTGGACATGTGCATCGCAAAAATGCCAACAATGATGAAAGTGACAGTGATGGTGACGATTACGAATACTGAATGAGGCCTTGTACTCCTGAACTACATGAATATCGACTAAACATTTAAACATGTTCATAATCTGAACATTTATAGTTTTCTGAACATTTAAAGTTGTCTGAACGTTTGTAGTTCTAAACATATATAGTTTTCTGAACATTTAAAGTTGTCTGAATGTTTGTAGTTCTGAACATTTATAGTTTTCTGAACATTTATAGTTTTCTGAACATTTGTAGTTCTGAACATTTATAGTTTTCTGAACATTTAAAGTTGTCTGAATGTTTGTAGTTCTGAACATTTATAGTTTTCTGAACATTTAAAGTTGTCTGAACGTTTGTAGTTCTAAACATATATAGTTTTCTGAACATTTAAAGTTGTCTGAATGTTTGTAGTTCTGAACATTTATAGTTTTCTGAACATTTAAAGTTGTCTGAATGTTTGTAGTTCTGAACATTTATAGTTTTCTGAACATTTAAAGTTGTCTGAACGTTTGTAGTTCTAAACATATATAGTTTTCTGAACATTTAAAGTTGTCTGAATGTTTGTAGTTCTGAACATTTATCGTTTTCTGAACATTTATAGTTTTCTGAACGTTTATAGTTTTCTGAACATTTATAGTTTTCTGAACATTTATAGTTTTCTGAAAATATCTAGTTGTCTGAATGTTTGTAGTTCTGAACATTTATATTTTCTGAACATTTATAGTTTTCTGAACATTTATAGTTTTCTGAACATTTATAGTTTTCTGAAAATATCTAGTTGTCTGAATGTTTGTAGTTCTGAACATTTATAGTTTTCTGAACATTTATAGTTTTCTGAAAATATCTAGTTGTCTGAATGTTTGTAGTTCTGAACATTTATAGTTTTCTGAACATTTATAGTTTTCTGAACATTTATAGTTTTCTGAACATTTATAGTTTTCTGAACATTTATAGTTTTCTGAACATTTATAGTAGTCTGAATGTTTGTAGTTCTGAACATTTATAGTTTTCTGAACATTTATAGTTTTCATGGTGATGTTTACGAATACTGAACGCGGGGCTGAACGAGGCCTTGTACTCGCTCCTGAACTACATGAATATCGACTAAACATTTAAACATGTTCATAATCTGAACATTTATAGTTTTCTGAACATTTATAGTTTTCATGGTGATGTTTACGAATACTGAACGCGGGACTGAACGAGGCCTTGTACTCGCTCCTGAACTACATGAATATCGACTAAACATTTAAACTTGTTCATAATCTGAACATTTCTAGTTTTCTGAACATTTATAGTTTTCATGGTGATGTTTACGAAAACTGAACGCGGGACTGAACGAGGCCTTGTACTCGCTCCTGAACTACATGAATATCGACTAAACATTTAAACATGTTCATAATCTGAACATTTATAGTTTTCTGAACATTTATAGTTTTCATGGTGATGTTTACGAAAACTGAACGCGGGACTGAACGAGGCCTTGTACTCGCTCCTGAACTACATGAATATCGACTAAACATTTAAACATGTTCATAATCTGAACATTTATAGTTTTCTGAACATTTATAGTTTTCTGAACATTTATAGTTTTCTGAACGTTGGTCAAATAGTTACACTTTTATTGAATAAATCACTCATGATAAAATTACCGGTATATTTCTGTTCCTTGTGCTCTTTTAAACATTTACTAATCAACCCCTACTTGTGTCAATATTACAAATGGGCCAAGTCCATTGTGACTTACCTGGTTATAATATTAGCCATATTGGGATGTTGGAGTTTTGCCCTATTTTTACCCCATAGGAGTGATGAAAACATACATAACTATTTCATTGAACCTTTTGGTGATGCAGGAATGAAACAAATATGATCACTTAAACGTGAGCAATATAAACATAAAAATATTTTTAACGTTTTTCTCGAAATGATTAAACTGTGACTTAGCCTGGTTATAATTCTATGGTCTTGAATTAGTGTACACCTCTCCCTCCCAATGCAGCCTCTATGAGCTGCACTGCGGTATTGCCGGGCCCCGGAGGCGCCCCGGCAATGCCGCGCTGTAGGATATTTAATTATTTGGCATGGGGGCGGTGTACTTTGAATGTATGTGTACTTGTTTTCTTTCTTTCTTGTTTGTTTGTCCGGGCGATATCTCAGCCATCCTTTGAGCTAGGAAGCTGAAATTTCGGCACAATAGTGAGCAAGTCCTTTGTCAAAAACGATATTTTTTGTTTTTTGCTTAATCAATTAATTGAGGAGTTATTTAATTATTAGCGATTAATTAAGTACACTGGAACCCCGCTATAACGAACACCAGTATTACGAACTTCCGGATATAACGAACGAACTTCTTGTCCCCCGCATATTTAATGAGATTCTATTGTTTAACGTAAGGCAAATCAATATGGCGACACCGTCCCGTAAATGCAAGATCTTGTCAGTTGAAGACAAGCTCTGTATCATTGATCGTCTCAGTCTTGGTGAGAAAGCAGCAAACCTTTCCAGAGAATACGGCATTCCTAAGAGCAGCATATCAACGTTCAAAGGAAAGGAAAAGGAGTTACGGGAATTTGTCCACAAATGCAGTCAACAAGATGGTTTGAAGCGGAAGAAAATGCGGCAGGCGAATGACGGCGATCTCGACCAGGCAGTCTATCTATGGTTCGAACAACAACGAGCTGCCAACATACCGATTTCCGGCCCTATGGTTATGAGAAAGCTATAGCATTATCAAAAGAAATGCATGGTGAGGACAGAAAATTCACCGGGTCCACTGGATGGCTCTATCGGTGGAAAAATCGTCATGGTATACGCGCACTCAAGATTTCCGGGGAAGACAAGTCATGTGACGATGCAGCGGCTGCCGAGTTCATTCCAGAACTGAGAAACATTATCGAATCTGAAGGTTACAGTCCGATCAGATTTACAACGCAGATGAAACAGGACTTTTTTTCAAGTGCCTACTCTGATGACGCCAATGAACCACAAGAAGTTCCAGCAACATCTGATGTAATTGCCGGACTTGAAACAGCACTTTCCTGGTTTGAAGGGCAACCAGTCGCCAGCATTAAAGTTTTACAGCTCCGTCAGCTATTATCTTATGCACGCAAAGAAAACGCCACCTCCAAGAGTAAACAATCCAAGATTACCAGTTTCTTCACGCAGTAAATTGAACATTCGGTGAATATTACATGTGCTTGAACATTTTATTTATGTACTTGAACATGTGCATGTACTTAAACATGTACTTGAATATTACATGTACTTGAACAATGACACAACAGCAAGGCTTTTTAAAGATTTTATTCGTACAATCGAACAATAAAATGTACATGAATGAACAATACAAAGAGTTTGTTGTTTTGCATATGAATAGGTGTGATAGTATGGTGATTCGTACGTTATTCAGTATTACGAACACTTCAAAATAACGAACTTTTTTTATGTCTCCCGAACAGTTCGTTATATCGGGGTTACAGTGTATTTATTTAATTAATCAAATTTCCTTTCTCTTCTGACCATCAACTCAGGCACCTTTTGAGTTAGGAAGCTGATTTTTGGACATGCCAATGACCAGGTGATTTGGCTGCAAAGGCTATTTTTGATTTATTAATTAATCAATTAATCAATTAATCGATTAATTATTTAATTATTCGATTAATGACTAAAATTTTTTTATTTTTTAAGTTACAGATTCTAATGAAATGGTGGTGGTTTATGTGTTCTCTGACCGAATTGATTAATAATTTAATTTTTTAATGATTATTATTTATTTATTTTTTATTATTAATCATTTTTTTCTTTTCTTCCTCATTTGGCCAATATCTCAGGCACCTTTTGAGCTAGGAAGGTAATATTTGGACATGTCACCAAGTGATGTGGCTATCAAGGATATTTTTGATTTATTGATTAATCAATTAATCGATTAATTATTTAATTATTTAATTATTCAATTAGTTTCTAATTTTTTTTTTTTTCCAGTTGCAGATTCTGATGAAATGGTGGTGGTTTATGTGTTCTGTGACCGAATTGATTTTTAATTTAATTTTTAAATGATTATTATTTATTTATTTTCATTATTAATCATTTATTTATTTTCTTTCTCATTTGGCCAATATCTCAGGCACCTTTTGAGCTAGGAAGCTAATATTTGGACATGACAGTGACCAAGTGATTCGGCTATCAAGGATATTTTTGATTTATTGATTAATCATTTAATCGATTAATTATTTATTAATTAATCAATATATATATATATTTTTTTACGATTGTTATTTATTTATTTTCATTATTAATCATTTATTTATTTTCTTTCTCATTTGGCCAATATCTCAGGCACCTTTTGAGCTCGGAAGCTAATATTTGGACATGAGTGACCAAGTGATGTGGCTATCAAGGATATTTTTGATTTATTGATTAATCAATTAATCAATTAATCGATTAATTATTTAATTATTCAATTTATTACTAAAAAAAAATAAAAAAATTCAGTTGCAGATTCTGATGAAATGGTGGTGGTTTATGTGTTCTGTGACCGAATTGATGAATAATTAATTTTTTTAATGATTAATTATTTATTTATTTTCATTATTAATCATTTATTTATTTTCTTTCTCATTTGGCCAATATCTCATTCACCTTTTGAGCTATGAAGCTAATATTTGGACATGACAGTGACCAAGTGATGTGGCTATCAAGGATATTTTTGATTTGTTGTTTAATCATTTAATCGATTAATTATTTATTGATTAATCAATTAATTATTTAATTTTTTATTAATGACTTATTTAATTAAATTTCTTAAAGACACATCTTCGGATGAAGCACTATTGGTTTAGTTATGCTAATAGCCAACTGATTAAGAAAATATTTTGTGATAATCTTTTATTGATTTTAATTATACAATTAATCAATCAATTATTGTACACCTCTTCCTCCCAATCCACTATGAGATGCACTGCGGTATTGCCGGGCGCCTTTGGCGCCCCGGCAATGCCGCGCTGCAGGATATTTAATTATTTGGCATGGGGGCGGTGTACTTTGAATGTATCTGTACTTGTTTTTGTTTTTTTTGTATACAGAATCGAGGCTCGTGAAAGAGCTAACAATTATCACAACAAAAAATCAAACACAAACAAAATATATAAAAAGAGGGAGCGGTAGACAAGATGGGGAGAGAAGGGGAAGCACACAAACACAACATTTGAGAGCAGGGACATCGGGTGATGTGTGGGAGGGAGAGGGCTTGGGGGGAGGAGGCGTGTGAAGGAGGAGGGTGGGGGGGGGGGGGGTGGGTGAAGTATAAAACACAAGGACACCAAGGACTTCCAGGAGAGAAGTTGGTATTTCAAAAAAGTGGATTTGTGGTGAAATTAGCAGGGGTAGAAAATATCAAGGTTTTGGATGGGGGAAGATAAGAGATGGTGGTGAACAGCTGTTTTGAAGACCTGGAGGGAGGAGTGGGATTGAAGAGAGTGAGGGAGTTTGTTCCAGAGGTGGGAAAAAAGAGGAATGAAGGAGTGAAGGTGAGCAGAGAGTCTTGATTTTGGCAGTTTAACCATAAGAGGGTTGCAGGCAGATCTTGTGCGACCTGCAGGAATATTTGGGGGACAGAGCTCAGAGAGAGCTGGGGGAGCAAGGCCGGAGAGGAGTCGGTAGAAGACGGAAAGACCACCAACCTGCCTGCGGTGAGTAAGTGAAAGGCCCTCGGAGATGGCTTCATCGCGGGAGATTCCAATGATTCTGAACGCTTTGGTTTCAACAGCGTGAAGACGATCTAGGTGTGAGGCAGGAGCACCAGCCCAGAGGGGAGAGCAGTACTCCATTGAGCTGCGGATGAAAGCCTTGTATGTGGTGAGGAGCTCAGGTGTGCCAATGAAGGACTTCCACGATGGAGGATGCCCAGTCGGCGACTGGCTTTGGAGGCCAGCTTGGAAATGTGGTTTTCCCAGGAAAGATCATGGCAGATAGTGAGACCCAAAAGCTTGAGTGACAGAACTTCTTGGAGAGGATTATTCAGAAAGTGGATGGGAGGGTTGTCCAGACGGTCTTTTCGGAGAGACATCGTAAGAGTGTGAGATTTGTCAGGATTGAAAGACATGTTCCACTTGTTTGCCCAGTCTGTGATTTTGTCCAGGTCTGCAGAGAGTGAGGAGGCTGCAGACTGCCGATCTGAGGGATGAGGAATGGAGCGGCAGAGAGTGGAGTCATCAGCAAAGAGATAGAGAGGATTTTCAAAAGAGTCAGAGAGATCATTGATGAAGACCAGAAAAAGCACAGGGCCCAGAACACTGCCTTGGGGAACTCCAGCCTGAACAGGAAGAGGAGATGAGAGAAACCCATTCAGGACCACACATTGACTGCGACTAGAGAGGAAGTCCGCCAGCCATGCGTGGAGATTTTCATGGATACCAAAGGAGGAGAGTTTGGTGAGCAGAGCGGGGTGCCAGACCGTATCGAAGGCACGTGATATGTAAAGGGAGACAGCTCTAATTTCCTGTTTGGCATTGAGGACCTCCGTCCATTGTTGAGACAGCAGAAGCAGCATGTCCAGAGTAGAGTGACCTGCTCTGTAACCAAATTGATGATCAGAGATCAAGCCATTGGAGAACAGGAAAGATTTCATATCAGAAGCAATGATGGATTCCATGACTTTGCTGATAATTGGGAGAAGGCTGATTGGTCTGTAATTGCAAGGAGCTGTTTTTGCACCTTTTTTATGTAAAGCGGTGATGTTGGCTGATTTCCAAGCAGATGGCAGATGACCTTGAGCAAAAGAGAGCGTGAAGAGAACAGAGAGAGGGAGTGAAAGAGCGGAAGAACAGGATTTTAGGACCCGTGGGCTGATGCCGTCAGGTCCAGTTGCAGAATCAGAGTCGAGGGTTGACAGAAACTTTTCCACCTTGTCAGGAGGAAAGGACACAGAGTTCAGGAGCGGCTGGGTATGACTGGGTACGGTGGGTACAGAGAGGGATGGGTTTGGGACACAAGATTTAGAGGCAAACACGGAGTTGAGGCATTCAGCCTTTTCACGTGCGGAGTCAGCTGTGTAGCCATTTGAGGTAAGGGAGGGGATGGAGGGGGAACAAACAAAAAAAACAGATTTGACCAGACTTCCTGCGATACTCTGTGTACCAGCGGCATCATGACAATGGCACTGCTTTTGGAGCATTTCCTCAAGAGGAATTTCCTCCTCCCCATGGATGCCAACCGATGGAGATTGTCCAAGTCCATGCTCTATCTTTTTCAAGCAAGGAAGCAGCACGTACCATTTTTAAAGTCATTGGTATAACTTGAACCGGTCCAGACCGGATGGGTGTTTTTTTAGGAGACACCATATCGGTCCTGGATGCTTGTTGGCTCCCTATGGGAGCTCATCCACCCTTGCTAGGTGTTATTTTTGGACCTGGCAGGTGTCACAGTCACCCTCCCCACTAGCAAGTCCAGTGATGGGTGTCGGTTTAGTCGCAGACAACCCGACCGTGCGGCAGGTAGCACTGGGTTACATGTCACCAGTGGCAGGCCCAAAAGACTGACCTGACAAAATTGGTGTTCATAGATCAGTGTTTGTTGATTACCAAATACTTAACTGATAGCTCCACTCATGAAACAAAAATTGGGGAGGTTGGGATGGTGTGGCAGGAGATTGTTTTCGAATGTTCTTGGCTTCTCCTTGATCCTCAGCAAAGCAGCTTTGGCCTGTTGAAAATATGCAAAAATACTATTTACAAAAGCTAGGAAAGGCTTGCAGGTTATTCTAGTTTAAAGTAACCAGTGCTTTTCTCTCCCAGAGTCCAGTGCTCTGTGGCAGACCCTTGTTCCCTGGTGGTCTCCTGATGAATAAAGCCAGTCAGCAGCCATGATGAATAGGACTCGCCACCCATTGTCACTCCAGGGACGGACAATGGATGGGTTTCTAATTGCAGTTTTATCATGTGCACCAGGAAGCACTACGCCTTCCCTGAAAAGTATGTCCAACAAATGCATGCAAATTGGAAAAATCGCCGCAATTAGAGCAGCTGCAATGTCAGGCTGTCAGGGCACTTGCCGCTGGTTCTCTGCAGTGCGCTGTGGGGAAGCAAAGGCTGCAAATTTTTCTGGGATCCGTCTTGCACTCGGGCAGTTTTTCATTCAATCCAGCAAGTTTGCTCACATGGTTTTATTCTGGAATGCCATTACCTTATAGGATAGCTTGCTTAAACCTTCCGACTGCTTTGTCATGTGAGTGAGTGACCCATATTTAAATTGAATTTGATTTTTTTTAAATTTTAGTCTACCAGCTCTTTATCACTTACTCGCACCCTCCTCTAAGATGTCTCGCCTAGGTTCGAATCCCGACCCAGCTATAAACTGTCATCTCTGTGTTTCACAGGCTGCGTGATTCATCGATGTGATTCATCGATGTGTGTGTGTCGTGCCTCGAATGGGCGTTAAGCTGGGTATCCCTTCTGCCGGCATTACTCGGTGGACGTTAAACATCCCACGGTGGTCTCGCGAAGAGTAGGCGAGCTACCCCTGGCACCATGCACAAATTACAAACTCCTGCCACTGCATCAGCGGCACAGCCTGAGTTGTTAAGCTTTGTGTGCCTTTTTCCTAGTGTTTATCTAAGCGTTGCATTCACATCCTTCCGATGTTTCCTTTATCATATTATTATATTTGAGATTTTCTCCTAATTATAGGGTTTCAACCTCCCTTCGAGGTTTTTCCTTGTTCAAGGAATGAAAAAATCAGAATATCCATATTGATAATATGTTGGAGAAGTATCACGGTTTTAGTCTCCCAGTGATGTCTCATGGGAGTTCCATTGTGATTTGCATTAAATATCATTGCCACAGCAAAGTAGTCACATTAATACCATGTTGGCGTCATCAGTCACCTGGTTCGGCCGCCATATTTGTTTTAACACAATTTTATCTTCTCCAGAATGGCTTACGAGATACATGTGATACTTCACGCACACGATCGAGTGTTTTTGGAACATAGCTGGATAATGTAAACCTCATGTGTTGCATTGCCTGGTAGGCAATTTTTAAAATTATTTTGAATATGAGTATTTTTTTGAATTCCTTTGAACTGAAATTTTTAAATCCAATTGTAATTCCATTGAAAGAAAAGAGGACATCATGGGTCACGTGTCTGATCAAAGTGGGGTTGCATCAAAGCGGGACGTCCTGGTACCCGGTCATCACTGGCAACAGTTATGAAGTGGCAGTTCGAGTTCACCTCGTTATTGTACGTTATGCTCTTCTGCAATATTTAGTGGCAGCACAACAAATGCTCCACATGATGCCGTATTCACCATCTAAGCAGACTTGAGAGTCTACTTCTTTATTCAACTTTTCCTCTTCTTTTAAATGTAACAATCTCCCTGTAAATATAACAACTGATACTTTGAAGACCAACAATAGTCGATGGAATTTTACAGATGTTTGTCTTTGTAAATTAATCTCTGTTGTCTTTTCCTCCAGCAGACTTGGAGACGTTGGATCTCATACGCAGCCTTCAAATGACCAGGAAGCCGGCGATGGGGTCGAAGGCAACGAGCACGGCCAGGAAAAGCTAGAAGACGTTGATGTGAGCCTCGGTTGGGAAGGAGGGCAGGTGGAGGGCGGGGAAGACACGGTCGGAGATGATCAAGGCGATTACCTTGGGGAGGGCAACATGGATGATGTGGTCTGTGAAGATGAGGTGTTGGATATCGAGATTGATGAGCCCTTGGATGAGTTTCAGGTATTTTTTAGCTCTCTGACGCAGAGATGGATGGTGCCTTTGAAACGAGTCTCCCTCCATCTCCCTCCTCCCTCGTCATTGTCACAGCAGTTTTTACTGTTCATCCAATAACCATATTGTGGCTATTTTGAAGGCAATGTAACATTTAATTACATTTCAGAAAAAGTAGAAACGATATGTATATTATACAGTATTTTAATGGTAACGTGCGGTTTTCGAGTGTGCAAAATGAAGTGAATATTTATGGGCCTTTTTCCCCAAGGATGAAAGCAGGATGTGTTGAGAGATGTACAGGGGTGTGACGCTGTTGACGTGTCAGGCTAATTGAGAAAGAGGCACACAGTGTGGATGCCTGGATTGTGATGGAGGAGCCACAAGTACAGAGATGATCGGCTCGTTAGCAAACTCAGCCAGCGAAGCATTCCTTCCTGCTTCTAAAATGGTGTTATTAGCGTTCCCATGCACTGACAAGGCCAAGCATGTTTAGCATGAGACAGAGCCAGCTCCCATTAGAGTTGATTCTGTGCACGAGTTGATGTGGTGGTGGTGTGTGTGTGTGTGTGTGTGTGTGTGTGTGTGTGTGTGTGTGTGTGTGTGTGTGTGTGTGTGTGTGTGTGTGTGTGTGTGTGTGTGTGTGTGTGTGTGTGTGTAGGTATGTATGTGTGTAGGTAGGTATGTGTGTAGGTAGGTATGTGTGTAGGTAGGTATGTGTGTAGGTAGGTATGTGTGTAGGTAGGTATGTGTGTGTATGTATGTGTGTGTATGTATGTGCGTGTATGCATGGTATTTTTTTTCCTGCAATCCCCACACATAGGTGGTCCTCAGGGCATTGAACGGAGATCCACAAGGTCTCAAATAATCCGTGTGTGTGTGTGTGTGTGTGTGTGTGTGTGTGTGTGTGTGTGTGTGTGTGTGTGTGTGTGTGTGTGTGTGTGTGTGTGTGTGCACGTGTGTGCGTGCATTTTGCACTATGTATATGTTTTGATACTCAGTGTAGCTTGTTCCTTTGTTGTAATGGTATTATACTATCACTTAAGAAAATAAGAAACTTTATCTTGCTTACCTTTGGCAGGCATTACGTTTGGATGCTTTCAAATAAATGTGAACATAACATTTATAATTGGGGCTTCACGGATAGCCTCTAGGTATGATGTGCATCTGCCTTTAAGCTGTCTCGTCACGATTTGAATGGGATTTAGATCTGAACTCATTTCTGGACACTTCAGAACAGTCCAGCATTTTGTCTTGAACCATTCCTGGGTGCTTTTTGAAGTGTGTTTGGGGTCATTGTCCTGCTGCAAGATCCATGACCTTCGACAGAGACCCAGCTTTCTGACACTGGGTTGAACAATATGCTCCAAAATGTCTTGGTATTCTCCTGATTTCATGATGCCATGCACACATTCAAGGTACCCAGTGCCAGAGGCAGCCCAGCAACCCAAAACATCACTGAACCTCCTCCATGTTTTGACTGTAGGGAAGGTGTTCTTTTCTTTGAAGGCTTCATTTTGTTTTCTGTAAACTTAGAGATGATGTGCTTTACTAAAAAAGCTCTAATTTGGTCTCATCTGTCTACAGTATATTCTCCCAGAAGGATTTTGGCTTGTTCAGGTGTGTTTTGGAAAACTCCAGTCAGGCTTTCTTAGCAGTGGGGTCCTCGTGGGTCTCCTACTATAGATCCCCCTTTCATTGAGTTGGTGACGGATGGTGCGAGTTGAAACTGTCATACCTTGTGTCTGAAGGTAAGCTTGAATCTATTTGGCAGTTGATCGAGGTGCTTTCTCCACCATTCAAACAATCCCTCGCTGCAGTCTTCAATCAAGTTTTCTCTTGTGGCCACGTCCAGGGAGGTTGGCTGCAGTGCCATGGGCCTTAAACTTCCTGATAACATTGCGTCCGGTGGACACAGCAGGAACACCAAGGTCTCTGGAGATAGACTTGTAGCCTTGTGATTGTCCATGCTTGGCTGCAATTTTGTGTCTGACCCCCCCCCCCCCCCCCTCAGACAATTATCTGGTTTTCTTTCTTTTCTCCATGCTCATTGTGGTACACACAGTGACACAAAACAGCAGAATGACTCCTTTTCTCTCTTCAAACTGGTTGAATGAGTGAATTTTATGTTGCAGGCACCCGCAACTCACCACATGTGAGTTCAATTCCAAATTAAAGGAGAATCACCTGCTTGAAATCTAATTATTTCTAACACTAAAATGTGCCAATAATATTGTCCGGGCTATTTTAGGATTTCTGTATGGAATAAGCTTACATTTAGTAATTATTTCAGCTTTTTTTGTTTTGTTCCACTGCAAACCAAAGAAATACAAATGTGGAAACCAAAATATTTTTTTATTTCAACAATTTTCTGAAAGAAATGGTGCATTATTTGAAAAAAATGCAAGGGTGCCAATATTGTTTTGGCCATGACTGTATGTAACTGTCATTAATGAAAAGGCTTACGTACACGCACTATAGAGCGATTTATTTTTTATTTGAAAATTTTTTAAACGCCCCCTCCCCCTCCCCCCCCCCCCAATCGTCCTTTTTGTCTATAACACTCCCTGAGACTCAAGCCCGTGAAAGTTTGATGAGGATCCGTTCAGCCATCTTTGAGAAAAATGGCGACACAGACAGACGCACACGAATACGAACAGCTCTCTTATAGCATAGATTGTTATAAATTTTCTCTTCACCCATGCATAATTTGTGAATGGAACCTCCTCCCTGAAAATGCAAAGAATGCCCCAGACCTACAAACTTTTAAAAGTATTGTCGTGTGTCTCCCCTGTAGTGAACATTGCAGGGTGACGGATGGCCGACCGAGCTTTAACTCCGAGGCGTACCCAAACTATGGCGGTTCCTTTTATATGTGCGGGGGTGGAGGGTAACAAGGCTTACCTGCACGGAAGGATGTGGCACGGGGATTATCCGATCCCCACAATTAAACATACGGACGGACGTGGCACGGGTGTTTCTCCGATACCCACAATTAAACATACAAGACAGGACAATCAATAATACAACAAGTAAATTGCAACACATCATGGTTTAATAAAAATAAATGCCAGGATAACTGAACATGTGCTGTGTAACTAATTCCTAATTGAGGCGCCCCCCCCCCCCCATACAGACTCAAATACAGGCACAGGGACAAATAAATGAAAGTAAAAACGTGTGTAATCTTAGCTGGGACTCAGCTCTGGTCTCCTTGACCGTCCGGGGTCGTCGAAGGTCCCGCGTCCTGGGAAAACATGCGTTGGCATGAAGTTGCGTTCACCGCCAGCCGCCGACGCGAAGCGAACAGGCCAGAACTCCTCCCACGTCGTCCCTCTCGCTCGGCTGCACCGAGCTCCGATGTTCCTCTCAGGTGCACACGGCACCAAGGACAGCAGTCACAAAGCCAGCACCAAGGAGAGGAAATTGCGTCCGCCTTTCGCGCAGCCCGGAACAGAGAGAGAAGTGCGACTGCACGCAATGGAAGCCAGGGCCAAGAGTGCGTCCGCTCGCAATCAAACCCAGCGCAAGAGAGAGCGATGGCTTTATTTATTTTAAGCACTGATTGCATGGCTGATGTTGTAAGTGTTATAAGGAACAAAAGGGAAACCACAGAGGCAACTACACACAGGGAATCTACCCTTATACCCTAACTAATTAGCATAGCTCCACCTCTCGCCTGGAGACAAATATACACTTACACGACATACGGCCCTGACTTAGGTTCAGGAAGGTTGCTTCTTCTTCGCGACATTCGGAGCACACTACCCTTTCCAATCCTACCTGGCCTAAGGTATTCCATTGCTACCCTCCCCAACCACTGTACATAAATAGCCCCATAGTTTGGGCGTTTGTACAGTATTAATACAGATAGAGAAGTCTGGTGTTGGTTAACGGTTAAGATGGCTGGCTTAATATCTTAGGGTCCTGAGTATGAGCCCCTGTCGTTTGAACATAATAACAGGGCCCTGTGCTAGAAACCCAGATAAGCCTATCCTGTGGATAAATCACATATCCGGCTCATTAAAATTATCCCCTGGATAGTTTCTAGCAACCAGATACAAGCTTACTGGGAAGAATGAGACATTTGAGTATCCTGAGTCCGGGGTGGTGACCCATCCAGCATTGTGCTCCCTCGTGAAGGAAACTTCTTCTTCTTCTTCTCCTCCCTCCCTACACCCTCCCATTTTGCAAGGTTGATAGTTTGGTAGTCTGCGTTTAATGAATTGAAAGAAGGTAGTCAAGGCTGCTGGGCTTTACTCTGTTTTTAAATTCCAAGCAGTTGGAAATCAGCGGTGCAGACAGCGCCGCCTGACCTGCCTTTTTCAGCGCACTCCATCATTCATTCCACAAGCTCCGATAAAATTAATTGATGTGAAGACTTGCACGAGGATAAACTGGCCATTATTTTTCAGGAGGAAGTGGAGGATCTATCTGACTTGTACCACAACTATGAGTTGCCAGAGAAGGTGTTATTGCTGAGTGAGGTGGAGACGCTCAATAATGCGAGTGCAGAACCGCACAGCTGTAAATATTATTTCGAGGAACATGACAACATTGATATAAATGAGAAATATAATTCCACTGAAACTATTGTAATACAGTAATACACGATAATACGGGTGCTTTTGATGAGCCTGGCTACACAGGCATGGCTGTGCCACACGTTCACAATCAGGATGAGGCACTCGGTGTGCAGAATTCGGTGGAAGAAGAGGTTAGCAGCACGTTTTTACTTCACATTATAATAGTACAGTATTTAGCACAATTTTTGTTTATTAATAATGCTGAGATGAGCTCTTTGCAGGTAGAAGAAGAAGACCTTCATGAAGATGGGCAAGAGGAGGAGGAGGAGGAGGAGGAAGAGGAGGAAGAGGAGGATAATTCTGGTTCAAGTCGCTTACGATTTCGCACTGAGCGTAAGGCAGACTCAACAATGCTGTCACTTGTGATGACTGGAAAGCCACGGGACATACCAGAGACACTAGGTAAGCTGACTGCTCGTATTTTGATGAATAGTAGCTTAAGATTTTTCAAAATGCTTCATTGTTTTAGAATCATTTTGATCTACAGGTATCCACTGCTTAACGAAGGCTTGCATAGCAAATGTTCTCCATAATTAACGTTTAGGGCTATTCATAGCCAAAGGTCTTCATTCGCTTCAACTAAGGAGCCGTCACAGTGTCTGTGTCTGGTGATTGTTCAATGTCACTTCTTTGGGATGTTGAAAGTACAATACGTTTTTCCACCGATTAACTTTTCAATGGGGTCATGAACTTTTCAAAAGGCTTGCGAATAGTTAACTTTTCAGAAGGAAAGGGTTAAAATTAACCATCTCCCCCACCACATCCTGCCTTCTGTAGTGAAACATGGGCTCAAGATTGTTTTGGTAAGTGTTTCAATGAAATAAACTTTATTATTGTGTTAAACATGATAAAAAGACAGGTCCCACGTGCCAGATGCAGGTCCACGTGTCAAAGAGGCAGGTCTACGTGTCAAAGAGGCAGGCCTGGCACGTGGGACCTAGAGAGAGAGAGAGAGAGAGAGAGAGAGAGAGAGAGAGAGAGGGGGAGAGGGAGAGAGAGAGAGAGGGAGAGAGAAAAAGAAAGAAAGAAAGAAAGAAGCTATTTGGAGGCATTGGCGGTAGGCTTTTCTCCGTTTTGGGCGTTGGTTATCGCGATTAAATATTGTTTCGTTTTTTTTTCTCTTCGTCATTAATCCGGAATCTTGCCGGAGTATAGACGTTCCACTTTAAATCATATTTATTTTCTTTCGTTTGGTTTAATTATTACTACCTTTTCCTTTTTTCTTTTTAATCTCCTCAACCCGAGTTGTTAGGGTAAAACGGAGTTCCTTTGTTTTTAGTCATGGGGACGACTCGTTCGCAGCAAGACGCTGCGTTCGAATCGTTAACTCACAAACATGCTCTGGTTTGTGTCCCTCCTGAAGGGATTCCGACCGGAGAGATCGTCTTGGCGGTTGGAGAGGTTATCGGAATCGAACATGTACGTGCTGCGTCATGTATGAACCAGAAGGTAGTGGTCTTCGTTGCGGATGAGCATCTAGTTCATGATGTCGTGAGTTCCGGGTTAACCACAGAGAGTGGGCATTTTGTTATGGCCTCCCCGATGGATGTCCCTGCAATGAAAATAATCGTTTCAAATTGTCCTCCCTTCGTGTCCAATGAAAAACTCGTGTCGGTTTTGTCTCGATGTGGTACAATTGTTTCGAGAATCTCGATGATCCCCCTCGGGTGCCACCATGAAAAAGCGAAGCACGTGATGAGCTTTCGACCGCAGCTTCACATGGTTCTTCCAGACCGTGGGAATGATACGGGTTTAAAGGTTTCATTTAAGATTAAAATTGATGACTGTGATTATCAAATATACGCTTCATCAGCGACCTTAACATGTTTTCTTTGTGGGGCGTTTGGGCATTTAAAAAGATTTTGTCCGAAAGCTGCTTGTTCAAAGTGTGAGGAAGCAGGCCACGTTGATCAAGATTGGAAAACGGTTAACAACCCACTACTCGTGTGGTGGAGGAGGTGACACCCAGTGTCTCAAATGTACCCGTTGACACTGTGTCCTTTCAGAGTGAGGAGGGTAAAGAGGATTTTGTGACTGTGGCAAAATAACGTAGAGCCTCCGCTCCTCGTGGCCCCACTAGTGCCCCCAAAGTAGTTGTACTTGGATATGAGTGGTGCAGTAGCTGAGGAATCTCAAGGTAGTGAGAAAAAAGATGGATTACCCTCCAATGATGGAATTTTAATCCAAAGTGCACAAGGTGGTACGGTTCCATCAAATAGTTGTCCAAATGAAGGGTCTTATTATTGATGAGACGTTGGTTGAATGTAAGGAGACATCACCAGCATCATCATCATCACCACTGCCTGAGCCTCAACAAAATAGTGTCAATCCTTCCCAATGTTCCCACTGCAACAAATGATCAGAATACAGTTTGTGTGGCCCCGACGGAGGTGCCCGACGTAGTTGTACAAGATGGTGGTGTAACAGCCCCGTCTCATGTCGAAGTATACCTCCCCAGGCCCCCCCAGACCCAAGACCAGTCTATAAACTAGTTGGTAAAGGTCCAAACTGAAATTTACGAATCTGATGGAATGTTATCTGGGCTGTCTGCTTCAGATGATGACATGGAGGTGACTGAGCCGTCACAGTCATCTGAGCAGTTACAAATACCCCCCGAGGTTATTGTGAACTTTCTAAATGAGACATTTAGGCAGCGAAATGTCATGATTCAAAAACATTTTCCTGACTTGCTTTCCTTCATGCAGACTGCAAAGTGTATAGTTAGAAATTCTAAAGATTTTGAAGTAACAAAAGCACAAATTCATCGAATGAGGAAATTCATTACAAAAGCAAGGTTGGAACTGTCTCAACAGCAGCTAAACCCCCCTTGATAAGGCATTAAAAGGAAGGAAGTGCTGTTTGGCACCTTAAACATGAATGGTGGTGGTGCTAACCATTTACGTCAGCTCCAAGTTAGAAACTTGTTTCAGAAACATATCGATATATGTTTATTGCAGGAAACACACATAACAGAGACTTCACAGCCTGACTGGCTTCGCCTTAATACTGGGCAGTGTTTCTTTAGAAATCTGTCTCTGTTTCTGCGGGAATTGCTTTCTTGCTTCGTCCAGGGTTTGTTCCTGACTTGTAATTTTAATGAAATAGTTATTGGACACTTAGCATCTTTAGAGGTGGTCTATCAAGGATTTCACCTCACCTTACTCAATGTATATGCTCCTAGTAGCAGCTTAGCTCATAAAGATTTTTTCACACGTCTGGCCAATTACCTTCACACAGTAGCCTTTGATCATTGTATCTGTATTGGAGGAGATTTCAATTGCACCTTTGAACCCAGTTTAGATAGAAATACACCAGAACCACATCTAGAATCTCATAAAGATCTATTGAATTGTTTTTCATCACTTGGTCTACTTGACGCATGGCATTTACAGCACCCTACAACATCTCAGTACACATGGTGCCGTTGTGCTCATGGGTTAATAACACTTGCAAGGCTTGATAGATGGTATATTAAATCCACTTTTAGAAACGTACTCGTGTCTTGTAATCATTTCCCTTCTACTTTCTCTGATCACCACCTGGTTGTAGTTGGTCTATCCTTTTCTCAGTCAATTCGTAAAAGTGCGTATTGGACTTTCAATACCAGCCTGTTGGAGGATTGCTGTTTTAAGGATGCTTTTCGTCGTTTTTGGGAAACACTCATCCAAAGAAAACCTTGTTACTCTTCTGTTCAGTTATGGTGGGATAACGTGAAAGCCCAGATTCACGTCTTTTGTCAATATTGTTATGTGCTCCTCCCCGACCCCCTGGTCACGGTGTACCTCCGAGCCCCGAGAGGCGTCACGGCAGAAAAATGTGTTATTCTGGATGTCAAAGATCAATGGAGAGCCACCCCAATTGTTACTCACAAACAAATATTGTATTAAGATCACACAAGAATAACAGTACAACAATAATAGCAATCAAAAGTACAATCAATATATATCCTATGATGGTACCATCAGTTTCGTAACATATAACTCACTGCTCCAAGTGAGTGAACCAAGAACATCCCCAATGTCTCTTATTCCCGGCTTCAAGCCAAAGTTGTTTCGCTCCAGCGATCGCCAGAATGATGTCCAATCGAGACCAGAATCCCGTGCGGATGGCAAGAACAGTCCCGCTGCCAAAGCGGGGCAAAGGCGCCCTCAAGGCGACTGGGAAATCCAAAGGCGCCCTCCAGGCGACTGAGAGATCACACCCTCGGGTATGGACGTTTCACCGGCTCAGTCGGCGACACGCAGACTTTCCACTCAAAAGCCACGTCACACACACACACCCCAGATCGACGTCTGAATGCGGTGAAAATGGTCGAAACGAGACGAAACCGTGAGCGAAGCGCAAGTCCTGCGCGAGTCAAAATGGCCGACGGCCCGGTCTCGTGGCGCAACGGCACGACGATGATTCTCTTCAGAATCCACCGCAAAACCTGACACGCAGGCTGATCTGTCACAGCGATAACAACTCTGTCGCAGGAATCCCTTTCCCGGGAAACCAAAAGTTCACTCGTGACTCTTGCTCGCCAACGTTCGCTCCAGACCGCAAGTAGCTCGGCTCCTTCTCGTCCGACTCACTCGCTCCGCCTTCTTTTTCTCCTCTTCCTCTTCGTCGTCCGGTTCCCGATCCGGTTTCCGATTTCTTTTAACACTAACTTTTTCACCTTTTGAAAACAGTTCATAAACGATAAACCTTTTGAAAACAATAATAGTACATGGAATCAGAAATTATTACAGTGGATGAAAACCACTACAACGGAAGTGATGAATCCGTAACAATATTTTAAGTCCTTTTCCACAAGCAAGAGTAAGATTGCTGTTTCTCTCTTAGAAACTGAAATTTTACACTTAGAGGAAGACTTGGCTAAGTCTCAAAATGGCAGGAAACTTCAGTTATTATTGGAGAAAAAAGCTTATTTAAGAAAATTGATTCATGAAAAAGTAATGGGGATGTCAGTTAGACTCAGAATCCAAAATGTGAAGTTCTCTGACACCCCAAATAAAAGTTTTTTCCAGTTAGAAGGGGTTAAGAAGTCCCAAAGGCAAATGTTTTCCTTGTTAGATGCTAAGGGGAATATTACACAAAATGAAAGTGATGTTAAGATGCTTGTGAAAAGGTTTTTTTATGGTTTATTTGTGGAGAAAGCTGTGTGTAAAGATATGGTTGATGATATGACGAATTATATCCTTCGTTGAGTTGTGACCAGTGTCAAGGTCTTGAAGAGCTGTTTACTTTGGAGGAGCTAAGCACAGCTCTGTGTAGCTTTGAACACGGAAAAGCCCCTGGGATCGACGGCCTTCCAGTGGAATTTTTTGCAGCGTTTTGGGACATTTTAGGTCCAGAAGTACTGCTGGTGCGACAAGAAAGCTTACGCTTTGGCATACTACCCCTCAGCTGTAGAAGAGCAGTGGTATGCCTTCTCCCAAAAGGTGGTGATCTCCGTCGGATAGAGAACTGGCGCCGCATCTCATTACTGTGTTCTGACTGCAAACCTTTTTCCAAATTGTTGGCCAATCGGCTAAAGGTTGTCATTGGCACTGTTGTCCATCCTGATCAGAGTTACAGCATTCCAGGAAGATCAATCTCTGATCATGTCTTTTTTATTAGAGACTTGATTATCCCTGGTGTTGAGCTAGCGGCTAGGGTGCCGGCTTAGGATCCTAGGATCCTGGGTTCGAATCCCGGTCGATCGCTGAATTAACGCCAGGGGGGTTGACTCAGCCTGTCATCCTTTCGAGGTCGGCAAATTGAGTACCAGTTCACTGGTAATTCCCTGTTTGTCGTTAAAGGCGGCAAAAAGGGTTGGCGTCAGGAAGGGCATCCGGCCGTAAAACATTGCTTCAAAAAGGGGACCAAAAAACAACAACAACCACGGTTCCCGAAAAAGGCCAACCCCCGCTTGCGGGGAAAAATGGCCTCTAAAGGTGGTTATTTATACTTGATTGACTGTGGCCTTCAGGAGGAAGAGGGGCTTGGGTTGATTTTCCTTGACATTGAAAAGGCTTTTGATAGCATTGATCATACTTACATGTTTCATGTTCTGTAAAAGTTTGGTTTTGGTGAAAAGTTTATAGGCTTTGTGAAATTGTTGTACAACAATATATTTAGTTTGTGCAAAGTAAATAATCGTCTTGGTTCACCCATTCAGGTTCAGAGGGGTGTTTGGCAAGGCTGTCCTTTGTCAGGGTTGCTGTTTAGCCTTTCTCTTGAGCCACTACTCATAAGTCTGAGAGCCTCTCTTTCCAGCTTTGTGCCTTCTGCAGAAGAGAAACCACATCATGGTATCAGCATATGCTGATGATGTCTGTGTGATCATTAAGAATGATAAGGACCTAACTATTCTTGTTGAGTCCTTACACAGGTTTTATCTTGCTTCACGTTTGCAGTGCAATTGGCAAAAGAGCAAAGCTCTGTGGGTGTCCTCAGCTCACGGTACATCTGGTGCGCTTCCCTTCACTCCCCCTCAGTCTCTTCCGAAAGACATAAGTTGGACAAGAGAAGGGGTTAAATACGTAGGTGTTTATCTTGGACCCAATCAGTACTCCCATATTAACTGGGAAGGAGTGGTAGAACAGGCAACCAAGCGGCTCAACAAATGGAAAAGGTTCCTTCCACAAACGTCCTTTAGAGGCCGAATACTGATTATTAACACCTTGGTAGCCTCTGTCCTGTGGCATAAATTTATTTGTTTGCAGCCACCAGAAGGCTTGCTTAAGGCTATTCAACAGACACTGGTAAATTTATTTTGGGGAGGTTACCACTGGTTGCGGATGGATGTACTTTGCCGCCCCTTGTCTCTTGTTGGCCAAGGGCTCATTGACCTAAAGTGTCGGCTGATGGCGTTTCGGCTGAAGTCAATACAACGTCTGCTCAATGTTGAAAAACTGCCCTGGCGCCCTGTGGCACAACGAATATTGAGGCAAGCTGGAATGCTCGGCTATGGCCTTGAGACTTTTTTGATCGAATCCCAAAAAGTTGATGTGTTCCACCTTCCTCTGTTCTACCAGAGCTTGTTGAATGCTTGGCAAGCCGAAGTGGTAAGCCACCAAAAGGAGTCCTATGAGGTTAAAATGTTTGCAGGAGAACCTCTATTCCTCAACACACTTTTTCCCCAGGTTCCCAAAAGCCGTTGTTTTGCCCAAAACTTCATTTCAGGTGGCATCAGAAATGTCTGGCATCTTCGTGACTCAGAAAATTGTGGTTGGAGATCTGCCAAGGAAGTCGCTGAGATTACTGGTACCAGATCAATGAGAGCTGCAGGTCAGGTACTTGTCGAAGTCATTCGTACATCCTTTAGACTTGGGTTACAGTGGGGTACTGGGGTTAAATGGGCATCCCATAATCCTTTGCTTCCTAACTTACTTGTTGCTTTCACGGGTGCTACTTTGTCCCCAGTCAGTACTGGCTCTTGTTTATTTAGTAGTCTTGAGAGTAAATCTATTTACCAGTTCTGTCTTTCATTGATTAATGTAAACACCTCTGCAGCAGGAGTTATGAGATGGAAAGCTCTTTTACCTGATGCCACCCCTTCTGAACCTGAATGGAAATCAATGTATGGTACACCCATATCAAAAAGGTCGGGTGATTTACAATGGAGACTGGTTCACGGGGTATTGCCAACAAACACTTTTGTAAACCGTTTGGATGCTATGGTATCGGTGATCTGTCCCTTTTGTAATAATATTGAAGATTTGTTTCATAGGTATGTTGATTGCATACGATTGTGTCCTCTTTTTCTTTTACTGAACAATGTGTTTGGTCAAGTTAATGTTACTTTTTCTCTCTGGTTGTTTATTTTTGGCCTTGGGGTCACTTCAGCAAAGGAAAAATTGTTAATGTTTCCAAATTATTTATTGTCAGAGGCTAAACTGGCCATCTTTTTGTCGCGAAAAGCGAAAATTAAGGGCAAGCCACCTGAGCAATATAATGTGATTATGCACTTCCAATCCCTGGTCACAACTCGGTTAAAACTGGAATTGAAGTATTATAGTAGGAATGCAAACATTAAGGAGTTTGTTGAACCATGGTGTGTTGGAAAAATATGCGGGGTAAATGAAAATGTATTAGAGATTTACATGTAGGTGTTTCCTTGTCCTTGCAATCTCTTGTTTTGGAATGAAGTACATTTACATTGATTGTTTCTCCTTTTATTTGATTTTCTATGACTTTGGTTGTGTTCTCTTGAAAACTGTTTTTTGGTTTATTCTTGTTGACGCTTGTTTTTGTCGTTTTATAATAAAAGGACTTAAAAGTAAAAAAAAAAAAAGTCTCTCTCTCTTTCTCTCTCTCTCTCTCTGTCTGTGTCGCCATCTGCTGGCTGGTGCGTTGAGTGCGGTGTCATGGCGGCTTCCCGCTTCGTGTCATGAGTGCTCTGTCTTGGCTGTTTGTCCTACTCCCCCCCCGCCCCCCCATCTGCTCCTTCGTGTCCTTGTTTCTATTTGTAAAGCCTCCCTGTGTTTCCCCTTCTATGTTGAGACAAGAGAGAGAGCCTTAGAGCACACTTATCATGCAGGTTAAGGTAATCGTCGTTTTTGGGCGGTTCCCTGTTGTTTTTTCCCCCCGACTTATTTTCTTCACTTCAAACCTTTTTTCTCGCTTATATTTCCCTGGTTTGTTTTTTTAACGCTCCCTTTCCCTAAGCTGGGAAAGTCGGAGTGCATTACTAACTTCCTCTTCCCGAGCTGGGAGGGCGAGGTCGAGCCTCGTGTGTTCAAACATGGCGGCTGCTCATTCGCAGCGATATGCAGCGTTCGAGCAATTATCACGCGACCATTTGGTGATGGCCCAATTGTTTGTGAACCAAGCCTCTGTTTCCCAAATTTAGAACTCACCCCCACTGTAATGAATTCTGGTACAATAATAAAATATTTACCAAAAATACGTTTTGGATCTGCAGGTCTGGAAAATCGTGTTATATACAAGGCCTGCGTCAAAGCAATCCGGCCCTCCTTCGGAATGTGGCAGTTGAGGAAGTGGCACAATTGCTTGCCTACAGAATACCCCTTTCAACCTAACTGGAAAGCCTAGTATCATGTACTTATTCCAAAGAAAACTGCCGACCTGTTGTGGCGGTTGGCACATTGGATATTACCCACCAATAAGCTCTTACATGTTTTTTCTCCTGAAATATCTGACCATTGTCCCTTCTGTGGTGCTCTTGAGACCGTGTCACATGCTTATGTTGAATGTGCACGCTTGATTCCTTTATTTGTTTTGCTTCATGAAATGTGCACGAAGCTTTCTTTAAACTTTACCCTGAATTCTTTTATTTTTGGCTTTGTCTCCAACACACACCCAAATAGAAGTGGATCTAGCAAACTTTCTCGTTGCCACGGCAAAGAAAGCAAAGAAATCAATACATCGCACGAGAAAAATGCAAATTGAAAATCCTTTAAGATGTGCAGATAACCTTCTGGCCTGTTTTAAAGGACTTGTATTTGCCGGTATTAAAATGGAATTTTGTTTCTATACAACTATGGATAAAGTACTGATCTTTAAACGGATATGGGCATTGAATAATGCGCTTTGCTCTGTGCAAAATGGTGTGTTGATCACAGATTGATCACTCCTCGAACATGATATGAATTTTTGTGAGGAACAAAACACTTTATTATTTTCTTGTTTCTTTTCTTGATGTATTCATGGTCTTCATGTAAATGTTCCCTTTAAAATGGTTTTGCTTGTTGTTTACATTTGATTTGTGAAATGATTTGTGAAATGGTTTTATTTATACTTTTACAAAATATACCTTTTGATATTTTTGTAATAAAAGGAATGTAAAAGTCAACTCTCTCTCTCTCCCTCTCTCTCTCTCTCTCTTCTCTCTCTTTCTCTCTCTTTCTCTCTTTTTCTCTCTCTTTCTCTCTCTTTCTCTCTTTTTCTCTCTCTTTCTCTCTCTTCTCTCTCTTTCTCTCTCTTCTCTCTCTTTCTCTCTCTTTCTCTCTTTTTCTCGCTCTTTCTCTCTCTTCTCTCTCTCTTCTCTCTCTTGCTCTCTCTCTCTCTCTCTCTCTCTCTCTCTCTCTCTCTCTCTCTCTCTCGCCATCTGCTGGCCGCTTGTATGCTGGTTGTACTGTCATGGCGTCTGCTTGTGGAGGCCTGTGAGTGCTCAGTGTTGTTGCTCCCTTCACCCCTCTGTGTCCTTGTATCTGTTCGTGGAGTTTTCCTGGTGATTCCCATATACGTTGAGACGGGAGAGAGAGCCGGAGAGCACAGCCACAGGGTGATTGCTGGTAAGGGTTCGTCGTTTTTGGGCGTCGCTCGATCGGTGTTTGCTCCTTCATCTTAAACCTCTATTTTCCTTTTTTTCCTTTCGTTTATCTTTCCTTCAGTTTGTTTTGTTGCCTCCCTTTCCCGAAGTTAGGGAAATCGGAGCGGTCTGTTTACTTCCCATCCCCGGAGTTCGGGTAGGGAAGATTATATTATATATTCACCCTCCCCGAGTCAGGGAGGGGTTGTAAGTGCAGTTGTTCCAGCATGGCAGCTGCACTATCTTGATTTACGGCCTTTCAGAGCCTGACCCGTAAGAACGGGTTCTTTTGTGTACCTCTGGAACATGAGGTTAGTGTCGAGGACGTTGTCCTCGCCACCGGTCGTGTTGTCGGGATCGACAAGGTTGTTGCCGCTTCGCGGATGAACAAGCGGATCGTTATTTTTTTTGTTTGACGCGGATTGTGTCCCACAAATTGTCGAACAGGGTTTGACAATCGATCCAGGTTTATTTGTTATGGTTTCCCCACTTGATAGCCCAGCAATAAAAGTCGTGATATCCAATTGCACCCCATTTGTATCCGACGATGTATTAATTAAAGAGTTATCCCGATATGGTACCATCGTGTCTCGTATATCCATGATTCCCTTCGGGTCACGGAACAACGATTTAAGACACGTGGTCTCATTCCGGCGGCAGGTGTTTATGATTTTAAAAGATTCCCAGAGGATCTAAACCTTATAGTAAAATGAAAGCATCAACAGAATGAATATACAGTTTACGTGTCCACCAACGTTTTAAATTTTTTTTGGTTGCGGACAATTTGGGCATGTTAAGCATGACTGCCCCCGAAAAGACAATTCTCCACAAGTACAACCTCCCCTCCGAGCCGGGAATAAGCAAGCCCCCCACTTTCCCACCACCGAACCAAGCCTTCCCACCACCGAACAAAGCCTTCCCGCCACCGACCTAAGCCTTCCCACCACCGACCCAAGCCTTCCCACCACCGGCCCAAGCCTTACCACCACCGACCCAAGCCCTCCCACCACCGACCCAAGCCTTCCCACCACCGACCCAAACGTTCCTATCACTGATCCAAGTCTTTCTACCACCGACCCAAGCATCCCCGCCGTACCCCCTTCCCCTCCCCTTGAAACGGGGGCCCCCCCCTCTACTGCAGGAACGTCAACAAAAGACCTCCCCCCACAGGCGACATCGTTAAATCACAGCTTGTTTCCTGCTACAACTGATCCTATCTCTCTCGCCGTGGTAGCCGTTGGAAATCCTCCCCCGATGATTACGTCCTCCCTCCCCCCTCCTCCCCCCAAACTCCTGAAATCTCTTCCCACTAACCAGGACGAGTTTCAATTAGTCTGCCCAAAAGGAAAAAGACATTTGCAAACAACAGATGAAAACGGTCATCTCTTTAAAAAAACCCACAACTGAAAACCGACAGCCCCTCCCCCCTGCCCCAGACTTGTCCCTCATCACAGAAAATCGTTTCTCTGTATTGGAGGACATAGATGTGGATGAATTCTCGCCCTTGTCTACTGACCTAGAAACTGATATGGTTGAACCGCAAAAATTAGTACTTCCCCCTCCCCCCCTCCCCTGAAGATGACTCATTTCTCTGCCTCCCCATCCCCTCCCTCTATGGACTATGCCCCATCCGATAACGTGGAGGGATGTGATGACGGTGAGGAGGTAAATGATGAAAACCAGTGTGACACATCATCTGAGCCATCTGATATCGATGACTCTGTTAGTGAATGTGGTAGCCTTAAGGAAGAAGGAACCCCTCCAATCCCTCCCTCTGAGATAAAAAGGTTTCTTAAGGGCATATTCCGAAAAAGGAATGTTGTTATAGGAACCTTTTTCCCGGAGATACCTGATTTTATACATTCCGCTACATTGATAGTAAAACGGCCCCATGTTTTTAATTTCAATTCCTCCCAACGTCACCGGTTAAAGAAGTGTATACAAAAAGCTAAGAATGAACTGCTATCAAAAAATTGAGTGGTTGTCACTCCTCCTTGTGGTTGTAATGAGTTTCCGATTTGTAGCTTGAATATTAACGGAGGATGTAGCTCTGTCCGTAAAGTTCAAGTAAGGGATTTTTTTATTACAGAAGAAAGTTGACATTGCCCTCTTACAAGAGACCCATGCCAACGACTGTTGTGTCGCAGAGTGGTGTAGGCTCTTCCCTGGCCTTTCCTTTTTTAGTAACAGTGACTCCCGTAAAGGCGGTAGAGCAATAATTCTTAGCCCTTCCTTTTCGCCTTCATTGCTTAAATTTAACGAAATACACAAGGGATCTCTAGCATCCCTGGAATTCCACTACTGCGGAAAATTTTATACTATTTTTAATATCTAAGCCCCAAGTACGCCTGTAGCTCGGCGAGATTTTTAAAATAACCTTGGGACACACCTGACGTCCCTCGACAGCCAAAATGCCCTAAAAAACCAAGACAATCATGTTTGTATTGGTGGAGATTTTAATTGCACCCTCCAACCCCAACTAGACAGGAACAGTGCAGAGCCACATCCTGCCTCCACAATCCCCCTCACCAAATTTTTAAAACAAATTAATTTCACAGATATATGGCGGGTACAGCACCCATCAATCAGGCAATACACATGGTGCCGATGCATTCAGAATAATATTGCACTCGCTCGCTTGGACAAGTTTTATGTTAATCCTCCACTTGAACGCCTCGTTCTGTCATCCCAAATTTGCCCATCAGGATTCTCGGACCACAGCGCAACATTTCTCAAAATTTCTGCCCCCTGCCCGAAACACAAGAGTGCTTTTTGGAAATTTAATAACAACTTACTTGATGATAGTACCTTTAAGGACCTTTTTCCGGAAATTTGGAATATCCTGGTTGCCTCCCAAGGGAATTTCTCAAACCTCAGACAATGGTGGGATAATGCCAAAACGCACATCAGACTGTTCTGCCAACAATATCGTGCGTATGGTGTTCAAGAGGAAAACAAAACCACAACCTTACTTGAAGATGAAATCCTGGAATTACAGGAACAGCTCCAGGGAACTGCAAGTGTGAGCTACCAGGAAATGAGGCAGCAAATTCATGGAAAAACGGCCTTACTGAATTCCATATCTGAAAGGTGAGCACAAAATGCTTTATTGCGCCTGAAGATGAGGTACATACACGACCTTGATGCTCCAACCAAATTCTTCTTCAGCCTTAAAAGGGGGGCCTCTTCGTCAATGATTACACGCTTGCTGCATGATGGGGAACTCCTTTATGAAGATGGCAGAATCAGGGAATGTGCCCGGAAGCATTTTAAACAATGGTTTATGCGGCATGACATTAACCAGGAGGCAATATCTGAACTTGTTTCTAACCTTCCAACATTGGTGGAGGATCAGAAGCAGCAGTTGGAGGATCCTCTTAGTTTACCTGAGCTCACCGCTGCCTTGAAGGCCTTGGAACCCGATATATAGCCCCTGGACTGGATGGGCTGACTAGCGAATTTTTCCAGGTTTTTTGGGATGCCATTGGACCTCACCTACTGCAGGTATTGAATGAATGTTTAGAGGACGGACTACTGCCATGGAGTTGCCGGAGAGCAGTCACCACTTTAATTCCTAAGAAAGCGGACACTCAACTTATAGAGAACTGGCGTCCTATTTCTGTTTTATGTACGGATTATAAAATTTTAGCCAAAGCCTTGTCTAATCGAATGAAACCTTTTATGAATGTACTAATAGGAGAGCATCAATCCTTTTTAGTCCGTGGGCTGAGTAGGTTTTACATGCACCCCCCCCCCCCCCACAACTTAACTTCCCGGGTATGTCCATGTACCTCCCACCCTAGGGGTTAGGAAAAACCATGTTAACAGAAAAAAAACTCATTCCCTCATAGTTTGACCTCTGGTGACCTCATTAGTGATCTCATTTGCATATAACACATATTGTAAAGAGTGTCCCAGGACAAACATTTTGAGGGGTCATATGCAACCATCGGATGACTAGGTAAAAAGTTATGGCTATTTGAATTTCGCCTACCCCTAATTTTTGGAAATCATTGACACAGGGGAGGTAACATCAAAATATGCGTGGGAGGTACCTTGGGAATGAGTTTTTTTTCTGTTAACATGGTTTTTCCTAACCCCTATGGTGGGGGGTACATGGACATACCCGGGAAGTTAAGTTGTGGGGGGGGGGGGGGGGGGGGTGCATGTAAACCCTACTCAGCCCACGGACTATTTGTATTCCTGGACGTACTATTTTTAATAATGTTTTTCTTATCCGTGATACCATTCGGTTTTGTAATAATTTTAACAAGAATGTTGGTCTGTTTTTCATTGACCAAGGCAAAGCCTTTGATTGTATTGACCACATGTACCTTTTTAGAGTTTTGGAGGATTTTGGTTTTGGACCTATTTTTATCTCGTATGTTAAGCTTTTGTATTGTAATATATCCAGTGTTCTTAAAATTAATCAAGTATTTTGTAGCCCCATTGCTGTGCAACGGGGAGTACGGCAAGGTTGCCCGCTATCTGGACTTTTATACTCTTGCCATCGAACCTCTTCTGCTCCAATTACGTACGCACATTTCTGGCTTCACTGGATCAATTCTTACCACACCGCTAAAAGTCTCTGCTTATGCAGATGATGTTTGTATTTATATAACAAATAGTGCTGATGTCACTGCGGTGGCCAGGGCATTAAAGACATATTGTCGGGCTTGTTCAGGCCAGGTGAACTGGAAGAAGAGTGAAGCCCTTTGGATAGGACCTGGAGATTGCCCGCCAATTGTCCTGCCAGGAGGAGTGAACTGGCAGAAAAATGGCATCAAATACCTCGGTATTTTCCTAGGAGACAACACCTTTGAGCAGCAGAACTGGGTTGGATTACCGGACAAGGTAATGGCAAAACTGGCCCGTTGGAAAGGACTTCTTTCTCAACTTTCTTAACGCGGAAGAACTCTCGTCATTAACAATCTTGTCGCCTCTATGCTATGGCATAAGATGATATGCCTACAACCGCCCGGGAGCCTTCTTATTACACTCCAAAAGAGCATTGTCGATTTTTTCTGGAGCGGGAAACACTGGCTCCAACCCCCCATGGCATACTTACCACTCACTGAAGGTGGCCAAGGTCTCATTGATATCCGCAGCCTGATTATGGTCTTCCGGCTTCATATCGTGCGCCAACTTATATATGGAGATGAAGCCCTACTCTGGAGGCCTCTGGCTAGCTGCATATTGCAGCTTACATGCAAGCTAGGGTACTGCCGAGAACTTTTCTTGATGAACCCTCATCAAATCGATTTAGCCTAGCTGCCCACCTTTTACCAAGGGGTGATGAACGCCTGGCAAGCCCTGTCCTTTTCCCGTGAAATGGCAACATACAACATGGAAATGTTGTTGAATGAGCCCCTATGCTACAACCCCTTCCTGGAAAACAGCTTAAATAATAGGGGACTTGTTCAACGTTTTGTTGATGCCAAGCTGCTACAAGTAAAAGACCTCATGACAGAGTCTGGGAGCTGCTGGTTGAGTGCTGCTGCTGTGGCACAAAAAACTGGAATAAAATCTGTCAGGATCATCTCTCGGTTCCTTCAAGGGATATCCACAATGTATCGTAATACCTGCGAGGAACTTGGACCTTCCCCCGAAGAAACAACGGGTGACTTCCCCAAACTCCTGGTCTTCAGCCCGCCACTTAATCTGTCCCCTGGCCTGAACAGCCCTGATGATACTGCATTATCCCTTCCCTCCTTTCCAAAGAAAACTTTGTACAACGCGTTCGTTAAAATTCTATATGCAAAAACATTTCTGAGCACCCGAGGCTTCGATGGCGGGACCTTTTACCCCCCAACACCCCCCAATTGTCACAATTGGCGAAGTTTTTATCTCTTGCCTACTCCAAAGTATGTTGGAGATATTCAATGGAAGCTTGTACACGGGATTTTACCTTATAATGTCTTACTGAACCGGTTTTCTACTGCTAATTCTAATCTGTGCCCTTTCTGTGCATCCGGTGAAACTTTACCGCATATATACCTTGAATGTGAACGATTGCAACCTCTTTTTACCTTCCTCCAGGAACGCTTTGTGAAGCTCGGTTCTCTCTTCAATCACAATGTTTTTATTTATGGTGTTCTCGGACCGTCTTCCCTTAGGAATGTGGTTTTAATGAACTTTTTAATTGGTCAGGCCAAGTTTGCAATTTACAAGTCCAGGAAGAAAAAAATGGGAAACGCTTCTGACTCTTCATATGATGTACTGCTCACCTTTAAGGCTCTTGCAAGTGCAAGATTAAAGCTAGAGTACCGGTTTTTAAAAATGAACAAGAATTTAACATGTTTTAAAGAAAAGTGGGCTCTTAATGATGCCATATGCAAACTTGATGATGATGATGTGATAATAATTTCTCCTTGAGACCATTTTAATTATTGTTTCTCTCTTTGTGACTGTACATAACTGATCCTTTTCACCTCTGTAATAAAAGGAAGAAACAGTCAGTCTCTCTCTTTCTCTCTGTTCTCTCTCTTTCTCTCTCGTTCTCTCTCGTTCTCTCTCGTTCTCTCTCTTTCTCTTTCGTTCTCTCTCTTTCTCTCTATCTCTTTTTCTCTCTCTTTCTCTCTCTCACCTCTCTCTCTCACCTCTCGCTCTCACCTCTCTCTCACCTCTCTCTCACCTCTCTCTCACCTCTCTCTCGCCTCTCTCTCGCCTCTCTCTCACGTGGGACTCTTTGTCAAGTGGGTCTTGTCTCTTTGACACGTGTGGGACTCACCTCTCTGCCTCTCTGCCATGTTCACCACCACCTCCACTCACCTCTTTGACACTTGGGACCTGCCTCTTTGGTACGTGGGACTTGTCTCTTTGACACAACAGTGTCATACTTTTTATGTCTATTAATTACGTATGTCCATTAATTAATTACGTAATATTGAAATGTACCTTTTAACCCTTTAGAATGCTGAAACCCCTTCGACCTTTGAAAACCCTTTAAGATCCCCAATATCCTAAATACCCGAAAGTTACAGAGGACCCAAGAGACCCTGATGACCCAGAGGACCTAAAATACCCCGAGGACCCAAGAGACCCAAAAGTTGCCCAGGCCACAAAATATCCAGATGACCCGAAAGTCCCCAATTAGTCAGGTTCACTATGTTTTTTCGTTCAAAATTTTGGTAGATTAGCAAAACTATACATTTTTGGAATATTCAGAGCATGAGGAATCCAAAAATTAATGTTTACATTTGCGTAGACACCTTTGCGAAAATGACACTCAGGACAGTGATGAAGATCTGTAAAAGCATATTCCTGAACGGTATAGACCTCGTAGATCCTGTGTATAGGACTTATGGTTCAATCTGATACTACCTATAACTTCCTATAACAACCTATAACTTCAAAGGACTTGCAATATCATGTATTATGTAATACAGTTATATCACAAATATAAAGACAATGGTTTTCAATTACCTTTGTTTGTTGCTTTTCTATAATCCTGAGCACTATTTTGAGGCCTTTATTGGATTCCTTGACCCAGAAAACATAGGATTAGCATATTTAATTAAGTCTCTAGGTTGACTAGAAGCCGAGATCGCGCAAAATATGTATTTTATGGCGGCCATTTTCAAAATCCAAAATGGCGGCCATGCAGGTGTCTGTGCAAATGCCAACATTGATTTTCAGATTCTCCATGCTCTGAAGATTCCAAAAATGTACAGGTTTGCTAATCCCAAAATTTTGAAAGAAATTATATTTGTTAACATAGTGAACCTCACTATCTTCATCACTGTCCTGAGTGTCATTTTCGCAAAGGTGTCTTCGCAAATGTAAACATTAATTTTTGGATTCCTCATGCTCTGAATATTCCAAAAATGTATAGTTTTGCTAATCTACCAAAATTCTGAACGAAATTATATTTGTTAACATAGTGAACCTGACTAAATGGCCCAAAATAACCCCAAGACCCAAAATACCCAAGAAGACGCAAAATGCCTAAGAAGACCCAAAAATCACAGAGGACCCAAAAGACCCAGTGGACCCAAGAGATCCCAATGACCCAGATGACCTAAAATACCCCGAGGACCCAAGAGACCCAAAAGTCCCAAAGGACCCAAAATACCCAGATTACCCCAAAGACCCAGAAGACCCAAAATCCCAGAGGACCCAAAAGACTGAAAAGTCCCCAAGGACTCAAAAGACCAAAAAAATCCCCAAGGACCAAAATGACACAGATGACTCAGATCATTCCACAAAGCTCGCAACAAGTGTGTCTACTTTCAGGAGAGCCAGAAAACAACGTCTGCCCGATCTAAACAGTGAGCTTTCAAACTTCTCTAAAACCTGGTGGCGCCTTGTCAAGACTTGCACCCTCTGCCCTCTCCGTGCTTTGTCCCCCTCAGGTATGTGCAGGATGCATGCAGATCCACCAGCAAGTCCTGCCTAGTGAAACTGCCTAATCCAGAACCACTGTTCACCTCCACTCATTTATTCCTCTTTTTTCCTGCTTGTGTAAGCATCTTCCATACTCTCTTCAATCTCATTCTTCCTTCCAGGTCTTCAAGACATGTTCACTACCACCTCCACCCCTCCCAAACAATTTTTGCTTATCTATCTATCTTGTCCACTCTTTGTGTTCTCCCTTACCCCTAATCTTTACCTGCATCCCTTGTTTGTCTGTCTCCATCTATTTTCCCCCTCTGTTCTGCTGTTGGCATGTCCCTTTTGTTATGTTTTGTCCTGTCTTGTTCTGTGTTGTCACTCTTCCACGAGCTTAGACCATGTAGTAACAAAACAACCCCCCCCCCCCCCATTCAAATAACCAATGTCCCCGCATTTGCGGCATTTTCCAGAAACGTATCCCCCACGAATGTCAGGATCCGACTATACATGAAAACCTCCATTTTTTGAACCTACTGCATTTGTTCTGCCCAACTTGTCAGAACTTTCGGAGGAACAGCGGCAGCAACTGCAGAAATTTGAGGACCGAGGGAGGCAGCGGAAGCAACTGCAGGAATATGAGGAACAAGAGAGGCAGGTGAAGCAAACTTGGTTGCCAACACGGAAGCAGCAGGGTCCTCGTGGAAGGGGTTTCAGAGGTCGAGGTCGTGTGCCTGCCCATGCCCAGATGGGGAAGCTTCCTGTGAATGCTCCTGGCATGCAATTCATTCCTAACTGCATCCAGGTATTTAAGATTCCATGATACTGGCCCATTCTGTTGTTGGACTACAAGTTACACATTTTGCTTGAGGTTTATATCATCTGATTCATACTTGCATGTGATGAGCGAATGATACACCATGATGGTTCAAGTTCAATGTGCTGTTATTATTGAAGAACATTTTTATTGTGTTTAAGTTTACCTTGAACTGTGTGTGCATTGATGGTTTTCCCATGCTCAAAAATGCCACATTAACCGTTTAGGTCCCAATACACTATTGCCAGCTCATGCGTGAACGTTGCTAAAAATTCTATCTAATGACGTCTATGCTGAGCAAGTTATACAAGACAATGACATCAATGCTGTTTAAAGTATTCTTGGTTAAAGCAAGATGGCGGCCAAAAGTCATGTGTCCTATGGAACGGAGTTGTATTTTTATGTTCATTGTGAAGATCAAACGACCTGAAATTCACAGGAAACTGTTTGCACAACTTGGTGATGCACGACCTTCATTTAGTTTGTGCTTAAATGGCGTGGTGAGTTCAAAATGTCCTTAAATTGGTAAGTGATCTTGAGCATTCTCTTCTTCTCCTTCTTAAGAACTCTTCTTCTTAACATGCAATCAACTGCGCTCAAATAAATATGAAACATTTTGTAACAGCAAATTTTGGAAAACGGCCAGATTTGACCAGACTCGGAGCATAATGGTTAGAGCATCTGCTCCAATTCTGGGAGGTCGGTGGTTCGAACTCCGGCCGAGTCATACCAAACACGTTAAAAATGGAGATGCTATGTGCTGCTTCTTTGCTTGACGCTCAGCATTTAAAAGGCTGGAGCACAGAAAACAGCCATAGGTTGGCATTACTAGCACAGCCTTGATGGCCTTAATGGCGTCTGCCTGCACTGAAGTTAGTTGTAAGGAAACGTAATTGTGGGACCAAGTCATTCTGGCTGCCACCTGATTTATTTTGTTCAGATTATTACTATTGTATACTCGCAAATACCACCTATCGCTTTGCTGACAGAATTACTAAGGGAGGGTGGGAGGAAGAAAGGGGTGGTGGGGGAGAGGGGGGGGGGGAGCTGGGGGGGGTGGGGTGGAGAGAAAATGTGTGGCAAAGAGAGACGTGGGAGGGTCTTGTGTTAGTGTGTTAGATTCCTGTGTTAGTAAGTGGGAGAGGCAGTCGGGAGAGGATGGGGGCAGAGTGAGGAAGTGGGGGAGGATCGATGCCTCAACACACATCGCTACACAATCCAGGAAGGAGGGTGACAGGGGGATAGGAGTGAGAGGGAGGGGGACAGGGGGAAAGGAGTGAGGGGAGAGGGGGAAAGGAGTGAGAGGGGGGGGGGGGGGTGAGAGGAGAAAGAGAGAGGTGGGGGAGGAGATTGCTGCATTTTATTTGGAGGGGGGGGGGGGGAGGGGGGA